>NC_041380.1:384774648-384775041 GCF_002162155.2 Triticum dicoccoides
CGAGTGGAGAGCAAACCTCTCACTCGGAGGCTTAGCTGCAGCCCAGTGCTCGCCTAAGTGTTTAAAAATCCTACCGAGTGGTGATCCAGACTCCCACTCGGAGGCTTAGCTGCAGCCCAGTGCTCGCCTAAGTGTTTAAAAATCCTACCAAGTGGTGAGCCAGACTCCCACTCGGAGGCTTAGCTGCAGCCCAGTGCTCACCTAAGTATTTAAAAATCCTACCGAGTGGTGAGCAGACCTCCCACTCGGGGGGCTTAGCTGCAGTCCAGTACTTGCCTAAGTTTGAAAAAATCCTACCGAGTGGAGAGCAGACCTCCCACTCGGGGGCTTAGCTGCAGTCCAGTACTCGCCTAAGTTTGAAAAAATCCTACCGAGTGAATAGCAGACCTCCCA
>NC_041380.1:384775126-384803907 GCF_002162155.2 Triticum dicoccoides
GGAGGCTTAGCTGCAGCCCAGTGCTCGCCTAAGTGTTTAAAAATCCTACCGAGTGGAGAGCAAACCTCCCACTCGGAGGCTTAGCTGCAGTCCAGTACTCGCCTAAGTTTGAAAAAATCCTACCGAGTGGAGAGCAGACCTCCCACTCGGGGGCTTAGCTGCAGTCCAGTACTCGCCTAAGTTTGAAAAAATCCTACCGAGTGGAGAGCAGACCTCCCACTCGGGGGCTTAGCTGCAGTCCAGTACTCGCCTAAGTTTTTAAAATCCTACTGAGTGGAGAGCAGACCTTCCACTCGGAGGCTTAGCTGCATCCCAGTGCTCGCCTAAGTACGGAACACATCCCAATCCTCAAGGGCGACGAGGTGCAAATCGACTACTACCTTCTCCTTCGAAGCTGCACCACAAATACAAAGTTATTTTGAGTGAAGAACAAGTTCCACTCGACAGATAATTCATGAAGATATTCGACGATAAATCAAGTTCAAATAAGATCCAAAGGTCCTAGACTGCAGATCGAAGTACTCGGGCATGCAGCCCGAAAAAGTTTAACGGTTACAAAAACCACTCGGCATTCCGAGGCAAATTTAAGGTGGGACATAAGAGTTTGTTCACTCCGCGGAGGAGGGCTGGCAGGCTCGACGAACTCATCCAGGTCGACGCCGTCGGCTATCCGAGTGGCTGCAGCAATGAAAGTCTCCATAAAGGTTCGGAAGTCATGCTTCTGGGTGTTGGCGACCTTGATTGCTGCCAGCTTGTCTTGTCGCACCTCCTTGCAGTGGACATGAACCAAGGACAGAGCCACATCAGCGCCACACCAAGCAGAAGACTTCTTCCACTCCTGCACTCGGTCAGGGATTCCGTTAAGTCGAGTCATCAGAGACTCGAGATCGTTTTGGAGCGTAGCCTCTGGCCAAAGTGCCGGGTCGATCCGTGACATGGCGACCTTCAGTCGAGCCAAGTAGTCCACGGCACCGTCGATGCGAGATTCCAGTCGGAGCAGATTCATGGCAGTTTCATCTTTCATGGGAGAGTTGATTGGATCCAAACCTGGTTCGATCCGCCCAGTCTCCTCTTCAAAGATCTGGCAAAACTCTGCATTCACGATCCAGGGATAAGTCAATTTTCATACACTGAGTCGACACAAAAAAAACACCAGTCAGAACTGAATGTGCACCTTCAAGCTTGATGTACAACTTCTTGGCGAGGATCCTCAAGTAGCTCTCCAGATCGTCCCTCCTACGAGCGATGCCTTCCATCTTTTCGTTCAGGTTGAGGTTATCCTTCTTCCAACGTGTACACTCCCTGTTGGCTTCATTCAGAGCGGTCTTCAGCCTGGTATTCTCTTCTTCTAACTGGCCGACCGAAGCCAGCTTCTGTTCGGCCAGAGCGGTCTTGTCGTCAGCCTCCTTACGGGCAGCAGCCAAGTCCTGATACTTCTTCACCAGAGCTTCTCTCAGTTTTTCTGCAAAGAAATGGTGATTGATTCGGAAATAGCAGAAGGATACTCAAGCCTAAAAACTAACTAGTCGACAAAATCGTCTTACCTGCGGTGCCGTCTCTGACCTTTTGCAGCTCTGTCCTGGCCAGCTCCAGATCAAGGTTCAGTTGAATCTGCTGCTTCTCCAAGTCAACAAAGCGAGCTCCAAGATCGCAAGATTTCTGAAATCAAAGGGGAGAAGTTATCGTTACAGCAAAAAAAACAAAGGCAATAAATACTAAGACTATGGTCGACTGCCAGCAGTCCACCATAGTCTCGGGGACTACACCCAGTGGGTGCACTTAGCATGCCCCCACCGGTTCTGATCCCACTCGACCGGCCTGCCGAAGTCGAGTTCAAAAAAAGAGAGAAAGAAAGTAGAACTCAGACTACAATCGACTGCCAGCAGTCCACCATAGTCTCGGGGACTACACCCAGTGGGTGCACTTAGCGTGCCCCCACCGGTTCTGATCCCACCGGTTCTGGCCAAAGTCGAGTGGAAGAGACAAACTACCAGTTTGGTTTATACATTCGGCAAAATACAAAGACTATAGTCGACTGTCAGCAGTCCACCGTAGTCTCCACTAGTCCAAAACTTCAATCGACGCAACCAGTGGGTGTACAAACGCAAAGATTTTCGGAAAGAATCTTCAGATAGCCGACTAACTTGAACGTTGCTCTAGAGAGCTGAGCTGGCATCATAGGCGGCTTGGCTGGCGTCCCGCACCATCTTCATCTTCTCCATCATAATGCCCGCCTGGCGTATGGCTTCTCTAGCAGCATTCACCTCGTCCTCTGGGACATGATGGGTCGCAAAAACTGAAGGCGGGTCGACAGGGGCCTGAGCAATCGAAGAAGAAGGCAAGGCACTCGACAGGGGCTCCGCGAAGGTAACAGAACCCCGATTGACGTCACCAGTGTCCTGAACGACTGGTTCCGCCCTCGGCGTCGACTGTAGCGCCTCACTTGCAGGAGCTCGCCTACTCTTTCTCGTCAAAGACCTCTCAGGCTCTTCATCATCATCAGGGAGGTCAATAATGTTGGGAGCTGTGCAAAGTTCAAATTGCCAAAATCACGTCACCTAGTAATGCACGATGTAGTTGAATCGACCAAAGAAAGATAGTATGGCGGAAATCATACCTGGATTAGAAGTGACCGCATCCTCCATCACCTCATCATCATCCCTGTAAGCTGAGGTCCTAGAAGTGGCAGCGCTAACAATTCCAAAGTTCGTCCAGTCAAAACAAGAAAAACAAACAGCGCGGAGCGTCGAGTGAATACAAGGAGAGACACTCACGCGGAGGAGACAGGGATATCGATCTTGATCTTTGGAAGCGCCTTCCGAGTCTTCGGCTCTGCAACTTTGGGGTGTTTTGGCGCCTTCTCAGTCGGGGTTGGTGAAGAGACCCGAGGACGCTTCGAAGACTGGCCAGCCTGAGCAGTTGCCTTGTCGCGGGCACTCGGCCGTTCTTGGTCAAGCTTGGATCGTCTCTCTATGCGAGGAGGCGACTCGACTTCTTCCCCATCACTTGAGTCGTCACTTCCACCATCCCCTTCACCATCAGAAGTCCACTCGCCACTTTCGCCACCACTCTCCTCGCCTTCCAGAGCTTACTCTTGCTCCCCGTTGAGCATCGAATACATTTCAATAATGGCCTGAAAGAAAGCAGGGAGAACAAAGTCAGTTGACGCAATACAGACAGCTGCGCGAGTGAATTCGGATTACAAGCAAAAACTCAGAATCAGACCTGCTCTGGTGCACGTGACCAGTCGAATGGGGGAACTCTTCTGGCTCCTCTGGGATTGTCCTTGTTCCCGGTAATGCTCGACAGCCACTTCTCCAGCGTGTCGTCATCGACCTCCTCCGGGTAGATCCGAGTGGAGTCTTCTAGACCCGAATACATACACATCGGGTGGTCTCGGGCTTGGAGAGGCTGGATGCGCCGCTGAAGGAAGACCTCCAAGAGATCCATACCAGTGACCCCATCACGAATGAGCTGGACCACTCGGTTGACCAACACCTTCACGTGCGCCTTCTCCTCCGGGAGCACCTTCAAAGGGGAGAGTTTTTCACTCGGTCCATGGTAAAGGGAGGGAGGCCAGTCGATTGCCCTGGCGTCGACTGGTCTTTGCAGTAGAACCAGGTCGACTGCCATCCGCGAACTGAATCGGGAAGAATCATGGCCGGAAAGGAGCTTTTTCCCCTCGTCTGGATGCCAAGACCCCCACACATCTGGATCACTTGGGTCCTCTCGTCACTCGGATTAGCCTTTTTCACTGTCTGGGAGCGACAAGTGAAAATATGCTTGAAAAGACCCCAGTGAGGTCGACAACCCAAGAAGTTCTCACACAAGGAAATGAACGCGGCAAGATAAACGATTGAGTTGGGGGTAAAATGGTGGAGTTGAGCCCCAAAGAAGTTCGGAAACCCTCGGAAGAAAGGATGAGGAGGCAAGGAAAACCCACGGTCGACGTGGGTGGCAAGAAGAACGCGCTCACCCTCCCGGGGTTGCGGCTCGGATTCCTTCCCCGGAAGCCGCGCCGAGTCGTAGGGGATCAGCCCTCCCTCGGCCAGGTCGTCGAGGTCTTCTTGGGAGATCCTCGAGTGGATCCAGTCGCCCTGGATCCAACCCTTTGGCAGGCCAGTCCACGAGGAAGATCCGCCCCGGCTCGTCACCTTCCCCTTTGACCTCGCCATCACCTTCTTTGCCCGCTCCAGAGCCGCTGTCTTCTCCTTCACCATTGTCACCGACGAGACGCGTGTGGCACGGTGGCGCTGGAGCGAGAGCGAGCACAGAGAAGAGGCATGACGAGGAAAAGAGATAATGGGGCGCACTGTTCAGGAGACTCCGGTCCAACGCCTTATATGAGGCCGCTTCCGAGTGGCTGACAGGTAGGCCCAGATGGCTCTGTCAAAACATGTAACGACCGCACGAGCGATACGTGGCAAAAAAGGTGGCGCGGGGATCGGGGCGGCTCCGCTCTATCTCGTCCGATTACTGCGGCCTCCCCCATCCCGCGCGCTTCCCAAAATTCGGATCCCACTAAATCCGCGGGCAGCAAATAACTTGTCAGACCAAACATCTCCTCCGCACCGTCACTCGGAGCCTTACAAGTAAAGAAACTCACTCGACGAAGAATTAAGAATGGATCAAGGCGACTGAAAAGGGAGTTGCTGTCATCACTCAGGTCCGTTGATCCGAAACATGATATGCTCACGGCATAGAAAACGAGTTGGAGAAATCCTCAACTCCTTCCCCACTCAAACCTCGACCCATTCAGGGGCTAATGATGAAGCTATATACCTAGGGTAGGGTCACGGACCTGTCCTAACTGCCCTACCCAAGGACACCTCTAGAATAAATCACCTTTCAATCGACTTGGAGGTGTTCCACTCGACAGACTCAAAGACATTCGACCAAGAAGCAATTACTCGACCAAGATCCAACCACTCGACGGCCAGGAGACCTAAAGTCACTCCGCACGCTAACGGTCGGTCATTAAGTAGCTTTTATGGTCATCATAGCACTTTACTAGCGTTATTAGTAACGCCCTACCTTAATGTACATTGAACCCTTCGTAACGTGGGCTGGCCGGGGTCCTGGCGCACTCTATATAAGCCACCCCCCTCCTCCAAGACAAGGGTTCGCACCTCTGTAACTCATACACCCATAATCCAGTCGACCGCCTCCGGGCTCCGAGACGTAGGGCTTTTACTTCTTCCAAGAAGGGCCTGAACTCGTAAACCTTGCGTCCTTACAACCTCTCCATAGCTAAGACCTCGCCTCTCCATACTTACCCCCCTACATCACTTTCAGAGTTAGAACCACGACAGCGACCACGAGGTAGGGCGGCACGCCCCCCACCCTCGTTGGCCCCTCGCAGCTCCACCGACCTACTTCTTTCGCTTATATAAACTCTTATACCCTGAAAACATCCAGGGGAGCCACGAAACCACTTTTCCACCACCGCAACCTTCTGTACCTATGAGATCCCATCTGGGGACCTATTCCAGCGATCTGCCGGATGGGGATTCGATCACGGAGGGCTTCTACATCAACACCATAGCCTCTTCGATGATGTGTGAATAGTTTACCACAGACCTTCGGGTCCATAGTTATTAGCTAGATGGCTTCTTCTCTCTCTTTGGATCTCAATACAAAGTTCTCCTCGATGTTCTTGGAGATCTATTCAATGTAATTCTTTTTGTGGTGTGTTTGCCGAGATCCGATGAATTTTGGGTTTATGATTAATATTATCTATGAACAATATTTGATTCTTCTCTGAATTCTTATATGCATGATTTGATATCTTTGCAAGTCTCTTCGAATGATCAGTTTGGTTTGGCCTACTAGATTGATCTTTCTTGCAATGGGAGAAGTGCTTAGCTTTGGGTTCAATCTTGAGGTGTCCTTTCCCAGTGATAGCAGGGGCAGCAAGGCACGTATTGTATTGTTGCCATCGAGGATAAAAAGATGGGGTTTATATCATATTGCTTGAGTTTATCCCTCTACATCATGTCATCTTGCCTAATGCGTTACTCTGTTCTTATGAACTTAATACTCTAGATGCATGCTAGATAGCGGGCGATGTGTGGAGTAATAGTACTAGATGCAGAATCGTTTCGGTCTACTTGACACGGATGTGATGCCTATGTTCATGATCATGCCTAGATATCATCATAACTATGCGCTTTTCTATCAATTGCTCGGCAGTTATTTGTTCACCCACCATAATATATGCTATCTTGAAAGAAGCCACTAGTGAAACCTATGGCCCCCGGATCTACTTTATATCATATAAGTTTCCGATCTACAATTCTAGTTTACTATTTATTTTGCAATCTTTACTTTTTAATCTATACAACAAAAATACCAAAAATATTTATCTTATTATCTCTATCAGATCTCACTTTCGTAAGTGACCGTGAAGGGATTGACAACCCCTTTATCGCATTGGTTGCGAGGTTCTTGTTTGCTCGTGCAGGTACTAGGTGACTTGCATGTAGTATCTACTGGATTGATACCTTGGTTCTCAAAAACTGAGGGAATTCTTATGCTACTTTGCTGCATCACCCTTTCCTCTTCAAGGGAAAACCAACGCATGCTCAAGAGGTAGCAAGAAGGATTTCTGGCGCCGTTGCCGGGGAGATCTACGCCAAGTCAAGACATACCAAGTACCCATCACAAACTCTTATCCCTCGCATTACAATATTTGTCATTTGCCTCTCGTTTTCCTCTCCCCCACTTCACCCTTGCCATTTTATTTGCCTCTTTTTCGTTTGCCCTTTTTTCGTTCGTCTCTTTTCGCTTGCCTCTTGTGTGATTGTTTGTTGGATTGATTGTTTGTCACGATGGCTCAAGATAATACTAAATTATGTGACTTTTCCAATACCAACAATAATGATTTTATTAGCACTCTGATTGCTCCTCTTATCAATGCTGAATCTTGTGAAATTAATACTGTTTTGCTGAATCTTATCATGAAAGATCAATTTGCTGGCCTTCCTAGTGAAGATGCTACTACCCATCTAAACATCTTTGTATGTGATATGCAAAAGAAGAAATATGTGGATAATGATATTGTTAAATTGAAGCTATTTCCATTTTCGCTTAGAGATCATGCTAAAACTTGGTTCTCTTCTTTGCCTAAAAATAGTATTGATTCATGGAATAAGTGCAAAGATGCTTTTATCTCTAAGTATCTTCCTCCCGCTAAGATCATCTCTCTTAGAAACGATATTATGAACTTTAAGCAACTTGATCATGAGCATGTTGCACAAGCTTTGGAGAGGATGAAATTAATGATACGCAATTGCCCTACACATGGTTTGAATTTATGGATGATTATACCGATTTTTTATGCTAGATTGAATTTTGCTTTTAGAAATCTTTTAGATTCGGCCGTGGGGGAACTTTTATGGAAATCACTTTAGGAGAAGCTACTAAACTCCTAGATAATATTATGGTTAATTATTCTCAATGGCACACCAAAATATCTATTAAAAAAGTTCATGCGATAGAAGAGATTAATGCTTTGAGTGGAAAGATGGATGAACTTATGAAATTGTTTGCTAATAAGGGTGCTTCTTCTGATCCTAATGATATGCCTTTATCCACTTTGATTGAGAATAATAATGAATCTATGGATGTGAATTTTGTTGGCAGGAACAATTTTGGTAACAACGCGTATAGAGGAAATTTCAATTATAGGCCGTTCCTAGTAATTCCTCTAATAATTATGGTAATTCCTACAACAACTCTTAAGGAAATTTTAATAAGATGCCCTCTGATTTTGAGACTAGTGTTAGAATTTATGAATTCGCAAAACAATTTCAATGCTTTGCTTCAAGAGAAAGTGCTTAAGATTGATGAGTTGGCTAGGAACATGGATAGAATTTCTCTTGATGTTGATTCTTTGAAACTTATATCTATTCCACCTAAGTGTGATATCAATGAGTCTCTCAAAGCCATGAGAATTTCCATTGATGAGTGCAAAAAAGAACCGCTCGGATGCATGCTAAAAAGGATTGCTTTGTGAAGGCGTGTTCTTCTAGTTTTCATGATAATAATGATGAAGATCTAAAAGTAATTGGTGTGTCTCCTTTTAAATCTTTGTTTTCCAATATGAATCTTAATAAAGATGGGACTGGAGATGAGTCAACTTTAGTTAGAAGGCGTCCCAATGATTCGGAGTTTTTAGATCTTGATGCAAAAATTGGTAAAAGTGGGATTGAAGAGGTCAAAACTTTACATAGCAATGAACCCACTATTTTGGATTTCAAGGAATTGATTATGATAATTGCTTTTTGATAGATTGTATTTCCTTATTGCAATCCGTGCTAAATTCTCCTCATGCTTATGATCAAAACAAAGCTTTTACTAAACACATCATTGATGCTTTGATGCAATCCCATAAAGAAAAGCTTGAACTAGAAGTTTCTGTTCCTTGAAAACTTTATGATGAGTGGGAACCTACTATTAAAATTAAGATTAAATATCATGAATGCTATGCTTTATATGATTTGGGTGCTAGTGTTTCCACGATTCCAAAAACTTTGTGTGATGTGTTAGGTTTCCGTGAATTTGATGATTGTTCTTTAAATTTGCATCTTGCGGATTCCACTATTAAGAAACCTATGGGAAGGATTAATGATGTTCTTATTGTTGCAAATAGGAATTATGTGCCCGTAGATTTCATTGTTCTTGATATAGATTTCAATCCTACATGTCTTATTTTTCTTGGTATATCTTTCCTTAGAACGACTGGTGCAATTATTGACATGAAAGAAGGAAATATTAGATTCTAATTTCCATTAAGGAAAGGCATGGAAAACTTTCCTAGAAAGAAAATTAAATTACCTTATGAATCTATTATGAGAGCCACATATGGATTGCATACCAAAGATGACAATACCTAGATCTATTCTTGTTTTTATGCCTAGCTAGGGGCGTTAAACGATAGCGCTGGTTGGAGGCAACCTAATTTTATTTTTTGTTCCTTGCTTTTTGTTCCTGTTTAGTAATAAATAAATCATATATTCTCTGTTATGATTGTGTTTTTTATGTTCTAATTAATGTTTGTGCCAAGTAAAGCCTTTAAGATCTTCTTGGATGATTGTTATTTGATCTTGCTGAAAAAATTAGAAAGTATGTGCTCACGAGAATAATTTTCATTTTTAACCAGAGAGCGATAAAATACTAATTCCAAATAAAGTAGATCAATATACAAATTATTTAGGATGTCCTAATTTCTCAGGATTTTTGGAGTTACATAAGTATTCGAAACCTACAGATTACTACAGACTGTTCTGTTTTTGACAGATTCTGTTTTTCGTGTGTTGTTTGCTTATTTTGATGAATCTATGGCTGGTATCGGGGGGTATGAACCATAGAAAAGTTGAAATACAGTAGGTTTACACCAATATAAATAAATAATGAGTTTATTACACTACCTTAAAGTGGTGGTTTGTTTTCTTATACTAACGGAGCTCATGAGATTTTCTGTTGAGTTTTGTGTTGTGAAGTTTTCAAGTTTTTGGGTAAAGATTTGATGGATTTCCGAACAAGGAGTGGCAAGAGCCTAAGCTTGGGGATGCCCAAGGCACCCCAAGGTAAAATTCAAGGACAATCAAAAGCCTAAGCTTGGGGATGCCCCGGAAGGCATCCCCTCTTTCGTCTTCATCTATCGGTAACTTTACTTGAGGCTATATTTTTATTCACCACATGATATGTGTTTTGCTTAGAGCGTCTTGTATGATTTGATTCTTTTATTTTTTAGTTTACCACAATCATCTTTGATGTAAAAACCTTTTGTGAGAGACACATATGAATCGGAATTTAGTAGAATACTCTATGTGCTTCACTTATATCTTTTGAGCTAGATAATTTTGCTCTAGTGCTTCACTTATATCTTTTTAGAGCATGGTGGTGGTTTTATTTTATAGAAATTATTGATCTCTCATGCTTCACTTATATTATTTTGAGAGTCTTTTAGAACAGCATGCCAATTTGCTTTGGTTATGAAATTAGTCCTAATGTGTTAGACATCCGGGATGCGTATAATAAAAACTTTCATATAGAGTGCATTAAATGCTATGAGAAGTTTGATTCTTGATAGTTGTTTTGAGATATAAAGGTGGTAATATTAAAGTTATGCTAGTTGAGTAATTATGGAATTGATAAATACTTGTGTTGAAGTTGGCAAGTCCCGTAGCATGCACTTATGGTAAACGTTGTGTGACAAATTTGAAGCATGAGGTGTTATTTGATTGCTTTCCTTATGAGTGGAGGTCGGGGACGAGCGATGGTATTTTCCTACCAATCTATCCCCCTAGGAGCATGCGCATAGTGCTTGGTTTTGATGACTTGTAGATTTTTGCAATAAGTATATGAGTTCTTTATGACTAATGTTGAGTCCATGGATTATACGCACTCTCACCCTTCCATCATTGCTAGCCTCTTCGGTGCCATGGATTGCCCTTTGTCACCTCGAGAGTGGTGCAAACTTCGCCGGTGCATCCAAACCCCGTGATATGATACGCTCTATCACACATAAGCCTCCTTATATCTTCCTCAAAACAGTCACCATACCTACGTATTATGGCATTTCCATAGCCATTCTGAGATATATTGCCATGCAACTTTCCACCGTTCCATTTATTATGACACGCTCCATCATTTTCATATTGCCTTGCATGATCATGTAGTTGACATCATATTTGTGGCAAAGCCACCTTCATAATTCTTTCATACATGTCACTCTTGATTCATTGCATATTCCGGTACACCGCCGGAGGCATTCACATAGAGTCATATTTTGTTCTAAGTATCGAGTTGTAATTCTTGAGTTGTAAAGTAAATAAAAGTGTGATGATTTTCATTATTAGAGCATTTTCCCATGTGAGGAAAGTTCTCCGAAAAAAAGAGAAAGGCCATAAAAAGAGAGGCCCAAAAAATGAGAGAAAAAGAGAGAAGGGGCAATGCTACTATCCTTTTTCCACACATGTGTTTCAAAGTAGCACCATGATCTTCATGATAGAGAGTCTCTTATGTTGTCACTTTCATATACTAGTGGGAATTTTTCATTATAGAACTTGGCTTGTATATTCCAAGAATGGGCTTCCTCAAATGCCCTAGGTCTTTGTGAGCAAGCAAGTTGGATGCACACCCACTTAGTTACTTTTGTTGAGCTTTCATATATTTATAGCTCTAGTGCATCCGTTGCATGGCAATCCCTACTCCTTGCATTGACATAAATTGATGGGCAACTCCATAGCCCGTTGATTAGCCGTGTCAATGTGAGACATTCTCCCTTTTTGTCTTCTCACACAACCTCCATCGTCATATTCTATTCCACCCATAATTCTATACCCATGGCTCGCACTCATATATTGCGTTAAAGTTGAGAGAGTTTGAAAAGACTAAAGTATGAAACAATTGCTTGGCTTGTCATCGGGGTTGTGCATGATGGGAGCATTTTGTGTGACGAAAATGAAGCATGGCCAAACTATATGACTTTGTAGGGATAAGCTTTCTTTGGGTATGTTATTTTGATAAGACATGATTGCTTGGTTAGCATTTCTTGAAGTATTATTATTTTTATGTCAATATTAAACTTCTGTCTAGAATCTTTCGGATCTAAACATTCATGCCGCAATAAAGAGAAATACATTGAAAATTATGTTATGTAGCATTCCACATCAAAAATTCTGTTTTTATCATTTACCTACTCGAGGACGAGCAGGAATTAAGCTTGGGGATGCTTGATACGTCTCCAACGTATCTATAATTTTTGATTGTTCCATGCTATTATATTATCTGTTTTGGATGTTTATGGGATTTGTTATACACTTTTATATCATTTTTTGGACTAACCTATTAACCAAAAGCCCAATGCAAATTGCTGGTTTTCTTGCCTATTTCAGTGTTTTGCAGAAAAGGAATATCAAACGGAATGAAACCTTCACAAGGATCTTTTTTTGGAACAAACGCAATCCAGGAGACTTGGAGTTGACGTCAAGGAAGCAGCGAGGCGGCCACGAGGTAGGGCGGCGCGCCCAGTGGGGCAGGCGCGCTCCTCACCCTCGTGGGCCCCTCGCAGCTCCACCGGCCTACTTCTTTCGTCTATATATACTCTTATACACTGAAAACATCCAGGGGAGGTACGAAACCATTTTTCCACCGCCGCAACCTTCTGTACCCGTGAGATCCCATCTGCGGACCTTTTCCGGCGATCTGCCGGAGGGGGATTCGATCACGGAGGGCTTCTACGTCAACACCATAGCCTCTCTGATGATGTGTGAGTAGTTTACCACAGACCTTCGGGTCCATAGTTATTAGCTAGATGGCTTCTTCTCTCTCTTTGGATCTCAATACAAAGTTCTCCTCGATGTTCTTGGATATCTATTCGATGTAATTCTTTTTGCGGTGTGTTTGCCGAGATCCGATGAATTGTGGGTTTATGATTAAGATTATCTATGAACAATATTTGATTCTTCTCAGAATTCTTATATGCATGATTTGATATCTTTGCAAGTCTCTTTGAATTATCAGTTTGGTTTGGCCTACTAGATTGATCTTTCTTGCAATGAGAGAAGTGCTTAGCTTTGGGTTCAATCTTGTGGTGCTCGATCCCAGTGATATAAAGGGAATCGACACATATTGTATTGTTGCCATCGAGGATAAAAAGATGGGGCTTATATCATATTGCTTGAATTTATCCCTCTACATCATGTCATCTTGCATAATGCGTTACTCTGTTCTTATGAACTTAATACTCTAGATGCGTGCTGGATAGCGGTCGATGTGTGATGACCCACAAGTATAGGGGATCTATCGTAGCTTTTCGATAAGTAAGAGTGTTGAACCCAACAAGGAGCAAAAGGAAATGATAAGCAGTTTTCAGTAAGGTATTCTCTGCAAGCACTGAAATTATCGGTAACAGATAGTTTTGTGATAAGGTAATTTGTAACGAGTAGCAAGTAATAAAAGTAAATAAGGTGCAGCAAGATGGTCCAATCCTTTTTGTAGCAAAGTACAAGCCTGGACAAACTCTTATATGAAGGAAAGCGCTCCCGAGGACACATGGGAATTATCGTCAAGCTAGTTTTCATCACGTTCATATGATTCGCGTTCGGTACTTTGATAATCTGATATGTGGGTGGGCCGGTGCTTGGGTGATGTCCTTACTTGGACAAGCATCCCACTAATGATTAACCCCCATTGCAAGCATCCGCAACTACAACAGAAGTATTAAGGTAAACCTAACCATAGCATGAAACATATGGATCCAAATCAGCCCCTTACGAAGCAACGCATAAACTAGGGTTTAAGCTTCTGTCACTCTAGCAACCCATCATCTACTTATTACTTCCCAATGCCTCCCTCTAGGCCCAAACAATGGTGAAGTGTCATGTAGTCGATGTTCACATGACACCACCAGAGGGATGACAACATACATCTCATCAAAATATTGAACAAATACCAAATTCACATGACTACTAATAGCAAGACTTCTCCCATGTCCTCAGGAACAAATGTAACTACTCACAAAGCATATTCATGTTCATAATCAGAGGGGTATTAATATGCATAATGGATCTGAACATATGATCTTCCACCAAGTAAACCAACTAGCATCAACTACAAGGAGTAATCTACACTACTAGCAACCCACAGGTACCAATCTGAGGTTTGGATACAAAGATTGGATACAAGAGATGAACTAGGGTTTGAGATGAGTTGGTGCTGGTGAAGATGTTGATGGAGATTGACCTCATATAGCAGAAGATGGGCATCGGAGGGCCACCAGGGGGCCCACGAGGCAGGGGGTGCGCCCAGGGGGTATGGTGCGCCCCCCACCCTCGTGGCCAGGGTGTGGCCCCCCTCTGGAACTTTCTTCGCTTAGTATTTTTTATTAATTCCAAAAAGGACTTCCGTGAAGTTTCAGGACTTTTGGAGTTGTGTGGGATAGGTCTCTAACATTTGCTCCTTTTCCAGCCCAGAATCCCAGCTGTCGGCATTCTCCCTCTTCATGTAAACCTTGTAAAATAAGGGAGAATAGGCATAAGTATTGTGACATAATGTGTAATAACAACCCATAATGCAACAAATATCGATATAAAATCATGATGCAAAATGGACGTATCAACTCCCCCAAGCTTAGACCTCGCTTGTCCTCAAGCGAAAGCCGAAATCAAAAAATATGTCTGCATGTTTAGAGATAGAGGTGTTGATAAAAATAAAATACGGACATGAGGGCATCATGATCATTCTTAGAACAGCAACATATATATTGTCATATGATTTCTTATGCTAAAGTAACAATTCAATCACAATTTCAAGTATGCATCATAAACTTTATTGAGAACCAACAAACTCTAATCTCAGTCACTGAGGCAATTGAAATTTATCATAACATAGGAAAGAGTCAATATAAGAGCTTTTCAGCAAGTCCACATACTCAACCATCTTTTAGTCTTTCACAATTGCTAACACTCATGCAATATTTATGGGTATGGAGTTTTAATCGGACATAGAGAAAGATAGGGGCTTATAGTTTTGCCTCCCAACGTTTTACCTCAAGGGTAATGTCAACAATAATAGTTCATGCAGACTCACATCCAATTAGCTATATATATTAGGATCTTTCCAACACACTGTGCTTGCCAAAGGATAAAAGGTAAAAAGGAAAGGTGGATATCACCATGACTCTTTGCATGAAGTATATGACAAGAATAAAAGATAGGCCCTTCGCAGAGGGAAGCAGAGGTTGTTATGCGCTTTTATGGTTGGATGCACGAAATCTTAATGCAAAAGAACGTCAGTTTATATTGCCACTTGTGATATGGACCTTTATTATGTAGTCCGTCGCTTCTATTTCTTCCATATCACAAGATCGTATAAAGCTTATTTTCTTCGCACTAATAAGTCATACATATTTAGAGAGCAATTTTTATTGCTTGCACCGATGACAACTTACTTGAAGGATCTTACTCAATCCATAGGTAGATATGGCAGACTCTCATGGCAAAACTGGGTTTAGGGATGTTTGGAAGCACAAGTAGTATCTCTACTTGGTGCAAAGAAATTGGCTAGCATGAGAGGGAAAGGCAAGCTCAACATGTTGGATGATCCATGACAATATAATTTATTTCAGATGTAAGAAAACATAACCCATTACGTTGTCTTCCTTGTCCAACGTCAACTCTTTAACATGTCATACTTTAATGAGTGCTCACAATCATAAAAGATGTCCAAGATAGTATATTTATATGTGAACCTCTCTTTCTTTATTACTTCCTATTAATTGCAACGAGGGCCAAAACTATGTTTGTCAACTCTCAACAACTTTTATTCATCATACTCTTTATATGTGAGCTCATTACTCTCCATAAGATCCATATGATCTCTTTATTTTTTTTATTTCTTCTCTTTTTTATTTTATTCCCTCAAGATCGTAGCAAAATAATCAAGCCCTTGACTCAACACCAATCTTTATTATATATAGCTCACGGAGTCGATTACATAAGAAGATCATAAAGCAAAACTCACAACTAGATCATACTAAAACTTTATTCTACTAGATCAAGATATTATCAAAGGATCGAACTAAGAAAAACGGTAAAGATAAAAGTGATGGTGATACGATACCGGGGCACTCCCCCTAGCTTGGCAGTTGCCAAGGGGAGTGCCCATACCCGATGCTCAGTTCTTCTTTGTTGGTGAAGAAGGTGTTGGTGATGATGGGTAGTCGCACATCGAGCGTAATAGATCCTCCAATTTGCGGATAATGGCCTTGAGTGCGATGATATGCTCCTTCAACAAAATATTTTCACTTGTGAGATACTTGTTTTGAATACGAGCTAACTCAATCATCTTGAAAGCCTCAATCTCCGTTGGGGTAAAGAGATTGTGGTGAGGTGGAAGGATGTCTTCTTCTGCTACTGCCAGAACTTGATCCCCCATGGCCTTCTTGATCCCATTATCCTTGTTGATCTCTCTGGGTTCCTCTCTCTTTAGCTCTGTCTTCATTAGCCAAGCATCATTGCCCTCATTGTTGGAGGAGGATGGAGACGACATGGCTTGGCCTTGACAACCCTGGCAGAAAACAGCTCAAAACATAGACAGGAGATATTTGCGTGATACGGTGGTCAAAACCTTCGGGAGATTATATAATGAATTTTTACCGACCAAAAGAAGTATCATGCAAGAAAACGGAGTCCGGAGGGTGCACGGGGTGCCCACGAGGCAGGGGCGTGCCCAGGGGGTAGGGCGCGCCCTCCACCCTCGTGGAAGCCCTGTGTCCTTTCCGGTCTGCTTCTTATTTTCCTATTTTTCTAAATATTCCAAAACGGAGAAAATTTGCCATTAGAACTGTTTTGGAGTCGGTTTACTTACCGTACCACATACCTATTCCTTTTCGGAGTCTGAAACGTTCCGGAAAGTGTCCCTTATGTATTCCTCCGGGGTTACGGTTTTAATAATATTAGTTTCAACATTTATGGGATTACCTGAGATATAATGTTTGATTCTTTGACCGTTCACCACCCTCGGATTTGTGCCTTCAAAGTTGTTGATTTTTATGGCACCAGAATGATAGACCTCCTTGATAACGTAAGGACCTTCCCATTTAGAGAGAAGTTTGCCTGCAAAAAATCTTAAACGGGATTTGTATAACAATACATAATCACCTACATTGAACTCACATTTTTGTATCCTTTTATCATGCCATCTTTTAAGTTTTTCTTTAAATAGCTTGGCATTTTCATAAGCCTAGGTTCTCCATTCATCAAGTGAGCTAATGTCAAAAAGCCTCTTCTCACCAGCAAGTTTGAAGTCATAGTTGAGCTCTTTAATAGCCCAATATGCCTTATGTTCTAATTCAAGAGGTAAGTGACATGCTTTTTCATAAACCATTTTATACAGAGACATACCCATAGGATTTTTATATGCAGTTCTATAGGCCCATAATGCATCATCAAGTTTATTTGACCAATTCTTTATAGATCTATTAACAGTCTTTTGCAAAATTAATTTAAGCTCTCTATTGCTAAGTTCTACTTGAGCACTAGACTGTGGATGATAAGGAGATGCAATTCTATGATTAACATCATACTTAGCAACCATTTTACGAAATGTGCCATGAATAAAGTGTGAACCACCATCAGTCATTAAATATCTAGGGACTCCAAACCTCGGGAAAATAACTTCTTTAAGCATCTTAATAGAAGTGTTATGATCAGCACTACTAGTTGGAATAGCTTCTACCCACTTAGTAACGTAATCACCAGCAACTAAAATATGTGTATACCCATTAGAGGAAGGAAATGGTCCCATATAATCAAAGCCCCAAACATCAAATGGTTGAATAACAAGTGAATAATTCATAGGCATTTCTTGACGTCTACTAATATTGCCAATTCTTTGACATCCATCACAAGATAAGACAAACTTACGGGCATCTTTGAAGAGAGTAGGCCAATAAAAACCGGATTGCAATACCTTGTGTGTAGTTCTATCTCCATCATGGTGTAGGCTTCGGAGTGACACTTGCGTAGGATCTGTTCCTGTTCATGCTCAGGTACACAACGTCTAATAACACCATCTACTCCTTCTTTATAAATATGTGGGTCATCCCAAAAGTAATGTCTTAAATCATAGAAGAACCTTTTCTTTTGCTGGTTTATGAAACTAGGTGGTATAAATTTAGCAACAATATAATTAGCATAATCAGCATACCATGGAGCAGAACGAGAAGCATTTATGACAGCTAATTGTTCATCAGTGAAGCTATCATCAATAGGTAGTGGGTCTTCAAGAACATTCTCTAACCTAGACAAGTTGTCTACAACGGGGTTCTCAACTCCCTTTCTATCAATAATATGCAAATCAAATTCTTGTAGCAAGAGAACCCATCTAATAAGTCTAGGTTTAGCATCTTTCTTTTCCATAAGATATTTAATAGCAGCATGATCAGTGTGGATAGTTACTTTAGAATCAATAATATATGGTCTGAACTTATCACATGCAAATACAACAGCTAAAAATTCTTTTTCAGTAGTAGCATAATTTCTCTTGGCATTGTCTAGAGTTTTACTAGCATATTGAATAACATTTAATTTCATATTAACTCTTTGCCCTAAAACAGCACCTACAGCATAATTTCATGCATAATTTCTTTGTATAAGGAATGAGGTATTGCACTTGCACTAGCACCCATATCACATAAGCCATGATAGCAATGATCTCCTATTTTAATAGAAATAACAGGCATGCCTACAACAGGTCTATGTTTATTTTTAGTATCAGGTCTAGCAATTCTAGCAGTCTCATCACAGAAGTAAATAACATGCCCATCAATATTATCGGCCAAGAGATCTTTAACTATAGCAATATTAGGTTCAACTTTAACTTGCTCAGGGGGTTTGTGTGTCCTAATATTACTTTTGTTGAATACAGTTGAAACTTTAGCATGATCATTTATTCTAACAGGGAAAGGTGGTTTCTCAACATAAGCAGTAGGAACAACAGGATCATTATAAGTGATAGTCTTTTCTTCAACCTTAATAGGTGCAACCGCTTTTACTTCAATGGGAGGATTATATTTAAGCCACTTCTCCTTAGGGATATCAACATGAGTAGTAAAGGATTCACAGACAGAAGCTACTATCTCAGAGTCAAGTCCATATTTAGTGCTAAATTCACGAAAAGCATCGGTATCCACAAAAGATTTAACACAATCAAACTTAGGTGTTATACCTGACTCCTTACCTTCTTCGAGGTCCCAATCTTTGTTGGAAATATGCCCTAGAGGCAATAATAAAAGGATTATTATTATTATATTTCCTTGTTCATGATAATTGTCTTTTATTCATGCTATAATTGTGTTATCCGGAAATCGTAATACATGTGTGAATACATAGACACCAACATGTCCCTAGTAAGCCTCTAGTTGACTAGCTCGTTGATCAATAGATAGTCATGGTTTCCTGACTATGGACATTGGATGTCATTGATAACGAGATCACATCATTAGGAGAATGATGTGATGGACAAGACCCAATCCTAAACATAGCACAAGATCGTATAGTTCGTTTGCTAGAGTTTTTTCAATGTCAAGTATCTTTTCCTTAGACCATGAGATCGTGTAACTCCCGGATACCATAGGAGTGCTTTGGGTGTACCAAACATCACAACATAACTGGGTGACTATAAAGGTATACTACGGGTATCTCCGAAAGTGTCTGTTGGGTTAACACGGATCAAGACTGGGATTTGTCACTCCGTATGACGGAGAGGTATCTCTGGGCCCACTCGGTAATGCGTCATCATAATGAGCTCAAAGTGACCAAGTGTCTGGTCACGGGATCATGCATTACAGTACGAGTAAAGTGACTTGTCGGTAACGAGATTGAATGAGGTATTGGGATACCGACCATCGAATCTCAGGCAAGTAACGTACCGATTGACAAAGGGAATTGTATATGGGGTTGCTTGAATCCTCGAGATCGTGGTTCATCCGATGAGATCATCGAGGAGCATGTGGGAGCCAACATGGGTATCCAGATCCCACTGTTGGCTATTGACCGGAGAACCATCTCGGTCATGTCTACATGTCTCCCGAACCCGTAGGGTCTACACACTTAAGGTTCGGTGACGCTAGGGTTGTAGAGATATGAATATGCAGTAATCCGAAAGTTGTTCGGAGTCCCAGATGAGATCCCGGACGTCACGGGGAGTTCCAGAATGGTCCGGAGGTGAAGAATTATATATAGGAAGTGCAGTTTCGGCCATCGGGAGAGTTTCGGGGGTCACCGGTATTGTACCGGGACCATCGGAAGGGTCCCGGGGGTCCACCGGGTGGGGCCACCCATCCCGGAGGGCCCCATGGGCTAAAGTGGGGAGGGGAACCAGCCCATAGTGGGCTGGTGCACCCCCCTTGGCCCACCCCCGGCGCCTAGGGTTGGAAACCCTAGGGTGGGGGGGCGCCCCACTTGCCTTGGGGGCCACTCCACCCTTGGCCGCCGCCCCCCTAGGAGATCCCATCTCCTAGGGCCGGTGTCCCCCCTTGGGGAGCCTATATAAAGGGGGGAGGGAGGGGCAGCCGCACCCTTGAGTCTTGGCGCCTCCCTCTCCCCTGCTACACCTCTCCCTCTCGCAGTAAAACGACGAAGCCCTGCTGTGGTGACCCCTGCATCCACCACCACGCCGTCGTGCTGCTGGATCTTCATCAACCTCTCCTCCCCCCTTGCTGGATCAAGAAGGAGGAGACGTCACGCTGACCGTACGCGTGTTGAACACGGAGGTGCCGTCCGTTCGGCGCTAGGATCTCCAGTGATTTGGATCACGTCGAGTACGACTTCCTCATCCCCGTTCTTTGAACGCTTCCGCGCGTGATCTACAAAGGTATGTAGATGCAATCCGATCACTCGTTGCCAGATGAACTCATAGATGGATCTTGGTGAAACCGTAGGAAATTTTTTGTTTTCTGCAACGTTCCCCAACAATCTTCAGAGTTGTGTTTAATTATTTCCAATAAATCCCATTTGAATTCAATAGTCTTCATCATAAAAGATCCAATACAAGAAGTATCGAGCAATGGAGCGATTGTTGAGAGAAAGCCGAGCATAAATTTTTTGAATAATCATTTCTCTTGAGAGCTCATGATTGGGGCATGAATATAACATTGACTTAAGCCTCCCCCAAGATTGAGCGATGCTTTCTCCTTCGCGAGGCCAAAAATTGTATATATAATTACGATCACGATGAACAAGATGCATAGGATAAAACTTCTGGTGGAATTCCAATTTCAATCGCTTATAGTCCCATGATCCCATATCATCACATAGCCTATACCATGTCAATTCATCTCCCTTTAAATATAAAGGGAAGACCTTCTTCTTGATAACATCATCGGGCATACCAGCAAGCTTAAATAATCCACAAACTTCATCCACATAGATTAAGTGTAAATCGGGATGCAATGTTCCATCTCCTGCAAAAGGATTAGCTAGCAGTTTCTCTATCATACCCGAAGGAATTTCAAAGTAAACATTTTCAGTAGGTTCAGTAGGTTGAGTAGCAACTTTTTGCTCTACCGGTCGGGGTGAAGATACCCCAAAAAAGCCCCTCAAAGGATTATGTTCCATAGTAACAAGCGACAGTAAATTTCAGCACACTATATAAATTTTTCCTTACCAAATTCCACCTACCAAAGGCGCTTCACTCCCCGGCAACGGCGCCAGAAAAGAGTCTTGATGACCCACAAGTATAGGGGATCTATCATAGCTTTTCTATAAGTAAGAGTGTCGAACCCAACGAGGAGCAGAAGGAAATGATAAGCAGTTTTCAGTAAGGTATTCTCTGCAAGCACTGAAATTATCGGTAACAGATAATTTTGTGATAAGGTAATTTGTAACGAGTAGCAAGTAATAAAAGTAAATAAAGTGCAGCAAGATGGCCCAATCCTTTTTGTAGCAAAGGACAAGCCTGGACAAACTCTTATATGAAGGAAAGCGCTCCCGAGGACACATGGGAATTATCGTCAAGCTAGTTTTCATCACGTTCATATGATTTGCGTTCGGTACTTTGATAATCTGATATGTGGGTGGACCGGTGCTTGGGTGCTTTCCTTACTTGGACAAGCATCCCACTTATGATTAACCCCCATTGCAAGCATCCGCAACTACAACAGAAGTATTAAGGTAAACCTAACCATAACATGAAACATATGGATCCAAATCAGCCCTTACGAAGCAACGCATAAACTAGGGTTTAAGCTTCTGTCACTCTAGCAACCCATCATCTACTTATTACTTCCCAATGCCTCCCTCTAGGCCCAAACAATGGTGAAGTGTCATGTAGTCGACGTTCACATGACACCACTAGAGGGATGACAACATACATCTTATCAAAATATCGAACGAATACCAAATTCACATGACTACTAATAGAAAGACTTCTCCCATGTCCTCAGGAACAAACATAACTACTCACAAAGCATATTCTTGTTCATAATCAGAGGGGTATTAATATGCATAATGGATCTGAACATATGATCTTCCACCAAGTAAACCAACTAGCATCAACTACAAGGAGTAATCAACACTACTAGCAACCCACAGGTACCAATCTGAGGTTTGGATACAAAGATTGGATACAAGAGATGAACTAGTGTTTGAGATGAGATGGTGCTGGTGAAGATGTTGATGGAGATTCACCCCCTCCCAACGAGAGGATCGTTGGTGATGACGATGGTGATGGTTTCCCCCTCCCGGAGGGAAGTTTCCCCGGCAGAACAGCTCTGCCAGAGCCCTAGATTGGTTTCGCCAAGGTTCTGCCTCGTGGCGGAGGAGTTTCTTCCCCAAAGCTTGCGTATCATTTTTCCTCAATGAAAGACCTCATATAGCATAAGATGGGCATCGGAGAGCCACCAGGGGGCCCATGAGGCAGGGGGCGCGCCCAGGGGGTAGGGCGCGCCCCACCCTCGTGGCCAGGGTGTGGCCCCCCTCTGGAACTTTCTTCGCTCAGTATTTTTTATTAATTCCAAAAAGGACTTCCATGAAGTTTCAGGACTTTTGGAGCTGTGCAGGATAGATCTCTAATATTTGCTCCTTTTCCAGCCCAGAATCCCAGCTGCCGGCATTCTCCCTCTTCATGTAAACCTTGTAAAATAAGAGAGAATAGGCATAAGTATTGTGACATAATGTGTAATAACAGCCCATAATGCAATAAATATCGATATAAAAGCATGATGCAAAATGGACGTATCAATGTGTGGAGTAATAGTAGTAGATGCAGAATCGTTTCGGCCTACTTGACATGGACGTGATGCCTATGTTCATGATCATGCCTAGATATCATCATAACTATGCGCTTTTCTATCAATTGCTCGGCAGTAATTTGTTCACCCACCGTAATATATGCTATCTTGAGAGAAGCCACTAGTGAAACCTATGGCCCCCGGAACTACTTTATATCATATAAGTTTGCCCTTCCTAGCCTCGTCCTGGTGGTGCGTCTAACATCGCCATAGGGCGTGTGGAGGTGTGTGTCCGGTGAAAATCTCGTAAGATTCGGCCAGTGTTGTTCTTCGATCGATCCAATTTGATCCGTTATTCGTTTGTTTGGGTTTGTGTATACATGTTGGATCCTTTCGATATATACTTCTCTTTATTGATGACGCTTGCTGTTATGCTGCCTTGATTTTGTGGGGCCTTAGCACGATAACTTTCTGACTGTCTAATACAACAAACTTTGCTCGGCTCTGCTGAGGTAGGACGATGACAGCAACGTGCCTTAGGCTCGGTCAGGTGCTTGTAGTAATTGCTAGATGGTCCACGTACTTGGATCTAATTCTTGTTACTTCTAGTGCTCTTTGTACTACCTTGACAAGTGATGAATAGACCGTAAATTTTTCTTGCAAAAAAAATCCTAGAGCGGGAATTATGTCAGCTTTTAGCCATGAAAAATAGGAGTTGGTGAAGAAAAGGGTTGCATGCATTCTCCATCTCCCCCACCCCACTCCAAAGGCTTTTATTTAATTTCAGTGCAACATTTTGAATGATTGATAAATTTTAAACCAAATTTATTTATTTATAATTCTTCATATATTTGAATTCAAGGCGATAAGACCTTTAAAACAAGAGTGATCTTGGATAGATTTTAACTACTTTGAATTTTACTGATTAAATTATATTTCAATTTATGTTTGTTTCACACACTAAAAATCAATTTCACATATTTGAAATAGTCAATTTCACTCATTTCAACATACTAATTTCACTCAACTCAAGCAACTGATTTATCCAGTCTCAAGAACTGATTCGAGTATTTTAAAAAATATGTTTCACTCACTTCAAACATTTCGATAGACTGGTTTCACTCGCTTCAGAAAACTGGCTTCACTCTTTTCAAAAATATATTTGATTGATTCACTTATTTAGAAACACTAATTTTCACTCAATACAAAATATTGATTTCAGTCATTTCAAAAAACTTATTTCACTGGTTAACCTATTTAGAAACACTAATTGCACTTCATACAAAATTTTGATTTCACTCTTTTCAATACACCAATGTCACTCCTTGCAAAAGACTTATTTCACTCAATTAAAAATAATAATTTCCTTCATTTTTGAAACAACAGATCTCACTCATTTCAGAAAACATATTTCATCCATTTCAAAATAATTTATTCCACTTAATTCAAAAGCAAAAATCACTTATTTCCAAGAAGTGGTTTCAGTCATTTCACACAATTTGAAAAAATGTTTGTACCCATAAAAAACTAATTTTACATATTTCTTTGAATAAAAAAATTATTTCACCCATTTCAAGATTTCACACATTTAAAGAAACACTCTTCTGAAAAAAAAACAATTTCACATGTTTCAAACAAATTGATTTCACTCATTTTAAAATTTGATGTTTATGAAATATAACTGAGATTGAAATGTGAAATATTTATAGCAAGTGAAATAAGTTATGTCACTCATTTACAATAAATAGTTTCAATCATTTCAAAAATGGAACACTAAAGTGAAATATGGATTATGAATATTTGTTATCACTTGTAAATATCTATTTCAGTTTTAATCAATCTGTGAAACGGAAAATTTTAAACGAGTTTATAATATATACAATACTGGTATTTTTTAAAAGGCTTGTCAGCATAATTTAAAAGTCCAAAAATTTAGATACCATTAGGGCAAGGTGGAAAGGGTGGGCCTCCCTCCTCCCATCTCCTTATTTTTACTATTATATGAGTATTTAGGCACATATATATCATATGATTATTTATATAATTTTACTAACGATTTTAAAATTCGATGAACCTGTATAGAGAAGGATTTCCCGCGGCACAATTCTTCCATACGATGCCGTATGAGGTGCGTGTCACCCGCTGCGCCAGAATCTTCGTGCTGGCAAATTGAGAATAAACTAGTAAGTTAATCTTCTTTTATGTCTCAAAAAAGTTAATCTTTTTTAATCAAAATTAGTAGCACTTTGTTATGTGGGGCTAGACCTACATGACACGGCTGAAACTTAAGAGGATAAGTATCCGTGGTGATGCTAGAAAGTCCGGGCAAGGGAGGGCATTGCCCACCCCGCCCAATTTTCCTTGTTCTAATAATTATAGTGAGTATTTAGGCACATATATCGCATGATTATTTGGACAACTTTACTAATGATTCTATAGGTCCATCAATTTAAATAGCATTATGGCAAAAAAAAAAAACAAGTGAATGGACATGGCTGACCATTCTTCTGCGATGACAAAATTAGGGATTTAGGTGTTTTGGAAATGAGAATAGACAGCTGATTCCAATCAAAATAGCAAAGGCCCCATCGAACTAATTGATCAACCTAAAGGATCAAATGTTAATACATTGAAAGTGCATCGCTCTCTTAAAAACATAGGACTAGGAATTGGATGTCGTAGCATATTGAGCCCTACAAGAATTAAAGAAACCAGAGATGCATGTTTTCTTATATATTATGCACATGCCATAGTTCTTGTTGAAACAAATAAAAATTCCATTGTGAAATTTTGCATGAGGTTGGACTGAATAGATTTTTTCCTTTAAAATTGTTTATGGTTTGCAATTCTCCACTCCAAGCAAGCTACGCATGAAAAATTCCTAAGAAATAGAATCATCCAAAATTCAGATGATATATTATGAATCAAAATTACTAAGAAATAGAATCCTCCAAAATTCCGATGATATATTATGAATCAAAGAGTTCCTTACCTAGGATTATGCAAAACTGAAAATGAATTATGAAAAAGTTCACGGTTTCGTGTATATGCTCACGCATCACACCCCAACTGAGCGCATGTGGTTGCTTACGTTTATACATTTCTTGTTGCATCGCATCTTGTTTGAATCATAGAGGAACATGGCGCAAAACCGGATACTTACAACTTTAAGGGTTATGTTTGGGTCATACATATATAAAGGTTGTCATCATTTGCCATACGTTTTTGTCACACATGCCTAAGCTTAGGCGATCAAATGAACGCCACACTTGAGGCAATCTTGTCACATTCTCTAAATAAATGACATGTGGGGTCTACACCTTCCGTTTCCTAAATATAAGTTTTTTTAGACATTTCAAATAGACTACAACATATGGATATATATAAATATATTTTAGAGTATAGATTTGCTTCGTATGTAGTCACTTGTTGGAATCTCTAAAAAGATTTATATTTAGAAATGAAAGGAGTAGTGTGCATTAAAGAGAAAGGGATAAGTATATTTTTCGTCCTCGAACTCTTCCAAGAGTTTAGAAATCGTCCCTCAACTCGAAACCGGATAGTTTTCGTCCCTCAACTATCAAAACCGGATAGTTTTCGTCCCTCGTGCCGCGGTGAATAGTAACTCGGTGAACAGTAAAATCAAAGAAATTGCAAAAAAAGTCAAAACGATCTAAAAAAATTACAGCATCAAAGATACTCTGGTGCGCAAGACCCATGCAAAATTTCGTGGTGTTTCGACATGCGAGCAGCTCGTGGCAAACAAAAAACTGTAAATATATACGTCGGTGAACAGTAAATTCAAAAAAATAGCAAACGAAATCAAAACAACATGAATTTTTTTGGCATCAAAGAGGCTTGGGTGTTCAACGTGCGTGCAAATTTTCGTGGTGTTTGGGCATTGTACGAACTCGTGGAAAAAAACAAAATTTGGCTCAAATTACTTTTTTTGAAAAAGTGCACTATTTTGTTTTTTGGCTAGAGCTCCTCGTATGTCATTCGATCACGAAATTTTGCACGCATCTTACGTACATGAGCATCTTTGATGCCAAAAAAATTCATATTTTTTTTTATTTTTTTGCTATTTTTTTGAATTTACTGTTCAGCGACGTACATATTTACAGTTTTTTGTTTGTCACGAGCTGCTCGAATGTTGAAACACCACGAAATTTTGCACGGGTCTTGCGCACTAGAGTATCTTCGATGCTGTAAAATTTCAGATTTTTCTGATTTTTTTTGCTATTTTTTTGATTTTACTGTTTACCGAGTCACTATTCACCACGTACTAAAACCGTCCGAAGCGGCACGAGGGACCAAAACTATCCGGTTTTGATAGTTGAGAGACGAAAACTATCCGGTTTTGAATTGAGGGACGATTTCTAAACTCTCGGAAAAGTTTGAGGATGAAAAATATACTTATACCTTAAAGAAATGATGCCACGAGTGTGACCGCAAACCAAACAACGAAACTTGTCTAACTCGCGACGTGACAAAGTGTGGCAAGCTTAGCATGCCAACCAAACAGCCCTTAGGCCTTGGCATTACACGTCGCGTCGATAGGTTTCAGTCGCCATGATCGTTGACAATTACGGATCAGTACTATGAGATGTTCGGTGGCCCGGCGGCTGAGGGGGGATAACGAAGAAGACCAGCGGTGGGCATGTATGTTCGCCGGCTTAGTCGTTAAGCTGTCGTGTGCTCATTTGTCAGCATGACCAGTACACACGAACAAGATACTGTAGCAGTGTAGCACACCAGTGTGGATGTTCCAGACAGGAGCACAAAGCCACTACAGGGAAATGGATGGTACTGTGCGTGCACTTGATCAGTATTGATTAACACCACGGAGCATTCATCAATTCCGGCCGCCGTTATCGTTGGCATTATGACGCTGTTACACGATCCAGCGTCTCCATCAAGATCCATTGCGTACTGGGTGATAGCGTGCATGTTGACGAGGTCTTGTAGTACGTCTACAACATTTGGACTTAAAATATAGTCGGCGTGGTTACTAGTGCTGCTCATCTAGAACCTTCATTAATCCATGAATTACCTGTTTTAAAACAGTTAGTTAAGGAATCTAAAAAAAAACAGTTAGTTAAGCTCGAAGAAGAGACGGCCCGTATTACCACTTTCTAACTATGATTCTCACACTCCCTTCTAACTCTGTACTTCCTATGTAAACTAATATAAGAGTGTTTAGATTACTAAATTAATGATCTAAACGCTTTTATATTAGTTTATGGAGGGAGTACTAAACAAATCACGTGACACATGTAATAAGCAATTTAAACTATTCAAAATAAAATAAAATAAACGTTAGACTAAACCAACCGGAGGGAGTATACCGTCCGAAAAAGTTTGGCCCTCGAATGGATGTACTGTATCTAGTATCAAGTTAGTGTTAGATACATTCATTTGAAGGACAAGTTTGAGACAAGCTTTTTCGGATGAATGGAGTAGATTTTTACTAATTCAAAATTTGCTCTATATGGACGGTGCGGATCACATGAATGGTGTTACCAGATTTCTTTGGATTGTTTCTTCATGCCTTCAAGAGCACATAATTTACAACATCCACAACTTCTTGCCTAAGAGGGATTGAATCATAATTCCAGCCTTTTCCATGTGTTATATCCAAATAGACTTTTGGATAATATTCACATTTTCTGGTTCTTTTGTGCTTGTACTTTTTTTTCAAATCTGAGTATCTTTTCCTCTTTGTATTTTTATTTAGTTCTATGATTCAAACATGCTATGGATAATACAGAAATTGAAATGGATCTGGTGAAATCCCTGGATGCCATTCAAACTTCTAGTGTTCTAAACAAGAGGAGAACAAAATGGTGAAACTTGGACACTTTCATATTTCAAGAAGACTAGAAGGTATGGGCATCTCCAAGAATCGTTAAAATGCCATCAAATATCCAAACCGAGCCATCCGGGCACTTTTAGGCCTTCAACGTGGATCATCAAAATCGGATCAGAACAGTCCAGGCTTACGGAACCCCACAAGTTGACCCTAAATTGGAGTGGGGGG
>NC_041380.1:384804555-384815629 GCF_002162155.2 Triticum dicoccoides
ATGATGCTCGGTGGGCCTTCCGCCACTATAGCGGCGACGGATCCGACGTCGGAGGTGACGACAATGACGTGCTTGATGAGGGAGGTGCCGATGGCACTATAGGCATGGCCTACAAGGTCAACTTCCGCTGCCATGCCTAGTTTACTTTATGCTACTTTTAAGTTCGTTTTGAACTTGTTAAATTTTATCCGGTTTGCACGTAATATATTGAAATGTTGGCCATCAGGGTTGGAAAGGCCCAAAGACTCCTAAAAAAACTGGCAGGTAAGACAAGCGGAGAAGAAAACGGTCAAGGACGGAGGGAGCGGGAGAAGAAACATTTGAAAACGCCATAACCATTGATTTCACAGCTATAGAGTAGCAACACGTAGAGGGTAGAAACGCACCGCACCGCGACACACACACACCCTGCAACCTGCCAAGCCATGCCAATTCTACTCGTGATCAACTGACACCACAGTTTGAGCATACCGAGCAACCAGCGGCAAATGCAAGGCGACACCATTAACATAGGAGTACTTCCAATTTAGGACACTAAGCGAAACGGATTCGGATCATTACAACGACGAAATAAGTACTTTGTAGTAGGATCATTAGTCCTAACTAAGTCCGATCGGCTTCTTTTGACGCCGGCGACGGCGCCGGCGCCGGCGAGGTCGGGGTTGTCAGCACCGCCACGCCGAGACCGACACGAGCTCGGCGCGCTGCCAGTAGAGGCAGAGCGATCCCGGGGCGCGCTTCTCGACGCGGAACCCCCGGACGGGCACCTTGTGCAGCAGCGACTCGGCCTGCGACTCCGCGAACGTGCTGGCCTGCACCGGCGTGAACCCGGCCGACGCGAACACGGCCCGCCACGGCAGCGGCGCCTTCTCGATGGACGCGCGGTGGCGCCCGACCACGCATTGCTCCACGGCCGGCTGGACCAGGAACCGCTCGATCTTGCCGGCCGTGTCGGGGTCGGTGCCCACGGCGTCCACGGACTCGAGGAGGAAGACGGTGGACTGGAACGCCTGGAACAGGTGCGCGGCGAAGGGCAGCTCCGTGCGGTCGCACCCGCGGTCCACGGACACGACCACCTTGGCGCCGAGGCTCTTCACGAGGCGGAGGACGGCGGGCATTGCGGCCGCGTGTGCTGCGCCGACGGGCAGGTGGACGGCGAGCGCGTCCCCGCCGGCGATGGCCACCAGGTCCGCGGGGTCGAGGGTGTCGATGTTGAATACGGTGAACTGGAAGAACACGCCGAGCTCGGCGGCGAAGCTTGAGAGGTTCTCGTGGATGAGCTGCAGCTCGAGCGGGTGGTGCGACGCCGGCGAGACCAATGCGGTGACCTTGAGCGCCGTCGCCGGGCGGCGCTGCGCGAGCTCCTGCATCAGCGACGCCCACTGCTCGCCCATGCCGATGTCGAAGTCGAGCACGTGGATGCAGCCTGCGCCGCGGAGCCCGTCGAGCACCGCCTGGACGCAGGTGAGGTGCGCGAACTGGAGCACCGGGGAGACCTCGGAGAAGGCCTTGTACGCGCCGAGCTTGAGGACCACGTCGTAGGGCGTGGACGCCGGCGGCGCGGGCGTCTCTCCGTTGGGGGAGAGCGCGAGGCGCAAAGCCTCCTTGAAGTAGAAGGCAGAGCGGAGGAGTGGCGTCCCGGCCGCGGGGGCGGCGGGGAGCCGATAATTGAGCCGCGCCAATATCTCGCGTGCGCCGAAGGCGTCGCCCGCCTCGGCAAACTTGGCAGCCTCGGCGAGCTGGTCCACCGTGGCGGCCGCCTCGTCGTTCGCCGTCCCCGCCTTGGGCTTGAGGGCGGGGAAGAACCCGCCCGCCGGAGCGAGATGCCCCTGGAAAGCAGGCAGCTTCGGCGCCGGCGCGCCTGCCATCGGGTGGTGGCGCTTGGGCGGCGGCGGCGCCGACTCGAAGGACGGGTGCGCGCCAAAGAAGGCCGCGTGTGGCTGGGGGTGGTGCTGGTGCTGGTGGAGCAGGTAGCTGGGCGCGTGGCCGAACGGGGCCCCCTTGGCGTCCTCCTCCATGGCCGGCGCGAACGGCGACAGGCTGGGCCCGAGCGACGCCGTGGGCGGCGACATCATAGACGTGGCGTGGTCGAGCTCCAGAGCGGGCGGATCCATGACGCCGGCCATCCCGGCGGACGCGTCCTCCCCGCCGCCAATGATCCAGCGGAGGAAGGTGCTGTCATGGCCGGCGAGCCCGGGCGGCGCCGTGCCGTCCCAGCCCTCGCCGGCGCCGAGGCCCATGGCCATGTCGAGCGGCGCCAGCTGGTGCGCCCACTCCTCCTTGACCCCCGCGGCAGCATCCTCCCCGGGCGGCCATGCCTGATGCTGCTGCGGCGGCGGGGATACGTTCTTGGCGTCGCCGCCGGGCGCGAGGCTCGCCACCTCGGACGACGACAGCGCGGAGGCCTCGGAGGGCGGGCTGGGGCTGGGGCTGTGGCGGCGGTCGAGCACGGACGTGGGCTCCGCCCAGAAGCCGGCGCTGAGCTTGGGCTGCTGCTGCAGTCTCCCCGCGTGACCCTCTCCCGCAAAGGGCATTCCTCTCATCTAGCCCGGCAGCAACGCCTCATGCCACCAATCCCCGCCGGGAAGAACTCGGCGCTGGTCTCTATAGTCTAGTCTAGTCTCGTCTTCTCCTTCCTCCGTCGACCTCTCCTCCCTCGTCGCTCGCTCCAAAGTTGGCTCTGGTGCGGAGTCTACGGGGCCATTAGTAGTGCACAGTCCTAGTAGTAGGGAGCTACCGCTACCAGCAGCACCACCCTTGTACTGCTGTCGCTGTGGCCCCTGTCCCTCTCCTCTCCTCTCCTCTTTGCGTGTGCGATGGATGTGAGGCTGTGGGGGAAGGCGGAGAGCGAGAGTATTTTATTCTCTTGGCAGCGTATTGATCTTGAAATGATAGCGTGCAACATGAAAAAGGCGATAAAGTGGCCTTCTCTCCCCTCCCTCTCCTACTGCTTCAACTGGCCAGCCTCTCCTCTCCAGACCACTTTATCTTCCGCTGCAATGGCTTTCCTACTGTAGCCCACGGTTCGGTGGCAACAGAAAGAAAGAGAGAGGGCTGTGCAAAATTCCCGATGATCGTGTCTGTCTGAACCAAACATAAAACTGTCTGTGGACATAAAACTATTTTGTTTGCAGGAAGGAAGGAGCAGTGCATACAGTTGTGGCTCGCTCGTCTCGTCTCGTCTCGTCTGCAGCATGTGCGCTAGTTTCCATGCCCCGCCACAAATCTATCTGCTCATCTACCCAAGCCTCCTCTAGGGCAGCCTAGCCAATCTTTACAACTGTTGTTGTGGTGGAAAAGTCTTCCACCATTTTAGTACTACTAGTACTAGTGATTTGTTTGTGTGCACGTCCTAGTTGAAAAGTTTCGGTTTATCAGGAACTGCATGTTGCACTATTAATTTCAGCTTTGCTGGGCGTGATTAGATTTCATTTTTCACTATATCAGGAGGGACAGAAAAGTGCCAATCTCTGGCATGCAAGGACCCCCTGGGAAATTCGTTCGTGCAGTCAGTGCAATCAATGCTCATTCCTTTGGTCACACCACACCAAATCCCAAGTGGCACCATGAAGAGTTCACTCATGGCCGCGTCTACATTCAGGCAGTTGCTGCATCACTATTTTTCAGGCTGGCCAGGCCAGAAGAGTATATATGTTCAGGCTTGGAGTCCCAAAGGTGAATGAATAATCAACGAGACACCCGGAAAGAGGATGAAACAGCAAAGTTAGAAAGCTGAAGCAGCAGTTTGCACCAAAATGCATCATCATTTCACTCACTGGCGTCAGCTTTTGACCCCTGACGTCGTCCAGTTAAGCACTTGATCTCTCTCTTTCCCTCGATTACTTTGCTTGAGAGCACGCTAAAGCATCATTGCTTTTATCCACAAAAGGTACCATCTTCAGAGTCGAGCTGTGCTTAAATCTGTAACCTTCAAGACTCATTAGCCTTCAAGACTCCGCCCGGAATACAGTCTTTTGCACATCCTCGGCTTAGAGCAACTCCAACGCACGTACCCATTTCGTCCCTTGCTGTCCGTTTGGATCATTATAAACAAAAATGCTGGTCCAATGTGCCGACCCATTTTCAAAACGTGTCGGCTTTGCGTACGAGCAAACCTATTTGCGGCCCAAATTTGCGGCTGAATACGTCGGCGCGGATGCGAAGTGGACTCGCCGAGCATCCTCTCCACCGCATCCTCACTTAACGGCTGCCCAACTACCGCGACCAGCTTTATTAATGACGACCGCCCATCACGGGCCCACGCGCCAGCGACAGTCGTCGGTCTTTTTTTAATTCGAGCGTGCGGTGGGGAGCCGTCATCATCCGCTTCAAGACGCCCCGTCCCCATCTTGCCACCACTGTGCTTCCCCGTCGGCGACAAAGCCTAGGAAACCCTAGCCACCCCAACGCCCCCTCATCCCCGCCTCCATCATCGTCTTCCCATCGGCCGAGGTAGCGCATCAGCGTCCAAGTGCACCAGGCGAAGTGGCACTGGGAGCGTCGCGCCCCTTCCCTACCCCGACGTGACGCTGCCACACGACTGGCATTTGGATCCGGAGAGGATCCCTGTGCCGGCGGTGCCGCGGCCGGCGCGGGCGCACGCGGAGGAGGTGCGGCGCCGGAGGTAGCTGCTGACGCCGGAGCAGCGTCGTGACCCGACGTACGGATTCGTCTCGTCCGCACGGCAGCGGTGGTTCTCCTTCGAGCTCGAGGAGGCCAGGAGGCACAGCGCCCGCTACGTGCGCCATGGCTCCCCGCCGCCGCCCCCCATCGAGCGCTACCCGTGGACCGGGCATGTGCGTGAGTGGGTCAGTGTGCCACCGGTCTGGTATCGGGTGACGCCGGCGCAGGAGCAGACCTACCTCGAGCAGTGGCGATAGCAACGACTGGCTGAGGAGCGTCGCGAGGGCGAGTACCTCGAGATGCTCGAGCGCGACGCGAAGAAGGAGCAGCGCGAGGCGGAGGAGGAGGCGCGCCTTGCCGGCACTGGGCCAGCCCAACCGCCGCCGGCGGACGACGTCGCTATCGCGTGGTCGACGACCTTCCCTTGGGCTGACCCGGCGCCGAAGCTCATCGACCTCACCGGCCCTGACAAGGACGACGAGGACGCCTAGGGCAGCGTGCCTAGTTTTAATTATGTTATAGTTAATGTAAGTGGACTCGTGGACTCTCGCCGCCCTTTGGGGCGGCATTAATGTTTAATTAATCTTTTTATTTTTTTCCAAAATGTGTTGTGTCATGTTTTTTACGCGTGACCTGAAAAATGGGTCGGGCCAGCGTTGGACGCAAGCACTGACCCAAATGCGAAAGCCGACATAGATGTCCGCCGGACCATCCAAACAGACAAAAAACGAACAAAATCGATGTCCGTTTGGGTCGGCGTGTTAGAGTTGCTCTTACTATACCATAAAACAAAATAAAAGACCCTAGTGAGAGTCGAAAGTCAGGTGCCAGCATATGACAACTCCGAACATTTTCGATGGCGAATTTAGTTATGCGAGAAGACAAGTATGACAACTTTCGTGCATCAATTTATCTTTGACCGAAGCTTATCGTACTATGTCAATGAAATTTTCCATCGTTGCCATTGTTGCATGACTTTGTTGCATGACTGGAATTGTCATAAAAAACGTCAAGGCCGGAGTGTCATCTTTTTTTTTGAACATCAGTACTGGCACAAGCGCTCATACATACACGCATTTACTCACCTCTATGAACGTACACATCCTATCCCTATGAGCACATTCGAGAGACTGAGCAGGTATGTCATCTTAAAATTTACGAAGTCACTGTTGGCGCAGCGCATCGCTGGAAATTCTAAAATAAATTCAGAAATAATGCGAGCAACATGACTTGTATCCTGATGGGCTGAGGCTACCACTGTCATTCTAGCCATCCAATCACATATTGGTTCGCGAGTGTCACACACTTTGATCGTGTGGCACTTATCATCGTGTGGCACAGGGCATATTATCGGAGAAGAAGATCGAAGAAGGATTGCAAATCAAAACGTGGTTCAATGACCCGAGACAAGAAAGCAACTGCCGATCATCAGTGATCACCGCTCACAATCGACATCAGATGATTAATCTGGTAAAACCGTCCCTGTCCATAGCTGTTGACTGAAAACATGTAGTTTTCTCTTTTTCATCAGAAAATTATACTTATATACTAACATGTCAGTGTCATTGGCAGCTGGGGGTTAAACATACGAGTTTCCCTCGTTAATTAGCCTGTCTGGATTTTAAAATCCCCAAGATTGATGCCTACATGCATGCACATAGTACATGGTAGCAGGCACAAGGAAACTGTCACCGGCTTAGTTAATTAGATTGCCTAGCCTAACTCTAAATGGCATCTGGTTCTCGTCCATTTTCTTCTTCGGATGGGACGTCGACTTAGTTAACAAATTTGAGGAGCTTCGAAGCCAGGACTGAAGCGCACTACTACACGTCTTGATGCATACGCTCTGCCCATGCCCAGGTCAAATCACATTGTATATATAACTGAGAACTAGGGCTAGTTTAGAATGTGATAGAGACAAAGCCGTGTGGATTCTTGATGTGAAAGTCTCTACTACGTGCATAAAGCATAACTATAATCTGTTTTGCCTAGCACAAAATTTATGATATTGATGAGGATGACGGGTACGTTAGGGCATCTCGAATGGCGCCCCGCAAATTTACTCCCACATGTTGAAATATTAGGCAAGTTGGTCGGCCTGGCTGTGATGGAAAGAGCTAGAAAAAAGCAGAACTCACGGATAACAAATATCAAAGAGGGGGATGCAAACACTCGTTACTTCCATATTCGGATCAACGGGAGACGCCAGAAAAACCTTATCCAGAGATTCAAGCATGGAGGTGGCTGGGTGACTAGCCATGATCATAAAAGCAATATTGTCGTCATATTTTGCCAACATTATCAAGAGGGGTTCGCCACGCTCCAAAACTATCAATTGGGATGCCTGATGAAGCTATGTACCTAGGGTAGGGTCATGGATCTGTTCAAGATACCCTCCCCAAGAATATCCCTAAAAGAACCAGAAGTAGTCGAAGAAAAATCATCATCCACTCGACCATGAAGCCATGTTCCACTCAACAGTCTTGAAGACACTCGACCGTACGGACAACCACTCGACTACCAAAAGATCTAGAGCCACTCCACTCTGCAACGGTCGGGATTTAAGTCATAGCCTTAATGGTCATTATGTACTTTTATTACAGGCGTTACCAGTAACGTCCCCATCTTTATGTACCTTAAACACTTTGTAACTGAGGGCTGGAGGGGTCTGGCGAACTCTATATAAGCCACCCCCTCCTCAGGGACAAGGGTTCACACTTTCGGTAACACACACGCATATAATCCAGTCGACCGCCTCCGGGCTCCGAGACGTAGGGCTGTTACTTCCTCCGAGAAGGGCCTGAACTCGTAAAACTCCCGAGTACAACTCCTCCATAGCTAAGATCTTGCCTCTACATTGCTACCCCCCATTCTACTGTCAGACTTAGAACCACGACAGTTGGCGCCCACCGTGGGCCGGTGTCTTAGCGACTTTTTGGAGAAGTTGCAATTTTTCCGATCCCCTTCATCATGGTTTCAGGCGGAGGTTTTGCTAAGGGCCGCGAGATCCGTCTCGGCGCGCTCGTGTTTGTCGCCGATGACTCCGCTTGGCTTCAGGAGGCTCCACTCGACGTCGACGCACTCCCCGTCTGCGGGGCGACGCACTTTCGCGCATGCGTTCGCGGTGTCCTCCTACGGCAGCCGTCGACCCAGTATCGGTCGGCTCCTGTAGCTTCCCCCCTCCCTGCGGCCCGCCGGAGCAAACGTTCCGGCCGATCGAGGCTTCAACGGTGGGTGAAGCATGCGGTGGCTCGCCAGTCGGGCACCCCCAAGTTGCGGCAATCGAGCCCGACGAAACCCTCTACGGCCTGTTGGATCTGTCGACTGGCTCCGTAGAGACTGCATCCGAGTGCGACAGCAGCGACCCTGCGGCAGAAGTTAGAATGTGGAAGCATACATGGATGACATCGTGGTCAAGTCACGTAAAGGTTCCGACCTACTGGCTGACCTTGCTGAAACCTTTGCCAACCACAGAAGGTATGACATCAAGCTTAATCCATCAAAGTGCACGTTTGGAGTTCCAGACGGAAAATTACTCGGTTTTCTCGTTTCCGAATGAGGGATCGACGCTAACCCAGAGAAAGTGGGTGCCATACTCCGGATGAAACGCCCTGTGCGTGTGCACGATGTCCAGAAACTTACTGGTTGTTTGGCCGCCCTAAGTCGATCCATTTCTCGCCTCGGTGAAAAGGCACTGCCTCTTTACCGACTGATGAAGAAATCAGATAAGTTCGAGTGGACTCCTGAAGCTGATGCAACATTTGCAGAGCTAAAAGCCCTGCTTTCCACCCAGCCGGTGCTTGCTGCCCCAATCAGCAAAGAGCCTTTACTGCTTTATATAGCAGCCATTGGACAAGTCGTCAGTATAGTACGTATGGTCGAGTGGAAAGAAGAGGGAAAAGCCTATAAAGTTCAGCGCCCAGTTTATTATGTTTCTGAAGTTCTGACTCCGTCAAAGCAGAGATATCCACACTATCAGAAGCTTGTTTATGAGATTTACATGACCACGAAGAAGGTTGCACACTATTTCTCTGATCACTCTGTTACAATCGTCAGCGATGCTCCATTGTCGGAGATTCTGCACAACAGAGATGCAACTGGTCGAGTGGCAAAATGGGCGATTGAACTCCTTCCTTTAGATATCAAGTTTGAGGCAAAGAAAGCTATCAAGTCCCAAGCAGTGGCAGATTTCCTCGCCAAGTGGATCAGACAACAACTGTCGACTCAAGTTCACTCGGAGCACTGGACCATGTTCTTTGATGGGTCCAAGATGCTGAATGGTTCTGGTGCTGGGGTGGTACTGGTATCCCCCCGAGGAGACAAGCTCAGATACGTTCTCCAGATTCACTTTGATTCCTCCAATAACGAAGCAGAATATGAAGCACTCCTATATGGGTTACGTATGGCCATTTCACTCGGCGTCCGTCGCCTCATGGTTTACGGCGACTCAGATTTGGTGGTCAATCAAGTGATGAAAGAATGGGACGTTAGAAGCCCAGCTATGACTGGTTACTGCAATGCGGTGAGGAAGTTGGAAAAGAAGTTAAAGGGGTTAGAGCTCCATCACATACCCCGTCTGAAAAATCAAGCAGCCGATGATTTGGCAAAGATAGGTTCCAAGAGAGAAGCCATTCCCAGCAATGTGTTTTTGGAACATATTCACACACCGACAGTTCAGGAAGATCCTTTCACGGAAGAGCCCCCGCAGCCTAAGAGCGCCACAAATCCAACTAAAGTCGAGGTCCGAGCCGTGGTCGATCTAATCATGGAGGTCCTGGTCATTACTCCCGACTGGACAGTGTCATACATTGCGTACATCCTTAGGAAGGAACTGCCAGAGGACGAAGAAGAGGCTCGACAGATCGTCCGTCGATCCATGGCCTTTACTGTGATAAGAGGACAATTATTCAGGGAAAGCGTGACTAGAGCCAGTCAGAAATGCATAACGCCCGAAGAAGGTCGAATGATCCTCAACGACATCCACTCGGGGACCTGTGGTCACCATGCGTCCTCTCGGGCCATCGTGGCTAAAGCATACCGAGCCGGATTTTATTGGCCATGAGAAAATGAAATGGCGAAAGATATAGTCGATAGATGTGAAGGCTGCCAGTTTTACTCTGACATGTCTCATAAGCCAGCGTCAGCCCTGAAGACCATTCCCCTCGTCTGGCCCTTTGATGTTTGGAGATTAGATATGGTTGGACCACTGAGAACTGGTAGGAGCGGCTTCACTCATGTGCTCGTAGCAGTCGACAAGTTTACCAAATGGGTTGAAGCTAAACCTATCAAGAATCTTGAAGCCAGCACTGATGTCAGTTTTATCAGGGAATTGACATTCAAATATGGAGTTCCACACAGCATCATCACTGACAACGGGTCGAACTTCGATTCTGATGAGTTTAGAGCTTTCTGCGCTTCTCAAGGCACACGAGTCGACTATGCTTCGGTCGCTCACCCGCAGTCGAATGGACAAGCAGAAAGAGCAAATGGCCTAATTCTCAAAGGACTGAAACCCCGACTGATGCGTGATCTCAAACAACAGCAGGCACTTGGGTCGATGAACTTCCATCAGTTCTTTGGGGTTTGAGGACAACTCCTAATCGGTCGACTGGACGAACTCCTTTCTTTTTGGTCTATGGAGCCGAAGCTGTTCTACGAAGTGACCTGCTCCACAACGCACCCCGAGTTGAGCTCTTCTCTGAAGAAGAAGCAGAACAGGCCCGGCAAGATTCAGTCGATCTCTTAGAGGAGGAAAGAGAGATGGCCTTGATCCGGTCGACCATTTATCAGCAAGACTTGCGTCGATTCCATGCCAGAAACATGAGGGGTCGAGCCTTTCAAGAGGGAGACTTGGTTCTTCGAGTGGATCAACAGAAGCCACACAAGCTCGCCCCTGCTTGGGAAGGCCCCTTCATCATCACCAGAGTTCTCCACAATGGAGCATACCATCTTTACAATGTCGAGCATCAGAAAGACGAGCCACGAGCTTGGAATGCGGAGCTGCTCCGCCCCTTTTATACTTAAGTACTCATTCGAATAAAGTGTAATAAGAAGTACCTTTGTAATTTGTTTATCAAAGACAAGAGCTTTACAGTCCTCTGGCACGATTGTTGTTGCTTTTGTTTACGTCTGAAAACCCCCAGCGGGTGGCTTAGCTGTGAATCCGTTTCGCCTAAGTTTTCAAACAACCTACCGAGTGGTGAGCCAGCCTCTCACTCGGGGGCTTAGTTGCAGTCCAGTACTCGCCTAAGTTTGTAAAATCCTACCGAGTGGTGAGCAATCCTCTCACTCGGGGGCTTACCTGCAGTCCAGTACTCGCCTAAGTTTAAAAAATCCTACCGAGTGGTGAGCAATCCTCCCACTCGGGGACTTAGCTGCAGTCCAGTACTCGCCTAAGTTTAAAAAATTCTACCGAGTGGTGAGCAATCCTCCCACTCGGGGGCTTAGCTGC
>NC_041380.1:384816301-384823036 GCF_002162155.2 Triticum dicoccoides
AATCCTACCGAGTGGTGAGCAATCCTCCCACTCGGGGGCTTAGCTGCAGTCCAGTACTCGCCTAAGTTTAAAAAATCCTTCCGAGTGGTGAGCAATCCTCCCACTCGGGGGCTTAGCTGCAGTACAGTACTCGCCTAAGTTTAAAAAATCCTACCGAGTGGTGAGCAATCCTCCCACTCGGGGGCTTAGCTGCAGTCCAGTACTCGCCTAAGTTTAAAAAATCCTACCGAGTGGTGAGCAATCCTCCCACTCGAGAGCTTAGCTGCAGTCTAGTACTCGCCTAAGTTTGTAAAATCCTTTCCCTAAGAGCTGCACCACCAGTACAACGTATGCTCCATCCCTGCCCGCAAGGACGACAAGGTGCAGGTCGACCGCGGCCCTCTTCTCCGAGCTACGCCACAAATACAACGTTTACTCCATCCTTGTCCGCAAGGACGGCGAGGCGCAGGTCGACTGCAACCTTCTCCTCCGAGCTGTGCCACAAATACAACGTACGCTCCACCCTTGTCCGCAAGGACGATGAGGCGCAAGTCGACAGCAACCCTCTTCTCCGAGCTTCGCCACAAGTACAACGTGCGCTCCATCCTTGTCCGCAAGGACGGCGAGGCGCAGGTCGACTGCAACCTTCTCCTCCGAGCTACGCCACAAATACAATGGAGCAGATCCCAAAAGCAATCGCAAGCATATGCAAAAGCAGTTCGGATAAATCCTAAAGTTCCAAGCAACAAATCAAAAGTATTCGAGCATCAAGCCCGAAGGAGTTTAATGGTTACAGCAACCACTCGGCATTCCGAGGCAAATTTAAGACAGGTTTAAATCTCATAGTTTGTTCACTCGGCAGAAGGAGGGCTGGAGGGTTCGACGAATTCGTCCAAGTCGATTCCATCTGCGATCCGAGTGACAACAGCGATGAAAGTCTCCATAAAGGACTGGAAGTCGTGCCTTTTGGTGTTGGCGACCTTGATCGCCGCCAGCTTGTCTTCTCGAGCTTCCTTGCAGTGGACTCTTACCAAGGACAACGCCACGTCAGCACCACACCGGGCAGAGGACTTCTTCCATTCTTGCACTCGACCAGGGATCTCGTCGAGCCAAGCCATCAGAGATTCCAGGTCATTTTGAAGCATCGCCCTTGGCCAGAGTAATGGGTCGATTCGTGAAACTTCCACCTTCAGACGCGTGAGGTAACTTGTGACGCTGGCGACATGGGACTCCAGTCGGAGCACGTTCATGGCAGTCTTGTCGCAAACTGGAGAAGCGATAGGGTCCAGACCCATCTCAATCCTTCCGGTTTCCTCGTCAAAGTTTTGGCAGAATTCTGCAGTCAAAAGAGTTAGTGAGTCGACTGGACAGGATTAACTTGCAAGCAGCAAAACAGTCGGTTTAAAAGGAGTACCTTCCAGCATAAGATAGAGCTTCTTAGCAAGAGTTCTCAGATAGGCTTCCGTGTGATTTCTCTTGTGGACCGCAGACTCCAACTTCTCATTCAGGGCAATTTTATCCTTCTTCAGACGACTCACTTCTCGGTTAGACTCATTGAGATAGGACTTCAGCTTGTTCACCTCCCCTTCCAATGCTTCGACTGAAGCCAACTTCTGGTCTGCAAGGGCAGTCTTATATTGGGCTTCCTTCCGCGTAACTGCAAGGTCCAAGTCCTTCTTCTCTAGAGCCAACCGCATTTTCTCTGCAAAAGAAGCAATCGGATCAAACAAGAGATTGAAGAAATATCTTAAAAGACGATCGACGCGAACAGTCGATAGGCAGTTACCTTCCATACCAGCAGCTTCATCTTGAGCTTTCTTCAAATTCTGTTGGGCCAGCTCCAAGTCGAGGTTGAGTTGCCTCTGCTTCTCCTCAAGTTCAGCAAACTTGGAAATGAGAGTACAAGATTTCTGCAGGAGGTAAAAGATGTGTCAATTGACAAGATCAAAGGTTATTTACTCAGACCCCAGCCGACTGCCCGTAGTCGACTGTGGTCTCGGGGACTACACCCAGCGGGTGCACTTGACGTGCCCCCACTGATTCAGACCCAACTCGACCAGTCCACCCGGGTCGAGTAAAAAAACAAAGAGAAGAAAAGAATTATTCAGACCCCGGCCCACTGCCAGCAGTCGACCACGGTCTCGGGGACTACACCCAGTGGGTGCACTTGACATGCCCCCACTGGTTCAGATATCATTCGACCGGTCCGCCCGGGTCGGGTGGAAGAAAAGAAAGAAAAAAGAACTCAGACCCCAGTCGACTGCCCGCAGTCTACTGCAGTCTCGGGGACTACGCCCAATGGGTGCACTTAGAGTGCCCCACCGGTTCAGATCCTACTCGCTAGACCGAGTGGAAGAGCGCAAATACCAAAGACAACAAAACACCCAGTGGGTGTACAAATTCGACGCAAACAATAAGAGACTGTATGGAAGAAAATATTTCGGGTAGCATATCCTAATAGAACAAGGTCAGTCGGAAGTTTACTTACCTAGACATTGGCCCGGAGAGCATCGCTGACGTCGTAAGCAGCCTGGCTATGCTCGTGCACCGTCTTCATCCGCTCCATCATCACGTCAGCCTGATGAATGGCTTTCGCAGCCGCGTCCGACTGGTTTTCCGGAACATGGTAGTTGGTGAAGAAGGGGTCAGACGACCCAGGTGCAGCAGCTTGGAGCTCCAAAGTGTGAGGCTGGACGACTGAAGGGAACACCAGTTCAATTGACGGTGCAGGGCGCTCACTCGACAATGGTACAACGAAAGTTACAAAGACCCCGCCTGCGTCTTCAGATTGCCGGGCGGTTGGTGTGGTCGTCGGTCCCTATTGAGACGTCTTGCCAGCTGCTACTTTTTTGTTCTTTCTGGGCCTAGGGGCCACGTCTTCATCATCATCTGGAAGATCGATGACGTTGGGTAGAGCTGCAGAGAAATCAGTCGGCCCCAAGTGAATCGCTAGAATTCAATCGACCGAGTAATCAAGAACAAGATCATAAGAGTTTTTACCTGGGTTGTAGGTGACCGCGTCTTCCATCTCCTCGTCTCGATATTGGTAGGAAGAGGTTCCCGATGTAGCAGCACTGCAAATGTCCATACTCAGTCAGTTATGTTCTGTTGCTCGAGTCAGCAAAAAGAACGGATCAGATGATTACCTGGAGATGGTGGGGACGATCACTTTGATTCTGGGCAAAGCCTTCGGTGGTTTAGAGGAGGTGGCTTTCGATGCTTTTGGCGCAGGAGGCGGCACAACCTTGAGCTGCTTCGATGCCTTCTTAGTCGGCGCTGGGGAAGACATCCGGGGGCGCTTCGAAGTTTGCCCAGTCAGCGCGGTCGCCAGGACCGGGGTGCTCACCGGGTCGTGAGCGTGCTTGGATCTCCTCTCTCTGCGAGGAGGCGAATCGACCTCTTCGTCATCACTCGAGTCGTCGCTCTTCTCGTCCTCCTCTGCATCCGAGTGCCACTCGCCACTCTCGCCCCTGCTTGCCCCTTCCTCGACGTCTTGCTCCTGCACTCCATTGGGCATCAAGTACATATCAATGAGAGCCTGAAAGGACAACGAGCAAAAGAAATACCGTCAACCATCAACAAAGTGCTACACAATGAATCGAGAAGATACTTGACAATGCAGAATCACACCTGTTCCGGCTGGCGCGAATGGTCGAATGGAATCACCCTCCTGGACCCCCGGGGATTATCTTTGTTGCCGGTGATTCCTCTTAGCCACTTCTCCATCGTGTCTTCGCTAACGTCCTCCGGGTGGATCTGAGTGGAGTCCTCGAGACCCGAGTACATCCACATCGGATGGTCACGGGCTTGGAGAGGTTGGATGCGTCGACTGAGAAAGACCTCGAGCAGGTCCATCCCAGTCACCCCATCGCGGACAAGTTGGATGACCCGCTCGACCAATGCCTTAACCTGCTCCTTCTCTTTTGGGATCACCCTCAAGGAGGAGGGCTTCTCCACTCGAGCCAGGGAAAAGGGGGGAAGTCCAGTCGACTGGCCCGGAGTTGGCTGGTCCTTACAGTAAAACCAGGTCGACTGCCAGCCCCGGACCGAGTCAGGAAGGATCATCGCTGGGAAGGTACTCTTGTTCCTCAGTTGGATTCCAAGGCCCCTGCACATCTGTATCACATGCGTCCTCTCGTCACTCGGGTTGGCTTTCTTGACCAACTGGGAGCAACAGGTGAATATGTGTTTGAACAGACCCCAGTGCGGTCGATAACCCAAGAAATTTTCGCATATTGACACAAAGGCAGCCAGATACACTATGGTGTTTGGAGTAAAGTGGTGGAGTTGAGCCCCGAAGAAGTTCAAAAAGCCACAAAAGAAAGGGTGGGGAGGCAAAGAGAATCCGCGGTCGACATGAGTGGCGAGAAGAACGCACTCACCCTCCAGCGGCCGCGGCTCGGTCTCGTTCCCCGGGAGCCATGCTGATTCGTTGGGGATCAGTCCCCCCTCCACCAGGTCGTCAAGGTCGTCCTGGCTGATCGTCGAGCGTATCCAGTCGCCCTGGATCCATCCCGGCAGCAGGCCGGATCTCGACGAGGATCCACCCCGGCTGGTCCTCTTGCCTTTCGCCTTCGCGTTCGCCTTCTTCACGCGCTCCAACGCCACCATCTTCTCCTTTCCCATGGCGGCGGATCAAGTCCGAGCGGGGCTACGACGCTGAGAGCGGAAGCGGGTGCAGCGGAGACGTCTGAGGAAGAAGAAAGAGAATGAGGGTGCACTGTTCAAAAGCCCGGTCCGGTGCCTTTTATATGGTCTTGATGACCCACAAGTATAGGGGATCTATCCTAGTCCTTTCGATAAGTAAGAGTGTCGAACCCAACGAGGAGCAGAAGGAAATGATAAGCGGTTGTAGCGACCCGACCCGAATGCATCAAGTGCTCTGTGCTCAGGTGTCATCCCTGGACCAGTAATGCTGACACCACACAGTACATCGAAGGATTTATAGCAGAGTGGCAATCACACACTTATTACATCGTTGTTTCAAAAGAGAACTTATTACAATAAATATGGCTTAAGGCCATCTAATAACGTTAACAACGGAAGACTTGGAAGATAAATGGGTCCATCAACTCCAACGGCATCACTGAGTATAGAACCACGACCTAAAAACACCTTACTCGTCGTCTGAAAAGTCTGCAACATGAGAAGTTGCAGCCCGAAAACGGGTCAGCACATGGAATATGCTAGCAAAGTAACACATAGGGAGTAATGGAATGAAACAGCTATACTATATGCATATATGGCTGGTGGAAAGCTCTATGGTTACAGTTTTGCGTAAAGCCAGTTTTTCCCTACTGCAAAGGAATAAATTTATTTAACTATCATGGTGGTTGTTAAACATTGAGAATGGTTGACAGCATTCTCAATCCCAATTAAAAATAATTAAAACCCAACAACATTAATTAAAAGTAACATGTTGAGATTCACATGATATTCAAGTATTAGATACTCAAGTTGTCCATAACCGGGGACACGGCTAATCATGATTAGTTTGTACACTCTGCAGAGGTTTGCGCACTTTTCCCCACAAGACTCGATCGCCTCCGTTGGATTTCTCGCACTGCATGGTGTTTGAGAAACGGATGACCGAGACATAGCCTTTCAGAAGCACTAGCACCTTACGATCGGGTAGACCGGTACACCTACATCCCCTACATCTGCTAGTCTACCACTTTAAGAGTTCGCACAACTTAGTCAACTATGCCAGAGCCCATAATGGCTTGTGGCTGCACACGGAAGTTTCTAGCATGAAAGATCTTATGATCCCTTTGAGCCTGGGTGGCGGTCCGAAAAAAAAAGGCAAGTCCTGATAGACATCAGGTGCCTCAATCCACCCAGATGTGTGTTTCAGTTGCCACCTTAGATAAACCATTAAAATTATCAACTCACATCTGTCATGGATATCACTCACCCAATCCACGTCTACTAGCATAGCTTGGCATAATAAGCAAACGTAGAAGTAACTCCCAAAGGTTTCATAATAATACAGGTGATAGGTACTACCTCATCTACTTCCCATCCCACAATTTAATTAGATCCTAATCATGCAATGTGAGAGGATTGATCTAATGCAATAAAACATGGGTTGTAGAAAAGGTATGATCAAAGTGTTACTTGCCTTGCTGATGATCCGCGAGACCTAGGGTTTCGAAGTAACAGGCGGCGCAATCCGGGTGATCTATCGCAGACAAACAACAAGCACACAATAAGTACTCATCTAATGCATAGGTAAAACTTGAACAAGAGAACGAACCAGAAAGTTCAACTTAAGAACTCCGGTTACAAAGAAAGAACGAACCGAACAAAGAAACGGAAAACAAACGGCGGAAGAAAACAACTCGGTTCTAGCAAGTTGAAACTAGGTCAAATTTTACCGGGGCAAAAACTTGTTTAAGTTGATTAGACGGAACGGCGGTTTCGAAACGAAACTCCAGGCGTTTGAATCACCCGATTCCGATAAACGAGCGAGAAGAAAGACTAGAACGAAAATCGGATCTGAGATCGCGATCGCGGAATAAATCCGACGAGAAGAAAAAGAAGAACGGTTATACGAACGGACGTTCGTTAACCTAGAAGAATCCGGAAAGAAAACGAATCGGAAGAGAAGAAAAGAATCGGAACAATTAGAAGAAAACGATCCGAGGAAAAGAGACGCGGGGCAACCTCCGGCGAGGGGCTTCGGCGGCGTGGCATAGGGCGGCGGCGGCGTGGGTGTGGGGTGGCGTGGCCGCGGTGTAGGTCGCGGGGTGGGGT
>NC_041380.1:384823615-384849774 GCF_002162155.2 Triticum dicoccoides
GCTTGGGGTTTGATTTGATGGGTTTAGAGGGGGGGTGTTGGGGTATTTATATTGGGGAGGGGAGAGGAGACTTGGGGTAGGGACAAGAAATAGAGTAGGAAAAAGAGTCCTAGAAGAAAAAAGGAAAACGGGACAAAGGAAAGAGGGGGGGCTACCCTAGCCGGACTCGGCTAGCAAGAGGCGGCGGCGGCTGGCGCCTGCCTTGCCTGGCGCTGGCGCTGGCGCACGCGCGCAGGGGCTGGGGCGGTGGCCGGCTCGCTGGGCCTTTGGCCCGGCTGGCCTGGCGGGAGTTTTTTTTTAACTGGTTCCGCGCGCAGAAAAAAAACAAAAAGAGAACTAAACGAACTCCGAAAAATCTAAAGTAAATTTTCCCCGACTCCTAAAAATGAGTCGAACAAAATGAACTTTACTCCGGACCTAAAATGCAATTTTTGAAAACACGCATTTTTCCCTATCCAAATAAAATGCAAATAAACTCCGGCAAACCAAAATTGATCTATTTATTAAATCTTCATTTTTTTCCTAAATTTGGGAAAGTCATATTATTCCCTCTCTCATATATTTTGACACCGGAAAAATTATGAAAGATGAAATAAATAAATCAAATGATCCTCTTTTCAAATTCGAGAAATCTCTCAAATATGAAAATAACGAAATCTCCAACTCTCTCCGAGGGTCCTTGAGTTGCGTGAAATTTCTAGGATCAACCAAAAATACAAGAAAATATGTTATGCATGGTGATCTAATGTATAACATTCCAAATTGAAAATTTGGGATGTTACAAACCTACCCCCCTTAAGATGAATCTCGCCCTCGAGATTCGGGTTGGCTAGAAAATAGGTGAGGGTGGTCTTTGAACAAATCTTCTTCTCTTTCCCAGGTGGCTTCATCCTCTGAGTGGTTGTTCCACTGAACTTTGCAAAATTTGATAACCTTGCTGCGAGTAACTCTATTGGCAAACTCGAGAATCTTGACTGGCTTCTCCTCATATGTTAAGTCGTCCTTCAACTGAATCGCTTCCAGCGGCACTGTATCTCTTAGCGGTATCTCTGCCATCTCGGCATGACATCTCTTCAGCTGAGAAACATGGAATACATCATGAACTCCTGACAGTCCCTCTGGTAATTCCAACTTATAAGCGACTTCTCCCATACGTTGCAAAATCTTATACGGTCCAACGAAACGCGGTGCTAACTTTCCCTTAACTCCGAAGCGCTTAACTCCTCGAAGTGGGGATACTCGAAGATAAACTCTGTCTCCGGTTTCGTAAACTGTCTCCTTGCGTTTAGAATCTGCGTAGCTCTTCTGCCTGGACTGGGCTACCTTGAGCCTATCGCGAATCAACTTAACTTTCCGTTCAGACTCCTTAATCAAATCTGGTCCAAAGAATTGACGGTCTCCAACTTCGTCCCATGACAACGGTGTCCTGCACCTCCTTCCGTATAAAGCTTCGAAAGGTGCCATCTTCAAACTGGTTTGGTAGCTGTTGTTATAAGAAAACTCCGCATACGGCAAGTTATCGTCCCAGCTAGATCCATAATCTAGTGCACAAGCTCTCAGCATAACTTCCAAAATCTGATTGACTCTCTCGGTCTGTCCATCTGTCTGCGGATGAAAAGTTGTGCTGAACTCTAGTCTGGTTCCTAAAGTTTCATGCAACTGATTCCAAAACTTCGAGGTAAACTGGGTTCCTCTATCAGATACGATACTCCTCGGAACTCCGTGCAAACAAATGATCCTAGTCATGTATATCTTTGCCAACTTAGCACTGGTGTAAGTGGTCTTAACTGGAATGAAATGTGCTACCTTCGTCAAACGATCAACTACTACCCATATCGAGTCATAGCTTGCTTTCGTCCTGGGTAGTCCTGTGATAAAATCCATGCCTATCTTATCCCACTTCCATTCGGGTATCGGCAATGGTTGTAACAATCCTGCTGGCTTCTGATGCTCTGCCTTTACTCTCTGACATAGATCATAAACTGCTACATATGCTGCAATATCCTTCTTCATTCCGGTCCACCAGAATGTTTCCCTTAAATCCAAATACATCTTGGTATTCCCTGGGTGAATCGAATACGGTGAATCATGTGCCTCTTGCAAAATCAACTTCCTGATCTCCAGGTCATTGGGCACATAAACACGGTCCTCAAACCATAAGGTATCGTGCTCATCCTCATGAAATCCCTTGGCTTTTCCTTCGCTCAATTTCTCTTTTATAGAAGCAATCTCCTTGTCAGATTTCTGAGCTTCTCTGATTTTATCCATCAATGTTGACTGAATCTCCAATGCTGCTACATAGCCTCTCGGAACTATTTCCAAACATAGCTCCCGAAGGTTTTCTGCTAACTCCTTTGGTACTTCTCCCGTCACTAGGGTGTTGACATGGCTCTTTCGGCTCAATGCATCAGCTACTACATTAGCTTTTCCGGGATGGTAATGCAATCTCATGTCATAATCCTTGATGAGCTCCAACCATCTCCTCTGTCTGAGGTTCAACTTCTTCTGCGTGAAAATGTACTTCAAACTCTTGTGATCCATGTACACCTCACAATGATTTCCAATGAGGAAATGTCTCCACGTTTTCAATGCATGCACTACGGCTGCTAACTCCAAATCGTGTGTGGCATAATTCAACTCATAAGGCTTCAGTTGTCGTGAAGCATACGAGACAACTCTCCCTTCCTGCATAAGCACTGCTCCAAGTCCTCGACGTGAAGCGTCGCAATACACCCCATAATCTTTGGTCTGATCTGGCAAAATCAATACTGGTGAGGTAACCAAACGTTTCTTCAACTCCTGGAAACTAGCCTCACACTCCTCAGTCCATTTGAACTTAGTATCCTTCTTCAACAACTCCGTCATAGGCTTCGCAATCTTTGAGAAATTCTCAATAAATCTCCGGTAGTATCCTGCGAGTCCAAGAAAACTCCGGATCTCTCCAACTGTCGTTGGTGATTCCCATTCGGTTACGGTCTCAACCTTAGTGGGGTCAACTGCTATACCTTCTCCGGATATAACGTGTCCGAGGAATCCAACTTCCTTCAACCAAAACTCACATTTGCTGAATTTGGCGTATAACTGATGTCCCCTTAGTTTCTCCAAAACTAAACGCAAATGTTCCTTATGCTCCTCTTCATTCTTTGAATAAACCAGAATGTCATCAATGAACACTACGACGAACTTATCCAAAAACTCCATAAACACTTTGTTCATCAGGTTCATAAAATAGGCAGGTGCGTTAGTCAATCCAAATGACATAACGGTATACTCATACAGTCCATATCTCGTGGTGAATGCTGTCTTAGGTATGTCCTACTCTCAAATCTTCAACTGATGGTACCTTGATCGCAAATCGATCTTGGAAAACACTTTAGCTCCTTGCAACCGATCAAACAGATCGTTGATCATTAGCAGTGGGTACTTATTCTTGATGGTTACTTCATTCAATCCCCGATAATCTACAACCATCCTTAATGATCCATCCTTCTTTTCCACTAGAAGTACGGGTGATCCCCAAGGCGAAGAACTTGGGCGAATGTAACCTTTATCCAATAACTCCTTAATCTGATTCTTAATTTCCACCAAATCCTTTGCTGGCATCCGGTACGGTCGCTTCGATATTGGGCCTGTACCTGGCAATAACCCAATCAAAAACTCAATGTCTCTATCCGGTGGCATGCCTGGTAATTCCTCAGGAAATACATCAGGAAAATCCTTTACCACTGGTACTTCCTCTTGGACAACTCCTGTTAGGCAGTTTACTTGTGTCCTGTTTGGCACATGCCGGGATACATACTTGATCCTTCTTCCTTCTGGTGTGGTAAGCAAAATTGACTTACTAGCACAAGCAATGTTTCCTCCATACATCGTCAACCAATCCATGCCTAATATCACATCCAATCCTTGAGATTCCAATACTATTAGGTCTGAGGGAAACACATAGTTACCAATCCTTAATGGTAAATCCGGGGTCATGTCTCGGAGGCATTTGAGGGTTTAGAAAAGACGAGAATTAAGAATAGAGGGGGTCTAAAGGGAAAACACTACCCATATGCGCATGAGCAAATGCACACAAAATCACTTCATTCAATCAAACAAGGGCTTACAAACGATCTAACTATCGCAAAAGTGCTCGACTATAATGTTTACATGGGGGAAATACTACTACTATTTGGTGGTCATCTAGAAATTTGAACCGGTGGAAGACTCCATGATATCTGCTCCAGCTTCGTCTTCAAAGTCGGGTTCACTTGGATCCAAATCGGTGTCGTCGATGATGATGTAGTTGTCCGGACATGCGACGTACTCGTCATCCTCCTGGGATGCTAACTTCCTCTTGAGTTCTTCAATCTCCTGCTTAAGATCGACATTGTGCCGTGCTAGAGCTACGATCTCGTCCATGTAGTCCTTGCGTGTAGACTTCAGTTCTCCTTCTAGCTCGATGATCCTTGCCTTTGCATTCTTCAACTCTATCATATCATTGCACAACTGGTTCTCGTGGCGTCGAATGTGCTGGTTTAACTCCTGGATGAATGATACAATGGATCTATCCTTCTTGGTGCTGACTAACTCCCATTGTTCATCTTGGCGTCTGCAAATCTGGTAGATAGTGTCCTTGAGGTCTTCTTGATAAACTTCTCCAATGCGTCCTATGGTGATATGAGCTGCCATGCTCTTTCCCAGACTCCAGGTTGGTGCATTGAAAATACTATCTATAGGCTTCGTGATTGGCGCGAATGTTCTTCCCGGAACATGAGCTTGAATCTTCCAGCGCTCCTCTTCAGGCAGAGTGGTGTTGAAGGTTCCCGTGAAGCTTGGTAATCCAATGTTCAGGTACTTGGTGACTTCCTTCAAGTGAAATCCAAATGGTGTGCCTTCATCCAGTTGAGCGTACTTAATCTTCACGTGCGTCATCCTAAAAGGGTAGAAAAGATGAGGAGTTAGAAAATGAGAAGAGAATGGTGATCTATGGCTTTAACTTAATGGTCGTGTCCTACAGTCAGCGTGTGCTCTGATACCATCTCTGTAGCGACCCGACCCGAATGGATCAAGTGCTCTGTGCTCAGGTGTCATCCCTGGATCAGTAATGCTGACACCACATAGTACATCGAAGGATTTATAGCAGAGTGGCAATCACACACTTATTACATCGTTGTCTCAAAAGAGAACTTATTACAATAAATATGGCTTAAGGCCATCTAATAACGTTAACAGCGGAAGACTTGGAAGATAAATGGGTCCATCAACTCCAACGGCATCACTGAGTATAGAACCACGACCTAAAAACACCTTACTCGTCGTCTGAAAAGTCTGCAACATGAGAAGTTGCAGCCCGAAAACGGGTCAGCACATGGAATATGCTGGCAAAGTAACACATAGAGGGTAATGGAATGAAACAGCTATACTATATGCATATATGGCTGGTGGAAAGCTCTATGGTTACAGTTTTGTGTAAAGCCAGTTTTTCCCTACTACAAAGGAATAAATTTATTTAACTATCATGGTGGTTGTTAAACATTGAGAATGGTTGACAGCATTCTCAATCCCAATTAAAAATAATTAAAACCCAACAACATTAATTAGAAGTAACATGTTGAGATTCACATGATATTCAAGTACTAGATACTCAAGTTGTCCATAACCGGGGACACGGCTAATCATGATTAGTTTGTACACTCTGCAGAGGTTTGCGCACTTTTCCCCACAAGACTTGATCGCCTCCGTTGGATTTCTCGCACTACATGGTGTTTGAGAAACGGATGACCAAGACATAGCCTTTCAGAAGCGCTAGCACCTTACGATCGGGTAGACTGGTACACCTACATCCCCTACATCTGCTAGTCTACCACTGTAAGAGTTCGCACAACTTAGTCAACTATGCCAGAGCCCATAATGGCTTGTGGCTGCACACGGAAGTTTCTAGCATGAAAGATCTTATGATCCCTTTGAGCCTGGGTGGCGGTCCGAAAAAAAAACAGGCAAGTCCTGATAGACATCAGGTGCCTCAATCCACCCAGATGTGTGTTTAAGTTGCCACCTTAGATAAACCATTAAAATTATCAACTCACATCTGTCATGGATATCACTCACCCAATCCACGTCTACTAGCATAGCTTGGCATAATAAGCAAACGTAGAAGTAACTCCCAAAGGTTTCATAATAATACAGGTGATAGGTACTACCTCATCTACTTCCCATCCCACAATTTAATTAGATCCTAATCATGCAATGTGAGAGGATTGATCTAATGCAATAAAACATGGGTTGTAGAAAAGGTATGATCAAAGTGTTACTTGCCTTGCTGATGATCCGCGAAACCTAGGGTTTCGAAGTAACAGGCGGCGCAATCCGGGTGATCTATCGCAGACAAACAACAAGCACACAATAAGTACTCATCTAATGCACAGGTAAAACTCGAACAAGAGAACAAACCAGAAAATTCAACTTAAGAACTCTGGTTGCAAAGAAAGAACGAACCGAACAAAGAAACGGAAAACAAACGGCGGAAGAAAACAACTCGGTTCTAGCAAGTTGAAACTAGGTCAAATTTTACCGGTGCAAAAACTTGTTTAAGTTGATTAGACGGAACGGCAGTTTCAAAACGAAACTCCAGGCATTTGAATCACCTGATTCCGATAAACGAGCGAGAAGAAAGACTAGAACGAAAATCGGATCTGAGATCGCGATCGCGGAATAAATCCGACGAGAAGAAAAGAAGAACGGTTATACGAACGGACGTTCGTTAACCTAGAAGAATCCGAAAAGAAAACGAATCGGAAGAGAAGAAAAGAATCAGAACGATTAAAAGAAAATGATACGAGGAAAAGAGACGCGGGGCAACCTCCGGCGAGGGGCTCCGGCGGCGTGGCGTAGGGCGGCGGCGGCGTGGGTGTGGGGTGCCGCGGCGGCAGTGTAGGGTGCGGGGTGGGGTGCGGTGGAGGGCTTGGGTTTTGATTTGATGGGTTTAGAGGGGGGGTGTTGGGGTATTTATATTGGGGAGGGGAGAGGAGACTTGGGGTAGGGGACAAGAAATAGAGTAGGAAAAAGAGTCCTAGAAGAAAAAAGGAAAACGGAACAAAGGAAAGAGGGGGGGCTACCCTAGCCGGACTCGGCTAGCAAGAGGCGGCGGCGGCTGGCGCCTGCCTTGCCTGGCACTGGTGCTGGCGCACGCGCGCAGGGGCTGGGGCGGTGGCCGGCTGGCTGGGCCTTTGGCCCGGCTGGCCTGGCGGGAGTTTTTTTTTAACTGGTTCCGCGCGCAGAAAAAAAACAAAAAGAGAACTAAACGAACTCCGAAAAATCTAAAGTAAATTTTCCCCGACTCCTAAAAATGAGTCGAACAAAATGAACTTTACTCCGGACCTAAAATGCAATTTTTGAAAACACGCATTTTTCCCTATCCAAATAAAATGCAAATAAACTCCGGCAAACCAAAATTGATCTATTTATTAAATCTTCATTTTTTTTCCTAAATTTGGGAAAGTCATATTATGCCCTCTCTCATATATTTTGACACCGGAAAAATTATAAAAGATGAAACAAATAAATCAAATGATCCTCTTTCAAATTCGAGAACTCTCAAATATGAAAATAACGAAATCTCCAACTCTCTCCGAGGGTCCTTGAGTTGCGTGAAATTTCTAGGATCAACCAAAAATACAAGAAAATATGTTATGCATGATGATCTAATGTATAACATTCCAAATTGAAAATTTGGGATGTTACAGCGGTTTTCAGCAAGGTATTCTCTGCAAGTACTGAAATAAGTGGTAACAGATAGTTTTGTGATAAGATAAATTGTAACGAGCAACAAGTAACAAAAGTAAATAAAGTGCAGCAAGGTGGCCCAATCCTTTTGTAGCAAAGGACAAGCCGGAACAAACTCTTATAATAGGAAAAGCGTTCCCAAGGACACATGGGAATATCGTCAAGCTAGTTTTCATCACGTTCATATGATTCGCGTTCGATACTTTGATAATTTGATATGTGGGTGGACCGGTGCTTGGGTGCTGTTCTTACTTGAACAAGCATCCCACTTATGATTAACCTCTACTGCAAGCATCCGCAACTACAAAAAGTATTAAGGTAAACCTAACCATAGCATGAAACATGTGGATCCAAATCAGCCCCTTACGAAGCAACGCATAAACTAGGGTTTAAGCTTCTGTCACTCTAGCAACCCATCATCTACTTATTACTTCCCAATGCCTTCCTCTAGGCCCAAATAATGGTGAAGTGTTATGTAGTCGACGTTCACATAACACCACTAGAGGCTAGACAACATACATCTTATCAAAATATCAAACGAATACCAAATTCATATGACTACTGATAACAAGACTTCTCCCTTGTCCTCAGGAACAAACGTAATTACTCACAAAGCATATTCATGTTCATAAACAAAGGGGTAATAATATGCATATTGGATCTGAACATATGATCTTCCACCAAATAAACCAACAAGCATCAACTACAAGGAGTAATCAACACTACTAGCAACCTACTAGCACCAATCCCGGACTTTGAGACAAGAATTGGATACAAGAGATGAACTAGGGTTTGGAGATGATTTGGTGTTGGTGAAGATGTTGATGGAGATTGCCCTCTCCCGATGAGAGGAGCCTTGGTGATGACGATGGTGATGATTTCCCCCTCCCGGAGGGAAGTATCCCCGGAGAACAGCTCTGCCGGAGCTCTAGATTGGTTTCGCCAAGGTTCCGCCTCGTGGCAGCGGAGTCTCGTACCGAAAAGTTCCTTCTTATTTTTTTCTCATTGAAAGACTTCATATAGGAGAAGATGGACGTCGAAGAGCCACCAGGGGGCCCACGAGGTAGGGGGGCGCGCCCTAGGGGGGCGCCCCCACCCTCGTGAGCAAGGTGTGGGCCCCCTGGCCTTCATCTTTGGCGTGGATTTCTCTTTATTTATTTTAAGATGTTCCGTGGAGTTTCGGGACTTTTGGAGTTGCGCAGAATAGGTCTCTAATATTTGCTCCTTTTCCAGTCCAGAATTCCAGCTGCCGACATTCTCCCTCCTTACGTAAACCTTGTAAAATAAGAGAGAATAGCCATAAGTATTGTGACATAAAGTGAAATAACAGCCCATAATGCAATAAATATCGATATAAAAGCATGATGCAAAATGGACGTATCAACTCCCCCAAGCTTAGACCTCGCTTGTCCTCAAGCGAAAAGCCGATAACAATAAATATGTCCTCATGTTTAGAGGTAGAGGCATCGATAAAATAAAATAAAATACGGACATGAAGGCATCATGATTATTCTCATAACAGCAACATATATAGCTTTTGTCATATGATTACTTATGTTCAAGTGATGATCTATTCACAATGCAAAAGTATAAATCATAAACCTTATTGGGCTCCAACAAGCTATAACCTCAGTCATTGAAGCAATTGCAATTTATCATAATATCGGAAAGAGTCTATGTTAGAGCTAAAAAGCAAGTCCACATACTCAACTATTATTTAATCCTCCATAATTGCTAACACTCACACAATACTTGTGGTTACGGAGTTTTAATCGGTCACAGAGAAAGATAGGGGCTTATGGTTTTGCCCCACAACCTTTTACCTCAAGGGTAATGTCAACAATAATGGTTCATGCTCCCCTACATCCAATTAGGTATATATATCATGTTCTTTCCAACATGCTGAGCTTTCCAAAGGATAAAATGAAAAAGAAAAGGTGAAGATTACCATGACTCTTGCATAAGGTAGAAGATAATAATAAAGGATAGGCCCTTCGCAGAGGGAAGCAAAGGTTGCCATGCGCTTTTATGGTTGGATGCATAAAATCTCAATGCAAAAGAACGTCACTTTATATTGCCCCTTGTGATATGAACCTTTATTATGCAGTCCATCACTTTTATTACTTCCACATCACAAGATCGTATAAAGCTTATTTCTCCCACACCAATCAATCATACATATTTAGAGCAATTTTTATTGCTTTGCACCGATGACAACTTACTTTAAGGATCTTACTCAATCCATAGGTAGATATGGTGGACTCTCATGGCACAACTGGTTTAAGGGTATTTGGAAGCACAAGTAGTATTTCTACTTGGTGCTGAGAATTTGGCTAGCATGAGGGGGAAAGGCAAGCTCAATAAGTTAGAGGATCCATGACAACATAATTTATCTCAGATATAAGAAAGACATAACTCATTACGTTGTCTTCCTTGTCCAACGTCAACCCTTTAGCATGTCATATTTTAATGAGTGCTCTCAATCATAAAAGATGACAATGATAATATATCTATATGTGAAAACCTCTCTTTCCTTATTACTTCCTATTAATTGCAACAATGACCAAAGTTATGTCTGCCAACTCCCAACAACTTTTAATCATCATACTCTTTCTATGTGAAGTCATTACTCTCAATAAGATCAATATGAACTCTTTGTTTCTTTTTATTCTTTTTCTCTCTTTTTATTCACCCAAGATCATGGCAAAATAATCAAGCCCTTGACTCAACACTAATCTTTATTATATATAGCTCACGGACTCGATTACATAGAGAGATCATAAAGTAAACTCAAAACTAGATCATGCCATAAACTTTATTCTACTAGATCAAGATACTACTAATAGGATCGAACTAAGAAAAACGGTAAAGATAGGAGTTGTGATTGTGATACGATACCGGGGCACCTCCCCCAAGCTTGGCAGTTGCCAAGGGGAGTGCCCATACCCATGTGATTATATCTCCTTTGTCGATGAAGAAGGTGGAGGTGACCGATAATCGCACATCGAGCGTAAGAGGTCCTCCAGCTTGCGAATAATGCCCTTGAGTGCAACAATATGCTCCTTCAACAAAATATTTTCTTGTGTGAGATACTTGTTTTGTATATGAGCTAACTCAATCATCTTGAAAGCTTCGATCTCAGTTGGGGTAAGAAGGTTATGATCAAGTTGAAGGGTGTCTTTTGCTGCTGGAGCTTGATCCTCCGTGGCCTTCTTGATCCTTTCATCCTTGTTGACCCTCGTGGGTTCTTCCCTCTTCAGATCTATCTTCATTAGCCAAGCATCGTTGTCACCATTGTTGGAAGAGGGAGATGACATGATGCCTAGCCTGGAAAACCCTGATAGAAAACAGCTCGAAACAAGAACAGAGGAGGTTTGCGTGATACGGGAGTCAAAACCTTCGGGAGAATATATAATGAATTTTTACCGACCAAAATACGCAACGTGCAATAAAACGGAGTCCGGAAGGCACACGAGGTGCTCAAGAGGTAGGGGGGCGCGCCCAGCACCCTCGTGGGGCCCTCGTGTCCTTCCCGGACTGCTACTTATTTTTCTATTTTTCTAAATATTCCAAAACGGAGAAATATTGCCTTAAAAATTGTTTTAGAGTCGGTTTGCTTACCGTACCACATACCTATTCCTTTTCGAAGTCTGAAACATTCCGGGAAGTGTCCCTTATGTATTCCTCCGGGGTTATGGTTTCAATAATATTGGTTTCAACATTTATGGGATTACCTGAGATATAATGTTTGATTCTTTGACCGTTTACCACCTTCGGATTTGTGCCCTCGAAGTTGTTGATTTTTATGGCACCAGAACAATAGACCTCTTCGATAACATAGGGGCCTTCCCATTTAGAGAGAAGTTTTCCTACAAAAAATCTTAAACGAGAGTTGTATAGCAATACATAATCACCTACATTAAACTCACGCTTTTGTATCCTTTTGTCATGCCATCTTTTAACTTTTTCTTTAAACAACTTGGCATTTTCATAAGCTTGGGTTCTCCATTCATCAAGCGAGCTAATATCAAATAACCTCTTCTCACCAGCAAGTTTAAAATCATAGTTGAGCTCTTTAATAGCCCAATACGCCTTATGTTCTAGTTCGAGAGGTAAATGACATGCTTTTCCATAAACCATTTTATACGGAGACATACCCACAGGATTCTTATATGCAGTTCTATAAGCCCATAATGCATCATCAAGTTTCTTGGACCAATTCTTTCTAGACCTATTGACAGTCTTTTGCAAAATTAATTTGAGCTCTCTATTACTCAACTCTAGTTGACCACTAGACTGTGGGTGATAAAGAGATGCAATTCTATGATTAACATCATATTTGGCAAGCATTTTACGGAAAGCACCATGAATAAAGTGTGAACCACCATCAGTCATTAAGTATCTAGGGACTCCAAACCTCGGGAAAATAACTTCCTTAAGCATTTTAATAGAAGTGTTATGATCAGCACTACTAGTTGGAATAGCTTCTACCCACTTAGTAACGTAATCAACAGCAACTAAAATATGTGTGTATCCATTAGAGGCAGGAAAAGGTCCCATATAGTCAAAGCCCCAAACATCAAACGGTTCAATAACAAGTGAATAATTCATAGGCATTTCTTGACGTCTACTAGTATTACCAATTCTTTGACATTCATCACAAGACAAGACAAACTTACGGGCATCCTTGAAGAGAGTACGCCAATAAAAACCAGATTGCAATACCTTATGTGTAGTTCTATCTCCAGCGTGGTGTCCTCCATAAGCCTCGGAATGACACTTGCGTAGGATCTGTTCCTGTTCATGCTCAGGTACACAATGTCTAATAACACCATCTACTCCATCTTTATAAAGATGTGGGTCATCCCAAAAGTAATGTCTTAAATCGTAGAAAAACTTTTTTCTTTTGCTGGTATGTGAAACTAGGTGGTATAAACTTAGCAACAATATAATTAGCATAATCAGCATACCATGGAGTACTACGAGAAGTACTTATAACATTTAATTGTTCATCTGGAAAGCTATCATTAATAGGTAGTGGGTCATCAAGAACATTCTCTAACCTAGACAGGTTGTTCACAACGGGGTTCTCAGCTCCCTTTCTATCAACAATATGCAAATCAAATTCTTGTAGCAAGAGAACCCATCTAATAAGTCTAGGTTTAGCATCTTTCTTTTCCATAAGGTATTTAATAGCAGCATGATCAGTTTGAATAGTTACTTTAGAATCAACAATATAAGGTCTGAACTTATCACAAGCAAATACAACTGCTAAAAGCTCTTTTTCAGTAGTAGCATAATTTCTTTGAGCATTGTCTAGAGTCTTACTAGCATAATGAATACCATTTAATTTCTTATCAACTCTTTGGCCTAGAACAGCACCTACAGCATAATCACTAGCATCACACATAATTTCAAAGGGTAAATTCCAATCAGGTGGCTGAACAACAGGTGCAGAGACTAATGCTTTCTTAAGTATTTCAAATGCTTCCACACAATCATCGTCAAAGACAAATGGTATATCTTTTTGCAATAAATTAGTCAGAGGCCGAGAAATTTTTTAGAAGTCCTTAATGAACCTCCTGTAAAATCCGGCATGACCAAGGAAACTTCTTATACCTTTGATGTCCTTGGGACATGGCATCTTTTCAATAGCATCGACCTTGGCTTTATCAACTTCAATACCTCTTTCAAAAACTTTATGCCCCAAGACAATACCTTCATTAACCATAAAGTGGCACTTTTCCCAATTCAAGACAAGATTAGTTTCTTCACATCTCTGCAAAACTCGATCAAGATTGCTCAAGCAATCATCAAAAGAGGAACCATAGACGGAAAAATCGTCCATGAAAACTTCACAAATCTTTTTACAAAAGTCAGAGAATATAGCCATCATGCATCTTTGAAAGGTAGCAGGTGCATTACATAAACCAAAAGGCATACGTCTATAAGCAAAAGTACCAAAAGGACATGTAAAAGTAGTCTTTGATTGATCTCTAGCCGACACAGTTATTTGAGAGAAACCAGAATAACCATCTAGAAAGCAATAGTGTGTATGTTTGCATAATCTTTCTAGCATTTGATCAATAAAAGGTAAGGGGTAATGATCTTTCTTAGTAGCTTTATTTAATTTGCGGAAATCAATTACCATCCTATAACCTGTGATAATTCTTTGTGGAATCAATTCATCTTTATCATTAGGAACAACAGTAAAACCTCCCTTCTTAGGGACACAATGGACATGACTTACCCACTCACTATCAGCAACGGGATAGGTTATACCTGCCTCCAGAAGCTTTAGTATTTCTTTTCTTACCACTTCTTTCAATTTAGGATTCAGGCGTCGTTGAGGATCACGAACTGGTTTGGCATCTGCTTCCAAATTTATTTTATGTTGACATAGAGTGGGACTAATGCCCTTAAGATCATCAAGAGTATATCCAATAGCAGCACGGTGCTTCTTCAGAGTTTTCAATAATCTTTCTTCTTCATGCTTTGTAAGCTTAGCACTAATAATAACAGGATATATCTTATTTTCATCAAGATAAGCATATTTAAGATTATCAGGCAAAGGTTTAAGCTCAAACACGGGATCACCCTTGGGTGGAGGAGGATCCCCTAAGATTTCAACAGGTAAATTGTGATGCAGAATAGGTTCCTGTTTAAAGAATACTTCATCTATTTGCCTTCTTTCATTCATGAACATATCATTTTCATGGTCTAGCAAATAGTGTTCTAAAGGATCACTTGGAGGTACGGCAATAGAAGCAAGACCAATAATTTCATCCTTACTAGGTAATTCTTCCTCACGATGTTGTTTACTAAATTTAGAGAAATTAAACTCATGAACCATATCATCCAAGCCAATAGTAACAACATTCTTTTTGCAATCTATCCTAGCATTAACAGTGTTCAAGAAGGGTCTACCAAATATAATGGGACAAAAGCTATCTTGCGGAGAAGTAAGAACAAGAAAATCAGCAGGATATTTAGTTTTCCCACACAAGACTTCAACATCTCTAACAATTCCAATTGGTGAAATAGTATCTCTATTGGCAAGTTTAATTGTGACATCAATACCTTCTAACTCAACAGGTGCAATTTCATTCTTAATTTCTTCGTATAAAGTATGCGGTATAACACTAGCACTCGCACCCATATCACATAAGCCATGATAACAATGATCTCCTATTTTAACAGAAATAACAGGCACGCCTACCACATGTCTATGTTTATCTTTAGCACAAGGTTTAGCAATTCTAGCAGTTTCACCTTCCAACTGAATAACATGCCCATCAATATTATCAGACAAGAGATCTTTAACAATAGCAATATTAGGTTCTACTTTAACTTTCTCAGGAGGTGTATAAGTTCTAATATTGCTTTTATGAACAACAGTTGAAGCTTTAGCATGATCCTTTACTCTAACAGGGAAAGGTGGTTTCTCAACATAAGAAGTAGGAACAATAAGATCATTATAAGTGACAGTCTTTTCTTCAACTTTAATAGGTGCAGCTACTTTTACTTCTATGGGAGGATGATATTTAAACCACTTCTCCTTACGGAGATCAACATAAGTAGCAAAAGATTCACAGAAAGAAGCTACTATCTCAGAGTCAAGTCCATATTTAGTGCTAAACTTACGGAAAATATCGGTGTCCATAAAAGATTTGACACAATCAAACTTAGGTGGCATACCTGACTCCTTACCTTCATTGAGGTCCCAATATTCAGAGTTGCGTTTAATTCTATCCAATAAATTCCATCTGAATTCAATAGTCCTCATCATAAAAGAGCCAGCACAAGAAGTATCGAGCATGGTTTGATTATTATGAGAAAGCCGAGCATAAAAACTTTGCATAATTATTTCTCTCGAGAGCTCATGATTGGGGCATGAATATAACATTGATTTAAGCCTCCCCCAAGATTGAGCGATGCTTTCTCCTTCACGAGGCTAGAAATTATATATATAATTGCGATCACGATAAACAAGATGCATAGGGTAATACTTTTGATGAAATTCCAGCTTCAATCTTTTATAGTCCCATGATCTCATATCATCACATAGCCTATACCATATCAATGCGTCTCCCTTGAAAGATAAAGGGAAGACCTTCTTCTTAGCAACATCATCGGGTATACCTGCAAGCTTAAATAATCCACAAACTTCATCCACATATATTAAGTGCTCATCAGGATGCTTTGTTCCATCTCCTGTAAAGGGGTTAGCTAGCAGTTTTTCCATCATACCCGAAGAAAATTCAAAAGGAGTTTCATTTTCAATAGGTTCAGTAGGTTGAGGAGCAGCTCTTTGCTCTACTGGACGGGGTGAAGATACCCCGAACAAGCCCCTCAGAGAATTACTTTCCATAGTAACAAGTGACAGTAAATTTTAGCAGACTATATCAATTTTTCCTTACCAAATTACACCTACCAAAGGCGCTACACTCCCCGGCAACGGCGCCAGAAAAGAGTCTTGATGACCCACAAGTATAGGGGATCTATCGTAGTCCTTTCGATAAGTAAGAGTGTCGAACCCAACAAGGAGCAGAAGGAAATGATAAGCGGTTTTCAGCAAGGTATTCTCTGAAAGTACTGAAATAAGTGGTAACAGATAGTTTTGTGATAAGATAAATAGTAACGAGCAACAAGTAACAAAAGTAAATAAAGTGCAGCAAGGTGGCCCAATCCTTTTGTAGCAAAGGACAAGCCGGAACAAACTCTTATAATAGGAAAAGCGTTCCCAAGGACACATGGGAATATCGTCAAGCTAGTTTTCATCACGTTCATATGTTTCGCGTTCGATACTTTAATAATTTGATATGTGGGTGGACCGGTGCTTGGGTGATGTTCTTACTTGAACAAGCATCCCACTTATGATTAACCTCTACTGCAAGCATCCGCAACTACAACAAAAATATTAAGGTAAACCTAACCATAGCATGAAACATGTGGATCCAAATCATCCCCTTACGAAGCAACGCATAAACTAGGGTTTAAGCTTCTGTCACTCTAGCAACCCATCATCTACTTATCACTTCCCAATGCCTTCCTCTAGGCCCAAATAATGGTGAAGTGTTATGTAGTCGACGATCACATAACACCACTAGAGGCTAGACAACATACATCTTATCAAAATATCAAACGAATACCAAATTCATATGACTACTGATAGCAAGACTTCTCCCTTGTCCTCAGGAACAAACGTAATTACTCACAAAGCATATTCATGTTCATAAACAGAGGGGTAATAATATGCATATAGGATCTTAACATATGATCTTCCACCAAATAAACCAACAAGCATCAACTACAAGGAGTAATCAACACTACTAGCAACCTACTAGCACCAATCACGGACTTTGAGACAAGAATTGGATACAAGAGATGAACTAGGGTTTGGAGATGAGATGGTGCTGGTGAAGATGTTGATGGAGATTGCCCTCTCCCGATGAGAGGAGCGTTGGTGATAACGATGGTGATGATTTCCCCCTCCCGGAGGGAAGTATCCCCGGCAGAACAGCTCTGCCGGAGCTCTAGATTGGTTCCGCCAAGGTTCCGCCTCGTGGCGGCGGAGTCTCGTCCCGAAAAGTTCCTTCTTATTTTTTTCTCATCGAAAGACTTCATATAGGAGAAGATGGACGTCGGAGAGCCACCAGGGGGCGCGCCCTAGGGGGGACCACCCTCGTGAGCAGGGTGTGGGCCCCTTGGCCTTCATCTTTGGCGTGTATTTCTCTTTATTTATTTTAAGATGTTCTGTGGAGTTTTAGGACTTTTGGAGTTGCGCAGAATAGGTCTATAATATTTGCTCCTTTTCCAGCCCAGAATTCCAGCTGTCGGCATTCTCCCTCCTTATATAAACCTTGTAAAATAAGAGAGAATAGCCATAAGTATTGTGACATAAAGTGAAATAACAGTCCATAATGCAATAAATATCGATATAAAAGCATGATGCAAAATGGACGTATCAGGTCACTTCCGAGTGACTGACTTGTAGGCCCGGACGATCTAAACAAATCCGGCAACAGTCGCGCGCGTGATACGTGGCGAAAAAGGTGGCGCAGGAATCGAGGCGACCTGCCTAATCCGTCCCGATTACCACGACCTCGCTCGTCCGGCACGCTTCCCGAAATTCGAATCCCGCGAATCCGCGGACAGCAGAACAACTTGTCAGACGGAAAACATCCTCAGCATCGTCATTCGGAACTCTACCGTAAAAGTTCACTCGACAAAAACTAAGAATGTACCAAGGCGACTGAAAAAGAAGTTGGTGTCATCCCCTCAGTTCATTGATCCAGAGCAAGATATACTCATAGCACGAAAAATGAGTCGGAAGTGTTCTCAACTCCTTCCTCACTCAAACCCTGATCCATTCGGGGACTAATGATGAAGCTATGTACCTAGGGTAGGGTCATGGATCTGTTCAAGATACCCTCCCCAAGGATATCCCTAAAAGAACAAGAAACAGTCGAAGAAAAATCATCATCCACTCGACCATGAAGCCATTATCCACTCGACAGTCTTGAAGACACTCGACCGTATGGACAACCACTCGACTGCCAGAAGATCTAGAGCCACTCCACTCTGCAACAGTCGGGATTTAAGTCATAACCTTAATGGTCATTATGTACTTTTATTACAGGAACATCCCCATCTTTATGTACCTTAAACCCTTTGTAACTGAGGGCAGGAGGGGTCTGGCGAACTCTATATAAGCCACCCCCTCCTCAGGGTCAAGGGTTCGCACTTTCGGTAACACACACGCATATAATCCAGTCGACCGCCTCTCGGCTCCGAGACGTAGGGCTGTTACTTCCTCCGAGAAGGGCCTGAACTCGTAAAACTCCCGAGTACAACTCCTCCATAGCTAAGATCTTGCCTCTACATTCCTACCCCCCATTCTACTATCAGACATAGAACCACGACAACGCCTTCCCCCTACGATCCATGACCTCTCCGACCTTGGGGAGCCCATCACGGAGGATGAAGTTAAGGATGCACTCTCTGCTCTTCCTAGAGACAAGGCCCCGAGACCTGATGGTTTTACCGGGAAATTTTTCAAGGTCAGCTGGGACATTATTAAAGATGATGTCATGATGGTGATCAACAAGTTCTCAAATCCGCATGCGGAAAACTTCCACTGGCTCAACTCGGCGAATATCGCCCTCATTCGTAAGAAAGATGGCGCCGAAGACATCTCAGACTTTAGACCCATCAGTCTGATACATGCAGTTGCAAAGCTCATTGCCAATACCCTTGCAACACGGCTGGCCCGTCACATGAACAACATCGTCTGCATTGCGCAAAGTCCCTTCATCAAAACAAGGAGTATCCACGACAACTTCATGTATGTCCGGAACTTGGCCAGGAAATTTCACCGCAAAAAACTCCTATGCTCCTCTTCAAGCTTGATATTAAGAAGGCTTTTGACTCAGTAAAATGGGATTATTTAATAGAGCTGCTAACCCACCATGGCTTTTCGAGTCAATTCAGAGGGTGGGTTTATACCCTCCTTTCCACGGCCTCCTCCAGGGTTTTGCTCAATGGTATTGCTGGCGATCTGATCAAGCATGGATGTGGCCGTCGACAGGGTGACCCTCTCTCGCCGTTGCTCTTCATGCTGGCCATTGACCCGCTGCACCACATCTTGGAAAAGGCCACTACTCAAGGTCTGCTACACCCGCTAGGCAGCCGCTTCACGGGCATTAGGGCTTCATTATACATTGACGATGCAGCGGGTTTTTGCGCCCCTATCAAAGAGGATGTCGGTTTCATTTCCAACACGCTCTCCTCCTTTGGTGAATCAACGGGGCTGGTCACCAACTGTGCAAAGAGCTTGGTTGCCCCCATCTAGTGCGCAAGTTTAGACCTCAATGACATTCTACAACATTTCCCAGCTTGCCGATCATCATTCCCAATTTGCTACTTAGGCCTTCCGCTTGCAATTCGATGGCTCAAAAGGATCCATTTACAACACCTCAAAGACAAAGCAGCCGGGAAGCTTGCACCATGGAGAGGGAGACATGTGCTTATCGTGGGCCGAATGGCCTTGGTCAAAGTGGTTCTCACGGCGGTGGGCATCTACCATATCACCCCATTGGACATCCGGTGGAGGTGCTATAGAAATTGGACAGCCTACGGAGAGCCTACCTTTGGGCTAGAACTGACACCGGGTTTGATGGCAAATGCAAAATTAACTGGGAGCACATTTGGAGGCCCAAGCAGTTTGGAGACCTGGGAATCCTCAATTTGAAAAAGTTCACCACCATGCTCCGCCTTAGATGGCTATGGCTGGAGTGGGTTGACCAGCCAAGGACATGGTGTGGTACTAAGCTCCCTAGAGGAAAAGAAGATCGAGACATCTTTGCGGATGTCACTAAGGTCACAATTGGTGATGGCTCTAAGGCCAAATTCTAGGAATCATCTTGGTTAGATGGCATCCGTCCCAAAGACATCACCCCAAAAATATTTGAGCTTTCAAGGAAGAAGTGTGGCACCGTTGCTTTGGCCCTTAGGGTTGATAACTGGGTAAATTGGATTGACACAAGAGCATGATCATCTCTAGTCCATCTTGAACAATTCATTGCTCTGTGGAACATGCTCTTGCCTATCAACCTCCAACCTGGTGTCCCGGACACCATCCATTGGAAGCTCTCCAGTGATGGGTCTTACTCTACCAAGATGGCCTACTTGGCTCAATTTGCTGGACTTGTTTAATCCAACTTGCAAACCATTGTCTGGAAGGCTTGCCCCCCCCCCCCAAATGTAATTTTTTTGCATGGTTGGTCACTCAAAATCGGATCTAGATGGTGGACAGGCTGCAACATCGTGGGTAGCCAAACTGTGATCGTTGCCCACTTTGCAATCAAGTGTGGGAGTCTGCGACGCATCTTCTGTTCAAGTGCCACTTCTCCATTCGGGTCCGGAAGGAGGTCCTTGCATGGCTGCACCTTGATGTAGATACCGCCCACTGGTTGAACTATGGCACAGTGAGGTTTTGGTGGGATGGAGTCCTCGCCAACAATGCGCAACCGAGGAAAGCCTTGGCCTTCGTACTGCACCTTGTAAGCTGGGAGATTTGGAAAGAGCGAAACGCACACGTGTTCAGGACCAAGGCGGCGCCTGTGGCAGTGATAGTGCAAATTATAAAGGAGGAGGCATCTATGTGGGATCTGGCGGGCTCCAAACATTTGTGTAATTTGATGTTGCAAGAGTAGGCCTTTTCCCTTTTTCCGCTTTGGCGGGGCTATGACGTACTTAACCATACTCTTCTCCTTTCAATTAAAATGGAAAATCTTTTGCCTCGTTTGAAAACAAAAATTAGGCAAGTTCATGATTAATTCTAGTAAATAATTCATTACTAAAACAGAAACTAGCATGCAACAATCTAGCAAGCTAGATGAATAGCAAAACATGCACAGCAGCATCGCACACAAAATAGCAACTTTCGAGAGATACATGAACAGATAACGAGTACCTACTGTTCATTAGTTGCTGCAGGAGTGACAGTGTTGATGATGATGTTAGCAGCAATCGACGGCGATGGAGATGATGATGAGTAGCACTGCCCGACTTGGATGGTAGATGACTCGTGATGTGGAACTTGAGCAGTCGCGCTTCCCAAAAACCTAATTCATCCTCTCCCGATGCGGGATCGTGAGGACGAACAGTTCCGAAGACCTACTCTCCCACACGCTGATGCACACCAGCGTTTGGGATAGAGTAGACTATGGTGACGGTGCAAGTTGTGAGATAAGGCAAAAACCTAGGTGTTTTCGGTGTATCTTTGGCCTAGGCCGATAGGCGGTATATATATGCGAATCAGAGGCAGTACCGTGTCGTGATCATGATCTCAAATCGACTTGTTTTCCAAGTCAAACTTACCAGACAAGGAAACAACGAACTTGTCCTTCAAGACATTAAAAAATAAAAAAGGCAAAAGGAAGTTGCGCCCCTGCAAGGCAACGCGCCGGATTTCGGCGGACCATTCACGCGCATGTCGCACGTACACATCACCCCGGCCCTGCCCCGTGCCCGAGTGAGGAGATGCGAGGTGAGCGCACGCGCGCGGTCTTCCCTTTCTCTTCTTAACACACCACTTAGAGTGGTGGAGAGAACTCACTATATAAAGAGGTCCAACTCTTTCTCAACTAGTAATGCGGGACTAAATTTTAGCACCACACCAGCACTTGCCATTTTCCTCGTGGGCTCATTTGAGATTTTGGAATTTGTTAATGGGCCAAGCCCATTTATTCTAACAATCCCCCACCAGATCTCAAATACCCATTTAGAGATTTACCTTTTCTCACCACTTTTTTAATATACCAGTGTTTCAGCAGAGACTATTAAGTTGAACTTCTGCCTAGAACTTTAAGCTAATCCATTCACAACTTGATAATGGACTATGCCTTGAATTGCTACTTTTGTGTGAACATGTTTCACCCAAAGTCTTCGCTGGTACTTGGCTGCTAGTAGGCTACCCTGCGGTTTGGAGCATATACGACGTACTCCCTAGTCTCTTCGTGAGCTTACTAGAGATCACCCAAGTCTCATAGATTGCGACATTTACAATCGATGCTCATATATGTGCATTCTTTCAAGACCGCTCCGTAGTACAACATCTTTGCTATAATAGCCAATAGAACCATATTAAGGGATGCTGCCAACCTGCCTTACAACTCTGAGAGTGTTACATCTTAACTTAGAGCCGGTCATATATTACTCTCCTCTCTTCACCAATAGCTTGTTCTTTCCAGGATTCACGGGATCTTCCATCACAAAGGTTCGGTTACTACTATGGTGTAACACATATGGGTCTCATACCCATCTCCCTCGATGCAATATCTATCACACCAGGTTTTTGTCTGTTGGAATATACGTAACAATTACTCAACTTCCTGACAGACTTCAAATCTCTTCGTCTTGATGACTTCACATTATCCTTAGAATTGTTCACTTTAGCGATAACCATTTGGTTGTCACAATTCATAAGAATAGCCGGTACAGGTTTTTCAACCACAGGCAAGTCTATCAAGAGGTCATGCAGTCATTCTGCCTCAACATTGGCTGTGTCTAAAGCAGATTAGTTCTGTACATATGTGACCTCGTCAATATGGTCTGTTTGCAAGACCTCCATGACACTGCGCCACCTCCATGAGTAAATACATACCCACTTGTGGTGTAGAGTACATCAACATCGTCCAATTTGAATCGCTATATCCTTCTAGCACAGAAGGATGCCCTGAATAGTGAATTTCATAACTCATAATACCTCTCAGATAGCGCAAGACCCTTTCTAGTCCACGCCATAGAAGACCCTTTCATATTTAGTGATCTACATGGAAGTTTTTATTATTTCCCCTAGAATACCTATCCTTTATAGACTGTTCTTATAAACCGTGCATATTGTCATTACTATTTACTAGACTCTAAAAAATATTTAAGTGAAGCATGAGAGTGCAGCTATTTTTATAAAATATAACCACCACTGTTCTCTAAAAGATATAAGTGAAGCACTAGCGCAATTGCCTAGCTCAAAAGATATAAGTGAATCACATATAGTATTCTAACAAATCACGAATAAATGCGTGTCCCTCTCAAAAGGTGTGTCCAGCAAAAAAATATTGTGGCAAACTAAAAAGTGAACAAAACAAAGACTATAATACAAGACGCTTCAAGCAAAGCTCATATCATGTGATGAATAAAAATATAGCTCCAAGCAACATACCAATAGATTGTAGACGAAAGAGGGGATGTCATTCGATGCATCCCCAAGCTTAGAAGCTTGGGTCTTCCTTGAATATTACTTTGGGGTGCCTTGGGCATCCCCATCTTAGCACTACAAAAAAATACACTTCCGTGATGATACGTGTTTGTCACAGTAGGTCGTTTTTTTGTCATGCATGTACATCCATGACAAATTTATGGCAGAATCAAGATAGTCATACTTGTGCTGTCGTAGAAGTGTTCCATGACATTACCAAAATTATCATCACGGAAGTGTCCACTTCCATGACAATAAACCGTGCGTCACAGAAGTGCTTTCGTCAAGGGTGACCGACACGTGGCATCCACCGTAACGGAACGCTGTTAAGCTACCGGGTCGGGTTTTGGATCCGATAACCCGTTAACAGCCCCGACCAATGGGGATTTTCCACGTGTAAAATCATCATTGGCTGGAGGAGACACGTGTAAACTCATCCAATGGGCGAGACGCGCCTATGATATGTTGACACGTGGACCGGCCCATCAAGTTTAAATGGGTCGGCCCAACTGAAGGCCCACAAGATTTTGCGGACCATAATGGGCTGGCTCAGCTAAAGGCCCACGAGATTTTGCGGACCATAATGGGCTGGCCCAGCTAAAGGCCCACAAGATTTTGCGGGCCATAATGGGCCGGCCCAGGTAAAGGCCCACAAGATTTTTTTTGTGCCATAATGGGCCGGCCCAGGTAAAGCCCACAAGATTCTTGCGGGTCATAATGGGCCGGCACAGCTAAAGGCCCACGAGATTTCGCCGACATTAACGGACCGGCCCAGTTGTAGGCCCACAAGATTTTATGGACCCTAGTAGGCCAGCCCATTAACTGCCTGCCATGTTTTGGGCCAAATGCCGGCCCATATTTGATCCGGTCCATTAATGGCCTGCCACGCTCTGGGCCTAATAGTGGCCCATATGAGATCCGGCCCGTTAAAGGCCTACCACGTTCTGGGCCAAATTACGGCCCAGATCAGGTCCGGCCCTTTAAGAGGCTTTGGGCTTAAAAATGGCCCGTATCAGATTCGGCCCGTCAACTGGACACTATGCTTTTGGGCCCACTTACTAAAGGCCCACTTAGTAATTTGGCCTGATATTAGTTTTGGCCTGTTAAGGGCCCGTTTAACATTTCGGCCCTATATTAATTTCAGCCCGTTAAAGGCCCGTCATATAGGTGGGCCTAACTACGACCCGGTTTGCATCCGGCCTGCTCGCAGCCGATATCTGATTCGGCCAAACAAGGACCGAGACAATTTTTTGGCCTGCTAAAAGCCCGTGATTTGATTCACACAATCATGGGCCGTGGTTCATTTCGGGCTGCTGCCGGCCCGTGAGCTGATCGGCACGTTTTAGGCCCAACCTACATCGTGATTGCATGACGGCCCGATTATGTACCGTAATTTTACGGTTTGGCCGGTTTACTGCGAAGATAGGATATATATACAGTAAAATAACTGCAACATCGTGAATAAGAAAAAACCTATACTATACAATAAAGAAATTACGACATATTACATCCACTGGGCATCAAAGTTTGCCACTATGATAATAAAGCACAAGCAGACAACAGATTACATACACTGGGCATCAAAGATCGCCACCAGAGCAAATAAACACGCCGACAAAATAATATACAAAACCGACAGCTGTAACATCCCAAAATTCTAAATTTTGGAATGTTATAATAAATAGATAGATTCGATGGATTGTTTGATTGATTGACTGAAAGTGAGTGAATTCGAAACTCTTTGAAAGTTAAATGAGAGGGAATAAATGGACTTTCACAAACTTTCATTTTTGCATTTTATGATCTTCTTGAATTCAAATACTCTCCATCACAAAACCCTGGAGAGAAGATGACATGACTTCTTCCATTTATTTAAATGACAAGGGGGTGTTGAAAATATTTGAATTTCATTTGAAAATATTTCCAATTCTGAAACTTTATGCAACTCAATGATTTTCACGAGCGAAGATAAAATGACTTCTTCAAATTATATGAAATATGAGTTGGGAGTTTCAAAGAATTTAATTCAAAGCCCCTTTTGAATTTATTTTCCATTTGGAGTTATTTGAGTTTTATTCAAATTATTTTTCTCCAAAAATAAAATATATGGAAATTAGGGTAACATGATTCCCTACAATAGAAAATTGGAGAAAAATTAAATGGAAATCATTTTGGTAATTTAAAAATGATTTTTGTTGGATTTTAATAGACCAGTAGCACTCTTTGAATTATCTGATTTTGTGTGTATTTCATTAAATGCTAGAAAAATGTTCACTGTGTAGAAAATCTTTTTCTGAAAATTTTGATATATAATATTCCTATATAATATTTTATTTGCTTTTGTTTTATTTTTCATTTGTCTGTGTTAAAAAAAAACTTTCCCCGACTGGGCCGGCCCAGCCAACCGGCCAGCCCAAGGCCTAGCTCCGCGCCGCCTTCCCCGTCGTGGCCGACCGGGACTCCACCAGAGTCCGGCGCCGACACGGCTCCGGCCGGCCCCTCGCCCACACCACGGAGCCGCCCCGCCCCCATAAATGCGCCGGCCCCGCCGCCTCTCTCTCTCTCCTCGCCGCCCCGCTTCTCGCCGCCGCCTCGGGCCGCATCGCGCCGCCGCCGCTGCCAACCATCG
>NC_041380.1:384850077-384857204 GCF_002162155.2 Triticum dicoccoides
CACGCCGCCTCGCCTCGCTGCCGCCTTTGTTGCCTCGCCGCGCGCCGCCGCCGCCGCTGCAAGCTCCGCCGCCTCGCAGTGCCGCCGCCGCTGCCGCATCACTTCGCCGAAGCCGTCGCGACACTCGCTGGAGTTAACCGCCGCCGCCTCCGGTTTATTTTCCTCGGGCCGGTATAACCAAAAAAACCCCGATCCGGTTTTCTTCGGTTTTTTCTTTTAGATCGTTTTTTTTGTGGTTAGTCCTATACAGAGAACCTTCGCTGTCTATCCCTTTGGAGCGAACGAATCCATCCGTTAACGTTCGGTAACGAACGTTTGCAATTTAGTCTTTTTCTTTTTCCATTTTAATTTCGGCCAGGGACTTATATGTGAAGGGTTTTCTTTACAATTTAGTCCCTGAACTTCAATCTATCACTACTTTTTACTCGTTAGTCCAAATCCAACGAAACCAATGCCCACGTCTTCGTTATGATCTCCTCTATCTAGTAATCCAACTCAAACATGTTTTTGAAAAGTTTAAAATTTGAATTAGATCAGATTTGAATTCAAACTTCATTTGATCATAACTTGAGTTTCGTAGCTCCGTTTGAATTGATTCTTTTTGCAAATCGAAGCTCTTGACCTAAACATTCTAATAAGGCCAAATTCACATAATTTTGGTACTGTTAGAAATTGTTTTATGTTGCAAGAGTTATTTGCTTGGTTTTGATGTTTTCCGAATCGTCTTCTTCGTTCTTTCTGATCTTTTGAGTGATTGCTTATGTGTGGTTACTATTGCTTGCTTACGATAGATTGACCGGAGGGTGACGAGTAGAACTATCAAGAATTTTGAGTGCGAATCATCTTCATCAACATTGCAGGCAAGTTCACACTTTGATCATACCTTTTCTACAACCCAGTTTTTCTTGCATTAGATCAATCCTCACACATTGCATGATTAGGATCTAATTAAATTGTGGGATGGGAAGTAGATGAGGTAGTAACTATTACCTGTTTATTATCAAACCCCTGGGAGTTACTATTACGTCATGCTTACATTGCCATGCTATGCTCGTAGACGTGGATTGGGTTTTGAGTGATATCCATGACAGATGTGAGTTTGTTAATTTTAATGGTTTACTTAAGGTGGCAACTTAAATACACATCTGGGTGGATTGAGGCACCTGATGTCTATCGGGACTTGCCTGTTTTTATTTCGGACCGCCACCCAGGCTCAAAGGGATCATAAGATTATTCATACTAGAAACTTCCGTGTGCAGCCACAAGCCATTATGGGCTCTGGCATAGTTGACTAAGTTGTGCGAACTCTTAAAGTGGTAGACTAGCAGATGTAGGGGATGTAGGTGGTACGGTCTACCCGATCGTAAGGTGCTAGCGCTTCTGAAAGACTATGTCTCGGTCATCCGTCTTCTCAAACACCCTGTAGTGCGAGAAACCAAATGGAGGCGAACGAGTCTTGTGGGGAAAAGTGCGCAAACCTCTGCAGAGTGTATAAACTAATCATGATTAGCCGTGTCCCCGGTTATGGACATCTTGAGTATCTAGTTCTTGGATTATCATGTTGATCTCATCATGTTACTTTAAATGAATATTGTTGGGTTTAATGATGTTACTTAATTGGGATTGAGAATGCTGTCAACCACTCTCAATGTTCAACAACCACCATGATAGTTAATTAAAATGTATTCCTTTGCAGTAGGAAAAAAATTGGCTTTTCGCAAAAACCTTATAACCATAGAGCTTTTCCACCAGCCAAATATGCATGTAGTGATAGCCTTTATTCATCATTCTCTATGGTGTGAATTTGCCAGTACATTCAATGTACTGACCCTTTGTGGCTGCAACGTCTCATGTTGCAGGATTATCTTACGACGAGTAAGTGATACGTTAGGGTTACAATTTCTACGCTCAAATTTGCCGTTGGTGTTGATGGGAATCCACATCCTTGTTGCTTCCTCTATATGGATTGAGGTAATAGTATTTACGTTACTTTATACATGTGATTTACCTCTGTTATAAATCCTTCGAGTACTGTGTGTGTCAGCATACCGATCCAGGGATGACACTTAAGCACAGAGACTTGATCCATTCGGGTCAGGTCGCTACAAGATGGTATCAGAGCACATGTTGACTGTAGGACGTGACCCTAGAAACTGGCAAGATCATAGCAAAGATTTTTCTCTACAACTTTCCCTTTCAAAAAGATCTTTTACCTCTCTTCCGAGCTTATTCAAAAATTCTCTTTAGTGAGATTATACCCTTTTCACTTTTGACCCCACGAAGATTCCACTAATGAGACCACTCCAAGAAGTACAGGATATCAGACAAGTAAGACCATTCGGAATGAAGAGGATTTTACCATACAATATGATAATGGAAACTACAGCTGTTGAAGACTCTGTAGACTAGGAGAATTGGAGGCTCTGAAGAATTCCCAGATTTGTATGACCCAGGAAGGCTACCCTTATGGAACTTGACAGATTATGGAAGATGTCAATACCCGAGAATCAAGGTGTATCGGAGAAAGACTGAAACAAGGAGCATGAAAACTTGAAGTTTTGTCAAGGAAAACCCTAAGGCAGGAGATATCAACTATGGAGAGATAGCTCATGGAAATGACAAGAAAACAACCACGGCTATCCATGATGTCATCCCTCGCTAATGCTATTGTCACCGTGCTGAGTTAAGGATGCATGTCATCAGAATGGATTTGATGGAAGAAGGCTGATGGAGCACCTATTAGTAAGATGAAGTTTTAACCTTAGCCTATGTATCACCAGGATCTGGAGTGTTACATTAAGAAGTTAAGATGGACCAACAAGAAGCCGTATTTTGACAAGGAAGTATTTTGATAAAAACTCAGGACCCAGAAGCTGAAAGTAGCCCAGCTGAAGGAGCTACAACCTCGAGATACCGGAGATTTGTCAGGAACTGAAGGACAGTAGGACCATGGTTCATGCCAATGTTGAAACCCAGAAGTTTGGAATGCCACTCTAGAAATATTAAAGGACGTCACGAGAAACTTTTGTCAACAGAGAGGATCTGGCAGAAGAAATTGATAAGGACAAACACGATCGGAAGAAGCCATTGGAGGCATGAACAAGACTTGAAGAGTTTGGCGACGTTGACCTTAGAAGACCAAACCCCTGTTATATATCTACGTTAGATGCGACGATTGTGAGCTGTCATTTGTTTGTTGTTTTTCCGACAGCCACAATAAAATCTGTCTTTTCAAAACTTTTGTTTGTATTGTGTGTATCCCTTTCTATCTCTCTTATCTCACCCCAAACCATGGACCCAATAGAGGATGAATGGAGATGAGCTTGTATTTTCGGGATCAATGAGTCAATTCGAGACAGACCGATGGATTCAGAACATGGAGGATCATATGGAGAACAACCCTATAGTCGGAAAGGATATGGCCCAGCATGCTCTTCAATGCTTTGAAAGAAGTGCTGCTACTTGGTGGAGGATGTACCAAACCATCAATGGATGGCAAGGAGTAACCACTTGGAAAGAATTTAAGTTGACTTTGCTAAAGTCTCAGTTTGTGTCCCAGAAGTTGAAGCCTTATGGAAAGGATATGAAGAAACCTAGTGTATGCAAGATTCGTGGAGAAATCGGACACAACCATAAAGAACACAAGGATGAATGCCCTAATTGTGAAGGAAGTCACCCAGCTGAAGAATGCCCAACTAGGCAGATCACTTGTTTCTTGTGTGAAGGGACGACCCACTACCCTGCTCAGTGTCACATTTACCCCATGGTACAAAGAACCATCCAGCAGAAGAAAGAAGCAACAAAAGGAGCCCTTATGGGAATTTTAGAAGAAACTGTGATGAAAGAAGAGGTGGAGGACACACCCAAAGAAGAACCAATTAAACCCTGCACCAAGTCTTGCTATTCATGTGGAGAAGAAGGACACATCTCCCAGAATTGTATGAATGGGGATCTAGTAGAATTCCCGACGGAGGAAATAGAGTATGACCCACAGGAAATAGGAGCCCTGATTGGAACGGAAAAGTCCAGGAAGAGAAACCGATTGGATTCCAAGAAGGACCTGAGTCATATCACCTGTTACAGGTGCAAGGAGTCAGGGCACTACCTCAACAGTTGCCCAAAAAGGAAACCTCGATACTTGTCAGAAGTAATATGTTTTAGTTGTAATGGAGCAGGGCACTTTGCCAGAGAATGCCCCAAGGAGAAGGAAACTTGCGCTAGATAGTTGAGTTTGCAACAAAAGAAATGGAGTAGTAGAAGTGAGAACATTTTCTTTTATATTGAGGTGTTGAGTTGAGACATGTAATGGAGAAGCGAGAGATTTAAATCATTTGAGAATGAATAAAGTAGCATCGTTGGTACTGATATGGATTTTATGAGTTGTTACTCTATGAAGAAGGATTTTGACCATTTTGAGGATAAGAGAAATATGGTCTATGGAAGGTTTGTGCATTTTAAGGGTGGTAGTATCCTATAAGAACCCTTGACTCTTGGAAAAGATAAGGATACTCCACTAAGTGGATTTCGGACAAAATGAATATGAGTTTTGTCTCGATATGTGCGATACCCCAAGAGTGTGTGGGATGAAGTTGGAGACCGACAATTGTTTTGACCAAAGGTGATCAAGGAGTCGGAAGAGAATGTTAAGTTGATTCGAGATAGACTGAAGGTAGCTCAGTCCAGGCAGAAGAGTTATGTAGACTCAAAAACTCAAGGAGGTAGTCTATGAAATTGGAGACAGAGCATGTCTTCATGTGTTCCCTCTGCGAGGAGTTAAACAAATTGGAGTTAAGGTAAAAGTTAGCCCCGAGATTTGTAGGACCATACCGAGTTTTGGAGCGTATGAGAGAACTGGCCTACAAGTTTGAGTTACCCGAAGGACTGTCAGGAGTTCAAGATGTGTTTCACGTTTCCCAGTTGAAGAAGTGCCATGCAGAGATGGCCAATATTCCCTTGTAAGGACGCTTGACCCCGGAAAGGGTAATGATGTTCCACGAAATGGAATATGGACTTCATAAGTATAAGTTTTTATCTCGATGTGAGGGATATCCCACGAGGATGAAGAGATGAATTACTATTGGATATAAAGGAGGTATGATGTCGGAAATATGGATCAATGGAAACTCCATGATGAGACTGAGTAATCATGTCCTAGATTGGTGCCAATATAAGGAAGGAAGACAATACAATTGGATGGGTTTAAGAATACTAGGAAGTTGGAAGTTGGAACAATGATCAGTTGCCCGATGATAAGTTCAAGGACTACAAGTGATGAGATGGGCCATAACCCACAGGCCCCAGGACCTGCCAAGAAGCAAGCACATTCTTGCTAAAGGAAAAACCCTGGAAGTGGATATACCTTTGTCGACAGACGATCTTATAGGAGTTACGTAAAACCTGAGAGTTGTGAAGGAACGATAGATGGTTGTTTGGCTTACAGAATCTATGGATTTATTCGAACTTGGTTCGTCGACAAGAAAATTCTGCAATGCTTGTGAGGATGACCGAGTGTTAGAATGTGAGATTCGCTAAACTGTATACAAGGTAATGATTTGGGTGCGGGATGGATTGATCACCATACCGACTTACTCTTATTATTCGCCTTGCTATATGGGATAGTAAATCTGAGTGACTTGCCTATAGTAGAGAGACGACGATCAAAACCCTGTTTAAACCTTAGAATGGTATAGGTATTTTTTCCCTTGTACAAGGCAGCTTTGCCAACCGTAGGTTATACGGTGAGGATCAACCCAGACCCATTTCCTACAGGAGAAACCATAAATTGTTGACCACCATGAGATATCGATAGTTGTTTAGTTTTGGCGCCAGACCCGTCAGCTAAGAAGACCCAATCTCGGAATAACCTTACCAAGAGGAAATGACAGAAGAATTGAGGTAAAGGTTATGCCGTTACCGGAAAATCTCAGAGAAAGGAATTATACTGAAGATCTGAGAAGACCGACACTGTTAACAATATGGATGAAGTATATGAGTTTCGATGGAGCTATAACCATGCTTCTAAGGGTGGTAGCACCCCAGACCCCTATGATGATTGATGGATTTTGAGAAGACCCCAAACCCTAACTTTTTCTTGCTAACCTCTCCGAATCTCGAGGACGAGATTCATTTTAAGGGTGGTAGGTTTGTAACATCCCAAAATTCCAAATTTTGGAATGTTATAATAAATAGATAGATTCGATGGATTGTTTGATTGATTGACTGAAAGTGACTGAATTCGAAACTCTTCAAAAGTTAAATGAGAGGGAATAAAAGGACTTTCCCAAACTTTCATTTTTGCATTTTATGATCTTCTTGAATTCAAATACTCTCCATCACAAAACCCTGGAGAGAAGATGACATGACTTCTTCCATTTATTTAAATGACAAGGGGGTGTTGAAAATATTTGAATTTCATTTGAAAATATTTCCAATTCTGAAACTTTATGCAACTCAATGATTTTCACGAGCGAAGATAAAATGACTTCTTCAAGTTATATGAAATATGAGTTGGGAGTTTCAAAGAATTTAATTCAAAGCCCCTTTTGAATTTATTTTCCATTTGCAGTAATTTGAGTTTTATTCAAATTATTTTTCTCCAAAAATAAAATATATGGAAATTAGGGTAACATGATTCCCTACAATATAAAATAGGAGAAAAATTAAATGGAAATCATTTTGGAAATTTAAAAATGATTTTTGTTGGATTTTAATAGACCAGTAGCACTCTTTGAATTATCTGATTTTGTGTGTATTTTATTAAATGCTAGAAAAATGTTCACCGTGTAGAAAATCTTTTTCTGAAAATTTTGATATATAATATGCCTATATAATATTTTATTTGCTTTTGTTTTATTTTTCATTTGTCTGTGTTAAAAAAACTTTCCCCGACTGGGCCGGCCCAGCCAACCGGCTAGGCCAAGGCCCAGCTCCGCGCCGCCTTCCCCGTCGTGGCCGACCGGGACTCCACCGGAGTCCGGCGCTGACACGGCTCCGGCCGGCCCCTCGCCCACGCCACGGAGCCGCCCCGCCCCCATAAATGCGCCGGCCCCGCCGCCTCTCTCTCTCTCCTCGCCGCCCCGCTTCTCGCCGCCGCCTCGAGCCGCATCGCGCCGCCACCGCTGCCAACC
>NC_041380.1:384857443-384882919 GCF_002162155.2 Triticum dicoccoides
CCACCGACGCTGGAGCCGCCCGCGCCGCGCGCCTCTACTGCCTCGCCGCGCGCCGCCTCGCCTCGCTGCCGCCTCTGCTGCCTCGCCGCGCGCCGCCGCCGCCGCTGCAAGCTCCGCCGCCTCGCAGTGCCGCCGCCGCTGCCGCATCACTTCGCCGGAGCCGCCGCGACACTCGCCAGAGTTAACCACCACCGCCTCCGGTTTATTTTCCTCGAGCCGGTATAACCAAAAAAAACCCGATCCGGTTTTCTTCGGTTTTTTCTTTTAGATCGTTTTTTTGTGGTTAGTCCTATACAGAGAACCTTCGCTGTCTATCCCTTTGGAGCGAACGAATCCATCCGTTAACGTTCGGTAACGAACGTTTGCAATTTAGTCTTTTTCTTTTTCCATTTTAATTTCGGCCAGGGACTTATATGTGAAGGGTTTTCTTTACAATTTAGTCCCTGAACTTCAATCTATCACTACTTTTTACTCGTTAGTCCAAATCCAACGAAACCAATGCCCACGTCTTCGTTATGATCTCCTCTATCTAGTAATCCAACTCAAACATGTTTTTGAAAAGTTTAAAATTTGAATTAGATCAGATTTGAATTCAAACTTCATTTGATCATAACTTGAGTTTCGTAGCTCCGTTTGAATTGATTCTTTTTGCAAATCGAAGCTCTTGACCTAAACATTCTAATAAGGCCAAATTCACATAATTTTGGTACTGTTAGAAATTGTTTTATGTTGCAAGAGTTATTTGCTTGGTTTTGATGTTTTCCGAATCGTCTTCTTCGTTCTTTCTGATCTTTTGAGTGATTGCTTATGTGTGGTTACTATTGCTTGCTTACGATAGATTGACCGGAGGGTGACGAGTAGAACTATCAAGAATTTTGAGTGCGAATCATCTTCATCAACATTGCAGGCAAGTTCACACTTTGATCATACCTTTTCTACAACCCAGTTTTTCTTGCATTAGATCAATCCTCACACATTGCATGATTAGGATCTAATTAAATTGTGGGATGGGAAGTAGATGAGGTAGTAACTATTACCTGTTTATTATCAAACCCCTGGGAGTTACTATTACGTCATGCTTACATTGCCATGCTATGCTCGTAGACGTGGATTGGGTTTTGAGTGATATCCATGACAGATGTGAGTTTGTTAATTTTAATGGTTTACTTAAGGTGGCAACTTAAATACACATCTGGGTGGATTGAGGCACCTGATGTCTATCGGGACTTGCCTGTTTTTATTTCGGACCGCCACCCAGGCTCAAAGGGATCATAAGATTATTCATACTAGAAACTTCTGTGTGCAGCCACAAGCCATTATGGGCTCTGGCATAGTTGACTAAGTTGTGCGAACTCTTAAAGTGGTAGACTAGCAGATGTAGGGGATGTAGGTGGTACGGTCTACCCGATCGTAAGGTGCTAGCGCTTCTGAAAGACTATGTCTCGGTCATCCGTCTTCTCAAACACCCTGTGGTGCGAGAAACCAAACGGAGGCGAATGAGTCTTGTGGGGAAAAGTGCGCAAACCTCTGCAGAGTGTATAAACTAATCATGATTAGCCGTGTCCCCGGTTATGGACATCTTGAGTATCTAGTTCTTGGATTATCCTGTTGATCTCATCATGTTACTTTAAATGAATATTGTTGGGTTTAATGATGTTACTTAATTGGGATTGAGAATGCTGTCAACCACTCTCAATGTTAAACAACCACCATGATAGTTAATTAAAACGTATTCCTTTGCAGTAGGAAAAAAATTGGCTTTTCGCAAAAACCTTGTAACCATAGAGCTTTTCCACCAGCCAAATATGCATGTAGTGATAGCCTTTATTCATCATTCTCTATGGTGTGAATTTGCCAGTACATTCAATGTACTGACCCTTTGTGGCTGCAACGTCTCATGTTGCAGGATTATCTTATGACGAGTAAGTGATACGTTAGGGTTACGATTTCTACACTCAACTTTGCCATTTGTGTTGATGGGAATCCACAACCTTGTTGCTTCCGCTATATGGATTGAGGTAATAGTATTTACGTTACTTTATACATGTGATTTACCTCTGTTATAAATCCTTCGAGTACTGTGTGTGTCAGCATACCGATCCAGGGATGACACTTAAGCACAGAGACTTGATCCATTCGGGTTAGGTCGCTACAACAGCACTTAAATAGAGTACAAGAAAGGTTAGCCCTGCCGGGGAGCTACAGCGCAAGCAGCTGAGCAAGATGATGAGACTGCGCTTGTTCAACACTTATATCTTCCTCACTCTGAAAGATAAACAAGCAGACAGATGACAGGTTTTGCACATAAAAGTATCAGTGCTGACAATTCATCACATTTCTTACTGACGAATAAAGTGACACAGTTTAAATTTGCATTAACACAATATGGTATTGTTCAGGTCAAGACATGGCAGGAAATGACATTGTGAAGGAGTTGGCAGCTTCACGACACCACTAGATTATAGATCAAGAACTCATAAGTATCAATGGTTAGTGTGCTGTGAATTTATACCATTTCAAATTGGCAAATAAAGAGACGGTTTAAATAATAGTAGAATGATATGACATTGTTCATAGTTAAGACATTGCAGAATACGACATTGTGCTGTAGTGGGTAGGTTCACCACACCACTGGATTACAGATGAAGAACAGAAGCATACATGCAGTGCAAAAGAAGATCACTTGCTATGTATAGTTTAATTTACATGGTATGAAGAAGGAACTTGGTTGTATAAGTGAAAACTTAAATTGAGAAAGGACGAACTTTTGTTTATGAACTACATATAATAAACTTTAAACAAGCAATTTGATGCAAACACCAAAAATAAATAGCTGTTGCAGTCATGCCTAACCAAATATATACAACAAAGTTTGAAGGCTTGAGATGGACAAACTTACATTATTGGTGAAGACAGGCTCTATAAAGGCCTTGTCCATACTGATAGGGGGGCAATTCAAGAAGTTTACCATAGAATCTTCTTCAAAAGCATTGCCTTTATTCTACATTTTGTTAAGAGTAAATATAGATGTGATAATATACGAAAAAATGGAGAATATTTAAGATAAGATGAAGAGTGATGCTACGTAACCAAGTAGCTATAAATGTAAGTGCAGCGATACAGGCAAAAGGTACAGCCAAGAGCAATGCACAACTAAACTTCTTCAGTACCAACCTTATGGTAAGAGTAAATATAGATCTGATGTATAGAAAATGGAGGGCAAAGGAAAATAAGCTGCAGAGTAATGGTACATGAACACCTACCTATCATTATAAGTACACTGATAAAGGGCAGCATGTACTTACAAGAACAATGCAGAGCTAAAAAAACATTGGCATTGGATATATTCTACACTAATGTAACCATTCATACAGATCAAATAATTTGGAGCGAACAATTGATAAAAACATTGGCATTGGATATATTCTACACCAATGAAATCATTTGAGTGGGAAAACATGGTACGATGACAGATGGAATATGTATTGATAATGGATGGGCATGGCATCTCGACATATATGATGAGTAAACTAAGCAGGTGGCGGTGCAACAAAGTAGAAGAAATGCAAGACAACATATGCAAGATACGCGTAATCAATAAAACCTTGCCAAATTAGAACATGCACCTTGATGGGTGAACAGGACAGGCCATCTGCCTTTGACTCCTCGAGGTTAGAATAGTCATTAGGATGATATTCTGAACAAGAATCAACAGGTGGGGAGCGTACAAGTTTCATTGCTTCCAAAATGGCACTCAATGCTTCGGTGCCAATTTTGTAAGTCATTGCAGTGTTCCACAATATTCTTCTGATGCGCGGATTCTGATATTCACTGTAATTGCGTATGATATCTGAGAACCATGAAAACATAAATAGTTGTGAGATTATCTTTGTAATGCAGATGATATTCTAATATAGGGGCGCCCCTGTAAACACTTGTGTGCTATCACTGGATTCTGATGAGAGAGCTCATGTGTGCTGTAATATGGTGCGTGCATTTATATAATCTGGCACATGTACACAAAAAATAGGCTCCAGAAGTAAGGATAGCTGGCAGATGATAGGTTCATAATATACTGTATAGAGAGTTTATTGCCAAACCATGATAACAAGAGCACACAACAACTAGGCAGATCATAGTGTACATAACAGGGGTACACCATAACCAGGATATATAAATCGGGAAAGTGGAACTGGCTGGAAATTACGGTGTTGTATTGCCGCTAGTAAATGAAAGCCTATCGATCACGTACAGGCCAACTCTATCAGCTGTTAGACTGCAGATGTCCCTGCTCCCCTTCCTGACAAGGAACATACTGTGCTTCCCATACAGAACACCGCACGGTCCGCCGGCCGAACCACCGGCCCCACCGTCTGTGTTCCTCCGCCACCCCCACCCCTGCCCCCACCCGCATCGAGTTTTCTTCGTTTGACGAGGCCCCACCACCGCCCCCCAAAACCATTGTCCCCACCCGAGCCCCTTCAATCGCACCGGCGAACTCCGGCGAGCTCTGAAAAATCGACTGGCCCAATTTTGAAATTTAGTCTACTGTGATTTAACTAGTGTGGAATATAAAAGGGGAAAACCATGAGCATTGCGAGTATGGTGTTGAGCGTGCCATGGCGGATCTGAAGGTGCAAACCGGACAAAGGCAACTTCGCAACCAAGACAAGAAATCAGAGTAAAGCAGTGGCGATCTATTTTCTTGCTGCGATAAATAAGTTGAGCAGATACGAAAGAGTACCGCCTCTGGTGCGGCGCCGTGTACGCATCTGCTGAGAATTTGACGGTGCTACGGTAGCGATGGCTGTCGGCGGCGTGGAAGCAGATCTAGGAGGGTAGACAGTGGTGGCAGGGCGCGGTGGACGAGATGGTCATAGGAGCGGCGCCGGCAAGGTGGACGACGGCGGGGATGAAGCGAGAGGACGGGATGCAAGGATCCCGGTCCGAAGCCGTGGATGAGAGAGGTCGATCTCTCGAAATGGACGGCGGTGTCGGGGTATCAGCTCCGGCATGGTGGAGGAGGACGGCGGTTGATGGGGTGGCGGACAGCGGCGAACGGAGGAGGGTGGGGTGGAGAGGGTGTTTTGGCGCCCACGGAGTACGAATGGGGAAAAGGGAGGTAGAGAGGAAGGGGGGAACCATGTATTCAAGGCATGCTTGTCTCAAATGCGAGGAAATTTACAAACTTAGCCCCCGTTTCAAATTCTACTACATCACAGCAACACTAGTCGGTTGGGGATAGGACGGTAATCTCGCATACACCGAATATTTACCGACGAGAGTTTGTTTTTGGCGCCCACCGTGTATGAATATGAATCGGGGAGGGAGTCGATTTCGGCCGAGGACACACTGTGTTTTGGCGCCCACCGTGTATGAATCCGGGTGAGAGGTGGTTACGTCACCTTTGGGTGAAATTACAAACCTACCCCTATCGAAACGTATAGAAATCCAGCATATAGGCTTTGCGTGGCAAGGATAGGCAGTAGTGATTTCCATCTCGCAGATTTTGGTTTCGGGCGGTTACTGCGACTTTCCCTGCTTCGTTCAAATTTTGCAGAGTGCACGTTTACCGTGCCAACTCAATTCGAAACCTGTTTGTATTCTATTTTTTTCGGGCGGGATCCATTTCCAATTGGAATTACATTCTATATACATCATTTTTTATATATACTTTCAAAAGCACAACACCATTTATACATAAATATGGTTTACAAATGGCATGATCTCAGATTCATAAGGTTGTATCCATCAATTTGGATTTTCAAATATTTGAAACCACTTTATGTTGAAATCCAATGTATGCATTCCTCGCTAACTGTCTCCAATTAATGTGTGTTTCATGCGGGTTTTTTTACTTCTCAAACATGTATAATGTGTTTCACACACGCAACATATAGTGTAATCCCGTTTAGACATTAATTGGATATAAACCATGCATTGTTTGTAATTGAAGAATCTATGGATCACCAATATTAATAAACTATATAACATTACACGTGTGCCCAAATTCAAATGAATATGCATGTTTGATACACCAATTTGCGTTATGATATTATCGATGTCGTGATCTCCAGTTTAAATATTTGAATCCCCTTTAATCCAGATATTCATCTCATATAGCTATCACTCATGCTTATATAGGACTATCTCTCTGGACCTATACGCGTTCATCGTCTCTCAGGTATCTCTCATGCTACCTGTATGTCGACAATGACCTTTTATCTTCGTAACACACTGACGGTACTCTCTCCCTCGACCTTCATCACTCTATCTTTCTCTAAGTATATCTCGCTCCCTGCTATGTTTCTCTAACTACGATTCTCCATGTGGAATCTCTTTCTCTCACACAAACACAAAACTTTGTCTCCTGGGGTCTCATTTCTCTCTACTATTCTCATGTGTGCCACTCACACACCCCTCATACAGAGATGTCTTTCGCTCCTTAGATATGAGAACCTACGACTCTTCCTCTTCAATATCTCTTTCTCACACACAAACACAAACTCTGTCTCCTAGGGTCTCATATTTCTCCATCGTTCTCTTGTATGTCGCTCACACACACCCTCTCTCCCTAGATATATATTGCGTTCCCTCATATGTCTCTCTAGCTATCACTCTCGTTGTGAAATATCTTTCTCTCTCGCAGACACAAAACTCCGTCTCTCTGGATCTCATTTCTCTCTGATATATATTTGTATGTGACTCACACGCACCCTCTCTCTATCTCTCTCACACCCACACACATAACCCAGCCTTCTGATCCACTATACTCCTATCTCTAATGCACGCTAGCTAGCATCTTTATCTTTCTATTTATCTGTTTCTCCATCAACCTTCTTTCTCGCCCTCACTCTTGATTCCTATCACGCACACTACATATGTTTCTCTCTACATGCGGTTAAGTGCCCTCTCTCACACATATATAACTTCACCCTTTGAACCACCCGACGGTCATCTCCAACACCCAAACTAGTGGATGTCCCTCTAGCTAGCATCTCCATCTCTGTATCTATCTATAGTTTCTCCGTCAATATTTCTTTCTCGCACGGAGTCTTGCTTCCTATCACCCACACTATATATGTCTCTCCATACATATGCATTTATATGTTGGTCTCTTTTGCACAATCGTTGCGCCTTACTCCCTCTGCTCGCCATAGATGCATGCTCCAGCCCACGCCACTATCTCTTAAAGACAAAAACACATGCTCAATTGTCGGGACTTCTTCCATGCATTCTCACATGCATGCATATTGTCATACCGATCCGTCTCTCCCATGTCGTTGATCTTATGACTTATGTCTTCTTTCTTTTATCTCGATCATGCGCGCGCGCACACACACACATCCCACGTATACATGTATACCTCTCGCACATGCATGTTCAAGGTCTCTATGTCTCCATACGTAGTTAATTACCCTCAATCCTAACGCCACATCGAATCTTTCTCCTCTTTTGTGCACATAACTTCCGCCTGGATGGGTAAAACACACACTCACACTTAACAATCTCCTTCTAGCTACCCCCCTGCCTCTCACTCTTCCCCTACATCCCTGAAACCAATAAGACCATCCATTAGTTTAATTCCCACCTACATGCACCATTGATATATAGTAGTCTTCCTCGGTGTCTCTCAAACAAACACGTTCTCTCGAAGTCGACTCCTCTCACGCGCACACACCTTCTCTTCCCTCTCTACGGGCATTTTCTCTCTCGCACCCCATCGTTGGTGGCCTCTGCCATACACATCACCTCTCTATGATGAAAGCCATGGACACTTAAATTACATCCGCCACAGAGGACCCCGTGACACACACACACACACGCACGCACCCCCCCAACACACACACTAAGACTCCATCTCTCTCTCACACACACACACAAACACACACACACGCAAGCACGCACGCCCCCCCACACACTAAGACTCCATCTCTCTCCCTCTCTCTCACACACACAAACTAAGACTCCATCTCTCTCTCTCTCTCTCTCACACACACCCCACACACACACTAAGACTCCATCTCACACACACATGCTCTAGGCGGAGCATTTGTTCCTACCACCCTTCATCCAACCTTACCCGTATGATGAACAATCAGCTTTATTTACTTGCATAACATGGACAAATTCCACTTTAATTTAGTAGTCAGCAAACTTATCATCTGTACCCTTATAAAAAACGAGTTGGTGGTGATGGTGTGCCTGCCATCTTGTAATACATACCATATGATCTATATCTGAGGATAGAAAGCAAACTGTGATAATTTTACAAAAGATACCCGCACCTCTCTCCACATCATTATCTCCCGCAACCTCATTGCTCAGCAATTAAAAAAGGAATAAGTCTCTGGAACAATCTAGCATGCATGGTGGCCGTTGTCGCCTGTCGGCGCCGTCCATCCCCATGCCTCCGCCCATTCCGACTACCAGTCACGACCACGCTCCACTCCTCCTCGCCTTATCTCTCATCTTTCATTTTTTCGATGACATTCTCGAGATACCAATTTTCCAATAAAATTATCGAGATATCATTAGTTTTTACACATGGGATTACTCCTGCATGGGTCAATCACAATAGGTGTTCTATAAAAAAATGCATATTGATGTTCCGTGCAATGCACGAGAATCTTGCTTGTAATTATATAACGCAAATCACAAGTAGGAAGTGACATTTTTTTTTACACAACCACGTTAACATGGCCACGTAAATCACTACTAAAGTAAATACCATTATACTTATATCCCGATGCAAAAGGTTGAGTACATGTCCGAAGAGTAGAGTCGCACACACGCACTCTGTCTCTCAGAATCTCTCTCTCACACACACACCAGTTACGTGACGCCCACTTAAGCAGACACGTATGTTACAATTTGTGCACCCGCGGGTACACGTGATGTTGCGCATTTATTTAAGCCGGAAGGCGAACCCAAACAGTAGCTGCATTCATTCACCTCCCGCCGCCTCTTCTCTGGTCGCCGTCGCCCGGTAGCCATTGGCCGGCCGAAGGTAACAACATACGCCATACTCCCGCCGGAGCGGCGCTTTAATATGGAAATTTTAGTGGCCATGCATGCATCTTTTTGTGCTAGCACTCCTATATAAGGGTTGACCGGTCGCTTCCCGTGGACGTGCGCGGGTGGTGGAAGAGGAAGGAGAAGGGAAGCGGGCTATGGAGTAACGTTTTTTACCACAATTTCCTAGGAAACCAAGTGCAATAATTGAGTAGTTTTTTTACCTCTTTGGCTACAGTTAGTTCAGGGTTAGTCATGAGTTAGTCTAACCTCTAGCTAAGTTAGAGTATCAAACAGGAGCAGTATAGGACATGCAAGTTGCTCAAAGCATACATGTAAATTCGTACGTGAAATGATTTTTTTTCTTTTTGAAAACGGAACGTGAAAGGAATTTTTTTAGAATGCTCTTGGCATGTCGCTAACATGTGATAGTTAACCGACCTCAATAGACGGCAGAAATGCCAGCCCGCCGCACTTTGATAGATACGAGGAGGGAGAAGCGATACAGGCTGCTGGATTACTAGAGATAGGTGTCGTACGGAAGCCAAGAAATATGGTGATAGCGTGGGTTAGCCATGTACTAGTATGATATAACTACACTTGGCTGCCGTGTTTCGTACTCTTCCAGTCCACTGTGGAGATGATCGGTTAATTTTATATCGCTGAATAATATTAAATATTATGAGTGCAGACGCTCCACCACGAGGTTCCTTGCTCCTTCTCGGTCGTCCGGAATCTATGTTCTTCCACTCTATTTTTTTACGTGAGCTTTGTTCATCCTTTTGCCAACACGCGAGACATCTAGCATCAAGGTGCACGTGTTATGCAAGGATCGTTCCATCTATATGAAGGACACGTGGGACTGGAACTACGAGACGAACATGTACCCAGGAGTGGACGTACGAACCTGAGTAACGTAGCGCAGTAAGTGAAATAGAAAGGCACAAATCGTATGAACATGCGTGGCATATAGGGTGTGTTTGGTTGCATTCTCGTCTCAGCATAGTTGTTCCCTCTTCAGGCATGCTCAACTCAACACCCTCTTCATGCATGCTCTCTTCATGCATGCTTCTAGTGTATTTGTGCTAAACTAGTGTGGACTCATGCACCCTCCATACACTCTACCAAACACCCAAAAGTAGGTCGAGAAGGGAACTCTTGGGCGGCATTTGTCTCTCACTACGTACTACCACTAAATGTTGTATGTGCAATGCACAATGATGTTATGGAGTACGTGCCTAAGTACTCTACTACTACTATATTAGTTGGAGGCACATATTAACTTTTATATTTGTTTACGTGTATGCCCCGAGACCTTCCAACTAGACATGTCTTTGTCTCCATTTTTTTGCGGAAAACGTGTCTTTGTCTCCAGGTGGCACTTTGTATCATTCATACCACTAAGTACTACTACGTGTGGTCTCCGACCCAGAAGTGGAAGAAGTGGAGACACTCTACCACGCTGTTTTTTTACGCTGGGCTCTACCACGCTGTTCATGTCCCACTCCTTTCGCTGACGTGTGGGACATCCAGCACGTGTCGTGTTTGGCACCCTTCGTCGTATGAGTTGAAACGCTAGCATTCATCAGAAATAAAAATTAATTAGAAACCGGCAGTGATACTTTTTTTGCGAACCAATCAGTAGTGATACTATACCTCGATATCGGAAAGAATACTACTCCGTTCGCCAACATGTGGGACGTCGACCATCCTGGTCCACTTGCCATGCACGCAGAACTCCAAGGGAGTCACCCAGGTCGTCGCGCCGCAGTAACAATGACTAATGAGCCGTCAAATCACAGGCTCACTTCCCACTTTGAAGTTGCTTGGACGAAGGAACCATCATGACTTCGTTGAATTCCGCTTCTTGAAGAAAACTACTGTACCAACAGTACTGCTAGCTACAGTAGTTACTACAACAGAGGCCTCCTTTCGTTCATAGGATAGGAATATGAAAATCATAGGAAGTGAGATGACATGCATCTCAATTCCTATAGAGAAAGAGATGTCATTTGATGCTTAGGATAGGAATTTTTCCATTTAGTCTAGGCTAATGTACTGGTAATTTGCTCTAAAAACTATAGTAGTAACTAGTAGTACTGGTACATGCTCGTACTCAGACACACACACACACACACACACACACTAACTACTAGTACAACTACTTCTCACATGCTGGCCAGACGCCGTCGTTCTCCTTCCCGGCTTTGTCGGCGACACCCCACCGTGCTTGGATCTCCGCCGACCTCTCTGCAGCAGCGCGTGCATCCTTTTCTTTCTTGCGGCGGCGGGCCTCTCTTTTCTTGAGTGCTTTCTGACTTTTCCGCTCCCTCTGTGCGGCTTTGGCCGCCTCTTGCTCTACCGCCCATTCGGCCTTGGCATCTTCAAATTCCTCCCACATAGTTGTGAGGTTGCGAGCGGCGATAAACTCGGCACGGCGGGATGCCATCGCTTCCCTACCATTTTGTGTGCGGTCGTGGGCGGCGAGGAACTCGGCGCGGCGGGATGCCATCGCTGCCTTACCGGTTAGTGTGCAGCACGGTGGCATGAACGACGCTTGGTGAGAGCTCTGGGGTGGAGTGGCCGGACAACCGTATAGTGCATTGGTTTGTCAAGAGCTCAAGGATAGAAGACGAAGCAAATTTGGATTCCCCTTCAATCCTGGTCATTTATTACCGAGTAAAATGCATTGGCGGTCATCGAACTTGTCTTGGTAGCTCACTTTGATCATTGTATATGAGATATGGTGATTATACGGTCATTGGCTCAGCGTATAGCTTCGTATTTGTCTGGTTGACCAGTCAAACAGTCCGCATGCGCCTCATCAGCTTGTGTTCTTTATCTATCTACGTGGGCCTACCTGTCAATGGAGAAAGAAATAATGTAAAAACCAAATTTATGCTAGAGTCCGGACTGCTTACGGAGCCCGCTCTCACCGCCTTGGCCCCTCAAGATGCCAGCTGCCCGCCGCATGCATGCATAGCAAGTAGTACTCCTTATGTGGAGAGAGAGAGAGGCATTGACAAAGACAAGGAGTGGGCTCTGCAAGAGCCCGTCTCTACACGTGCTCCTAGGTATAAAAAAGTAATTCTAAAAAAAGGCATAAAAAATTGTGTCTTAAAAAAAGAAAGGTAGAAAAACATTTGAGAGGAAATAGATAGAGAGAAAGTGAGAAAAAGCTGTAACCTGGGCATTACATGCGGAAGGAGGGAGTGGTGCACATGCCAAGTTCACTGGGCTGCCGTGTTTCACACTCCTCCGTCGTAACAGTGGAGACAATAGCTTTCATCAGAAATAAACAATGAATACTCGTTGCTCGTCCTCTATATCGGAAAGAATACTTTCATTCGCCGACATGTGGGACGTCGACCATCCTGGTCCACCTGCCATGCACAAAATTATCCTGGTCTACTCCGGTCGTATCGCAGGCCCAACCTTTCCCACTGTAAGTTGTTCGGACGAAGGAACCATCATGACTTCGTTGAATTCCGCTTCTCCAAGAAAACTTACTGTACCCGCAATACTGCTACCACACGCGAAGACTGGATGGCACTGTACCACGTCATATCACTGAAACCCACTAGGCCAAACTAGCCCGCCTAGGTCATCTATTTTGGAAAGGAGGGAGTACGTCTCTGCACTGCTATGATTTTGTGTTGCACGCCATATCACTGAAACCCACTAGGCCAAACTAGCCCGCCTAGGTCATCGATCGCTAAGCCTACAATTTTAGGAGCTAGGGCTATTGGTCAATCGACGAGGGATAAGTATAAGCGTACCACGAGCTCATCAGCCCCAACGTTTCTCTTCGGTGAGTGTTTTGCAAGTACTATAGCTCGCACAGTAGCTAGCCTACTAACACCAAGAATCATCAAACAAGCCCTGCTGATATGATAAACAGTTCAAACTTACATCTAATCATGCCATATATTACATCAAAAGCTGGTGAGGATACATCTGTTTCCATAACTCAGAGAGGATTCGCATGATTCACTATCAAACAAAAGTAGCAAGATCTTCCCACACAAGACAGTGCACTAGGCCTAAGATGGTTTGATAACATGCATCGTTCTGGTAATTAAACACAGGGCAATGCAAACTACCCTGAAGGATTAGCGCGACCAACTATTTCTTGTCATCGATCTCTCGGGCAATGACCACAACACGGACAGCGGCATGGGAATCGATTTCTGGGGCGATGTCCGCAGGACTGACCGCGACATCAGAATCGATCTCTGGGGCGATGTCCACGGGATGGACAGCGGCGTCGGAATCGATCTCCGGGGCGATGCCAACAGGACGGGCCACGACATCGGAATCATCAAGGACGTCCACCGGCACCTGCACAAACCTAACATATTAGCAAGCACATTGCAAATAATCAAAAACCACAACTATGGTAATAAGCCATTATTTTTTTACCTTGTGCAGCTCACCGGAGGATCTCATCCCTCCGGGGGCCATCTCCTTGTCGTCGATGAGGGCCATCACCTTGCCAGGGGAATACTGCTTCTCAACGGCGACTATCTCCTCAAACTTGGTCTTGAGCCTCACATAGGTGGCAATCAGAGTTCCTGGGGTAGGCACGATGGGGCCATTGCTGTTCTTCCAACTTTCTTGGAGGAGTTCGTCCGCCAACGTCCTCAACTCTTGGGCCAGTGCTTGTTTCTTGGAGTTCTTCGTCTCGATGGGTTGGCCCGCCAACATGGTCAACTCGTTGGTCGGTGCTCGCTTCCTGGAGATCGTTGTCTCCTATGGGTTGTCCGCCGGCAACTCTTTGCCTTGTGCTCCAGGATCCATTAATGAACTGACAAACAAAAAGCAATCAAAAGGAAACCACAATCACAATGAAAACAGGAAAAGAATAGGACGTGAGAATCGGTCGGTGCTTCGGAAAAAGAAGATTCTTGGAATGAAAATATAGCAGCATAACTGATTCGCCCACCTTTCCTTCGTTGGTACAGAAGAAAAATGGCAGAAGTGAGTAGCCTGGAGTGAGGTTTTCTTCAAGAAAGGGAAGAAAGGGCTTGAACGAGCGTTCCAGTGAAATGATGGTTGCTTCGTCCAGTCCAACTTGGAGGCCACCTTACCACTGCTGGTAAAGGTGTGCGTTTTGTGATATGACGGGTCATGACGGCCACACCGGGGTGATAGGTGAGTCTCGACTGTAACACCTCGCTGTGATTTGGTGGATGGCACGCGGGCCCGGATGCTTTGAAATGTCCCACATGTAGATAGAGCGGCTAGTCATATACTCCCTCCTTTCCGGTTTATAGGGCTCAATTCAAAATTTTCACCAACCAAGGTAGATGGTGAGTGGTGGAATCCTTTTTGTAATTTGCAAAAGCACCCAATTAATGCTCTTGTTTTCTTCAAAAATGTATGTTTACCAATGTATTAATTGCAATGCATGCATGCATAAAGTACATGCATTTGTCAATTTTCTCTTAATACCTGCATGCAATTATTTAATGCACCTTGGAATCTAAACTTGTGATGGGGAACAACCAAATTGAGCCTTATAAAATGAAAAAACTAAGATTTTGAGATAAGCCCTATAAACCGAAAAGGAGGGAGTAGGAGTGCTCTATATTGTGCACCGCGACCAAGGCGGAGAGGAAAACGAGAGAACCACGTATTAATGCATGAGTTTAATTAGGGTAGATTTGTAAACTACGAGATACTATTCTCCAATCGCATGCCTTGGTTCATGAGATTTGAGATTTGAGCCCTATAAACCGGAAGGGAGGGAGTACTGCACACGGTGTAGTCTAGTCACTTGTTGAAATCTCTAGAAAGGCAAATACTCCTTTTCGGTTTACAGGGCTATACTACTCCCTCCATCTAGGTGTGTAAGTCATCTTATGAAAACCAAATATGTAGTCCCAAAACACTTAGGCGCGGTGCATTAACTTCTACTGTTTCTTGTTTCTTGACATATCAACCAATAAGAGATGAGAGGTGTGCATGCTTTTAATGACTTGCAATGGCTAGTTCATTGCATGCAATGCTATTAATTAGCAAATAAACATTGGTGACCCCAGGAGGAAACGGTGCTAAGCGCGTGGACCTATGTAGAATGAGTATCAATAAATGATAATGGAGTTTAATTGTTAAACAATAGCAATTTTGTCTCATGCAAGAGCCTGGCTAGTACTCCAAGGAACCGCAACACGCGAGCGTTCGCAACTGCCACGTTCGGGTTGCGCTTGGCTCTTCGCCTCTTCGAGAAGACGAACAATGATGTTACTCCTACTTCTACAGTATCGAATCCACTGCTGCATGTCCGTCCACCTCGTGCGGGAGGGATGGCGTGTAAAGAAAGCTTCTACTTACTGCTCCTGCCTTTGCGTCTATGACAGGTGGGCCCAACAGGTGGTTCGCCCTCCTGTCATGCAGCCAAAGGCAGGTGTAGTTAAGGCACCGGAGCTCAGTCCGCGAGGGAGAGGGCGTTGTAGTAATCAAATTTCTCGGTCTTGTACGAGTTGATGAAGATAGGGGTTGCTTGCTTGGTAGGGTTGCTCACTACGTATATATAGGCTGGAGCCTCCGCGCTTGCTTGCTAGGGTTGCTCTATTCACACACTCTCATCCTCTCCAGATCTAAACAAGAAAGGGGTAGTAACACTATCTTTCTCTCTTCGAAAAACACTGGCTTTCTATCCTCACCGCTGGTTACAGATCCGGACGTATCCCCTCCGCCGGTGAAGGGGAGGAGGGGCAGCGTTTAGGCCTTCGCCGACAGCGAGGGAGGAGACCCACTGCCGGTCGCACCGTTATCTCTGGTCGAGCGCCGGCGCGGGAGGTCCTCTGATCCCTTCGTCGTTCCCTGTGGGCGGATCCGGCCTCCCGCCGCCCACCTATCCACATCCCGACGACCTTCAGGTATATCTTCGTTCGAAACCTCCTTAGCTCTACTTCCCCAGCTCGCTACGTCGCTGCATGTGCATCATTTTCTACCTCTCAGCCCCTCTCGATCGGATGGTCCAACGTCACATATTTTTTCTATTGTTAGAGGTAAAGTTACTTCATGGAGTCGAATCTTGTACTACTTGGTTCAAAAAGAAATAAAGTGGGGGTGGGGGAATTTAGTATGTACATCGGACTTGGTACAAACAGGAAGGAAAGGGGGTGAAAGTAGTACAGACTGGTCATCCAATCGGTTTCTTGGTCGAAAAGGGAAATACAGGGGTAACGCTATACACAGTGGTATGACCAGGACTAGATTTGCTATCCAACATAGGAGTAGGTGGCTAGAGTGAATAAAAATGGGACCAACCCAGATATGTTTCTTGGATGTTTGTTTCTCGGGGCAACAAACTATGAATCACCACTTTATGCCCCTGTTTACGTACATGGTGCTGGACTGCTGGTGCACCCACTGTCCCATGCCCTTATACCAAATATTTAGGCTCCGTTCGGAATAAAGGGGCAGAAAACATAGGTCTTGATGAAAATAGAGGAATAGGAAAGGAATGTAGGTATAAAACTATGGAACAGCAAACCGGAGGAAACTCTCAAGAGGATGTGTTCGGATGGACTATGAAATGTACATATTTGTTTTTTTAGAGTAGCATGCTTGGCAGTATGAGATGCTATTTGTTTATTCAGCTGCACAGTGACTACTCTTGTCCTCACCTCACGTACCACACATAGGTTGATTTTTTTATTCCGGCAACATAGCACAACAACCTGTCTAACGCATGGCAACGAGCGCCTGCCTCGGGCTTCCGCCCAAAAAATGAGCAGCGTGTGGATGTTTCTAATCCTATGGAATGAGTACTACCAGACCAGCTTTCCTATGAAACACTATTCACCTTTCCCGTGTTCCGAACGGTTGGAAGGGAAATAATACCGTAGGAATATGTTCCTACAAAAATCCTGCACCAAACCTATGAACCGAACGCAGCCTTAGCTGTTCTTAATCTAATGTCCCTGGTAAAAATGAAGCCATGCCACTGTTATAAGCCATGACAAGTTTAGCCAAATGTTTTTGCCTGTAATTGTTTGAGACTCTGACTGTTTCCTCTGTGCCTTTTTGTGCAAACAGGGATATCCAATTCACCTGGTTGCTGTTGTGACCTTTTGGTGCACTGCACAAAACTCTTCTTAAAAGAAGTGACTTTTGTGCTGTTTAACTGGAATGTCAGAATGGAACAGTTGGTTCATTTTGGTGGAACTGCACAAAGGGAGATCTGTGTGCCAATCCTCATCATCCATATTGGTGCCATAACCTTCCTTTAGGTAAGAATGATATTTAATGCATGTGTTCATATCTATTTTCTGACTGCCATGAGAAAATAATGTTGTTTTTTACTAGTACACTTGTACTCCCTCACTAACAAAACCAATTCTGAATTAGAAGGCCAATCATGTACTTGGTTTCACCAACTGGTGAGGAGAAAGAGAAACAGAGCATGAAGAGGAACAAGAAGAAGAATAAACAGTGCCAAGGCGATCTTGCTGAAGCCAGAGGCCTCAAGTAGAGGCCATTCAAGGGCTCCGGCAACGACTACCTTACATGTGAGACGATCCTCTAGGGAGCCCTTCCACTTCTGCTATCTCAATTAATTAGGAGTACTTAAGTACCACTAATTTATTACTGCCTAATTTTCCTGTTGGAGTTAAACAAAACTTTAGTAGGACCCTATGCTGAATCATGTACATGTGTATGTTTGTCTATGGAGGTGAATCATGTGGTGGAGCAGGGAGGGAATATTATTAGTGTCATGACATAATAGTGCTATTGTTTTGCATGTCAATTTATTGCCATTGGTTCAATGAGGCAATGTTTTGCGTATTGTCCATCATGAATTTGATGCTACTGGTTGAGTAATATGCTAATGTCTTCCTATCCTTTCTCACTAAGCTAATGAAGGTTTCACCTTGTTCCTACTTGTGCAAACAGGGATCATGTTGTGCCAATCATACATTAAATGGAACTACACAAGACAATACAATGAACTGTATCCCGACCAGTGCTTTAACTCTGCTGGAAGTTCTTGATAATCTTTTGATATAATCTCAGCACTGGTAAACAAGAGTGATTTCAACTATACATTTGAAGTGCGCAAAAATATATACTATTGTGTGATTCCAGTGAGTGCTTTATCATCTCTTATGGGACTACATGAATAAGCTTTTTTTCTCAGGTTGGTACGGGCCTAAGGCCTTCATCCATATTAGTTTGCTGTCATCTCTATTTGTATCGTGCTACTGTCATGAGAAACTCCTTTATCTTTGCATGTTAAAGTTTTGCAACCTATGATAAATGGCAATGCTTTGAGTGTTGACTTGAGCTAATTGGCACTGATTAAATAAACTAATACCTCTCTTTAAGCAAGATTACTATGTTGCTAACTTTACCCATTAAGATAATGAAGGTGCTTCTATTTGTTAGTGTATGTTTCATAAACTAGTCCCACTATTACAGTAATCTCACTCTCTCAATATATGTTCCAACAGGGATGCTCGATTTTGGTGGAACTGCACAAAAACTTTGGGTGCTTCAATGCCTCGACAGCTTCCATCCTTTCCTGTCAGTCGCTAAACTCCGCATGCTTTCTTCCTTTGCTGTTAGTCGCTTGGCTAATCTCGGCTTCCAGTCAAAGGAAATAGTAATTGATATGCTACCTCACACAGGTTGGTACTAATCTTTATCCTAATTATTGTGCCTGTCATATGTATTGGTAATTTGGTATTGTGCTACTGTTTGTCGATTTCATAAAGGAGTAATTTGGAGCCTGAACTCGCAGGCAAATCATTACATCGGGTGATTTTAGTAGAACTGCAGAAAATGATCAGATGTTGACAAGAAGTGCCTATATTCATTCGAGTATCAATCGGCGTCAACCAATTGTCAAACTCCAAGTGTTAGGAGAGTGAACGCCAAAAATATTGCTTGGTGCATAGCCTAGAAAAATGCAGTCCAGTCTTTGGTCCCAACTTGTGCCTTTTGGTTATTGGCACATATGGTAGCGAACTATATGGCATGGAGTCTAAAGATTCCAGACAAGTTGGTTGACACTTATATTCATCTGGCACTTAATCAGTCTGCACGCCAAGGATGCTCCATTTCAGTTGAACTACACAAAAAATTTGGGTGGTTCATTTTCTCAACCGCCTCCTTTCTCGTCTGCAATGTAGAATTTTGGCGAGATACAGGACCAAGATGAGCCAGTAAACTGGTTGGATGAAAGTAGTGGCCAAGTTGCTCAAACCTCCCTCGGCACGAGGCCACTATTTGAGGATAAACCTACAAGCAAAGTTCAGATTGTTTGTGCTGCCTCTTATGTACTCGAAAGTTTACTCGTACAAGAACTAATTTTAGCAAAAAGTACCTCCAATTGAACACCATTTACCAGTCCGTACCCTAGGTAATTAAAGTTCGTCCATGGATCATATTGGCTGTGATCTCAATCATTTGGATGCATAAACATACTGAACATGTGTATATCTGAATCTTTTTGTAAATTATGTATGAATATTGTCGTGTGATCTATCAATCATTTGGATGCATAGATATGCTGAGCTTGTGTATATATGAATCTTTTGAGTTGTTGATTGTGAATGTTGGCTATGGATATGAACGTGTCCTGTGAACTTGAGTTTGATATGAATGTTTACCTTTTCTGTTGTATTTGTGTGTGAACTTGTTAGTATGCCTATTGTGGGGTATAAAACGCATGTCTTTTATAAAAGTAATGTCGTGTCCAATTTATGTTTTCCCTTCTAACCACATTATATATATTTATATTATTACTATTATCGTATATTTTATAGAGACTTATATATACATTATAAAAACATCCCAACTTATAAAAGGAAATGTTTAACGGAAGTTGGCAAGGAAAATCCTGGTTGTTTTTGACTCACACGCAAGGAAAATCGTGGTTGTTTTTGACTCACACGCAAGGAAAATCCTGGTGATTGTGAAGATTTTAAGGACCAATTTAATAATAATGCGCTCATTTTTATTTTGAGCAATAACTCGCTAATTTCTTAATTATATATATATATAATGTGCCTCTCCGGTTTATTCTTTGATATTAATTGCTCCTTCTAACATAACATTATACGTATATATAACGAGCCCACCTAATACGTGTATTTCAAGGAAGTGCAAATGGGCTGGGATTTCTTAGAAAATATAAATGGGCCTGATTGACGCGAAATTATTTGTTCACCCAGCCCAGCAAATGGACTGTACATTCTAGAAAACATGGGTTAAATATATGCCATATTTTTGCAGGTTGGCATGTGGGCCAATAGGTCGAAGCCTACGCAGGGCGTTGTAAACTTGGTCAACAAATGATTGTGTCATCCACAGCCATTGGATTTATATCCAACGGCCGGCATGCACCTTCAATCTCTCGTCTTCTTCCTCCAGTGTCGCCGGGACCGCCTGGTCCGGCCTCCGGCGGCTAGCGGCTCTGCTTAGCACGCATCGCTGCGAAGCGCTACCCCACCGCCGGCCAGGCTATCCCTCCACCCCTCGACACCTCCTGTTATTCTCCACAGACTACAGCCCCACGCCGCAACAGAACTAGTTATAACCCTTCTCCTCCTCTCAATCTACGACTCCACTGCCGCGTTTTCCCATCTCCGAGTCATTCCCGTCCGGGGCCTCACCGTCTTCCACCACCTCGCTGCGTTCGGTGCGGCCTGGTCAACAAACGAGAGTCATCGGAAGAGGACTTTACGTGGAGAGCCTGACGGCTGGGACCCATGAGGTCCATGGTCGCACGCAAGGAAAGTTCCTCCTTATTAAGCTGAAAAAAATGTTTCCTCCACCTGACAGCTGGGACCCATCGGCTGTATCTTCACACGGAAGGAAGTGCCTCCTTGTTTTGCAAAAAAAATTATTCATCCCGTTGACAGCTGGGACCCGTCAGATTTGGTGACTGACTTGTGGGCCTACTAAGCGGACGTGTACAATCAGTAGTATATTTCGTCTGTTTGCTGCTGCTGTTGTTTTCAATGTACAATCAATAGTATATTTCATCTGTTGGTTGAATAAATGTCTTGTTAGAATGACAAACACAATGTTTTGGAAGTCGTTGCACGGTTCGATCCTTTAGTGCCCCGTACCGTACGTAGCGCATACTATTTATCATACGGAACACATTGTTTTTGAAACTCGGAACATACTTTCCACTTGTTGATAACATGCAGCCCACTGATGAAGGCCCAATAAAAAAGCCCATAATTAACTGGAAGGGAGGCTCTCACATGAATCCGACCCAGGTACATGCTCATGGTCCCCTAAACATAAATAAGTAAATAAATAAAGCTAAATGCTCATGCACCAGTTCTTTGGGAAAATAGCTAGTCCGGTATTTCTTTTTGAAGAATACCCAAGCTAGGCCTATTTGTTTTCTCCGAATTACTGGGCTACAAATCTTTCAAGATGAGGAGGGATGCATTCCGGCCTGACTTAAGAGTATGGTCAATGTCTATTAAAAGTAATATCAAAAGGGGTTGAAAATTCCAAAAAATTTATAGCAAATGGGATATAAGTTTCTTTTTTTGTTTTTGTTCTTCACTGATATCTTATACGTATTTCATTGGATTTAACATGACATAGTACTAATTTATTTTTAAATTTGTTTTACTATGGCTATCAATTTTTGGATTAAGAATATTTCGTTCCCCAGCAAAAATTTGCGAATTTTCAAAATTTCCCACATATTTAGTTAATTTTTTGACCCTGGTACTGACCAAAAAATGGCCAGCAATTCTAAAAATGGAAAACGGGCTGCAATAAATTCCATATGAAATAGAAAATGAGTAAAAAATATAAAAATAATAGCAAATGGGATGTACACGCCACGGATTTCGAGGCTGACTTGTTTACGAAAGGCTTTGTCAGTGAACACACGATTCTAGCAGCAGTTAGTGTTGGATGTCCATCCAACGGCCGACGTGCTTCTTTAATCTCTGATCTTCCTGCTCCAGCTGCCTAAACTAGCGCCGGCGGGACTGCCTGCTCCCTCTTCTTGTGTCCCGCTGTGATGCTGCGCAGGATTCCCCGGCCCACCCTACTCCCTCCGCTGGCCTGGCCGCACGCAATCAACTGCCTCCTTACTACGCGAAAAACTGATTCCTCCCACTGACATCTGGGGCCCACCGGTTGGGAGGCTAACATGTGGGCCTACTAAGTTGACGCATACGCAGGGCTTATCAACTTAGTCAACAAACGATTATAGCAGCAGTAACCGTTGGATTTAAATCGAACGGTCGTGCTGCTTCTTCAATCGCTGCTCTTCTTGCACCAGCCGCCCAAACCAGCGCCGGGGAGACCGCCTGCTCCTGCCTCCAGTGGCCGGCTGTGCTGCCGATGAGGCCTCATCACCCCGTACTACTCTCACCGCTAGCCAGGTGACGGTAGCCTCACACCGCAGCCGAACTAGTGAACCCTCGTACTCCTCTCCGCGTGGGCATCCACTGCCGCGTCCTCCCCGGCTCCGCGTCGTCCCCTTTCTAGTCCTCACCGTCGTCCACCGCCTTGGTGCTCTCGGCGCGGTGTGGTCAACGTGGTCAACGACATTCCATCGGAAGAGTGCTATACGTGGAGAGGCTGACAGCTGGGTCCACGGCCACAACCCTGTTTTTTTGTGATTTGCCAAGTAAGTCGCTTTGTCAGGCCTGTTGGGCTGCAAATCTTTCAAGACAAGGAGGAGAGCTTTCATTCGGCTGGCCGAGAAAATGGCCCATGAGTAATGAGAAATGGGCTGTATATTTTTAAAACATATCAAACCGGCAATTAGTTTCAAATATCTTTTTTTTTTCATTTCGAGATTTGAAATTACATTAATTTTTATGTGTGGAGAATTTGTTGGATTTTATATTGATATACATTTATTTTTAAAATCAGTTTGAATGTGAGTCGAAATTTCGGGATTAAAAACAGTTCGGACCGCACCGAAATATGGAAAATTTCGTATAATTTTTTAACCGTGGCCACAATATGGGCTGTAATGCTAACAAAAAGAATATAGGCTCCAAAAAAACCTTCATAATTAGCAAATGGGCTATAAATTATTAGAAATAATGGCAGATGGGTTGTATGTTGTTTCCCACAGATTTGAGGCTTTCCTAAAAAAGGTTGACGCACAAGCAGTGACTGTTGGATGGCCATCCAACGGCCGCCGTGCTTCTTCAATCTCTGCTCTTCCTGCTCCAGCCGCTCAAACAGGCGCCGGCGGGACTGCCTGCTCCCTCCTCCCCGCAGCCGGCTCTGCTGCCGCACAAGCCTCACCGCCCCACCATACTCCCATCGCTGGCCTAGCCATCCCTCTACTCACCCACACCTGCTGTTATTCTCCAGCGACGGCAGACGAACCAGTAAACCCTTGTACAGTCGTACTCCCCTCCGCGTGGGAAACAACTGCCGAGTCTTCCCTGCCTCTGTGTCGTTCCCTTCCTAGGCCTCGCCATCGTCCACCGTCCTAGTGCTCTCGGTGCGGCCTGGTCAACGTGGTCAACGCCCGACATGCATCTGAAGTGGACTTTATGTGGAGAGGCCGACATCTGGGTCCACGGCCGCACGCAAGGAAATGCCTCCTTATTACGCGCAAAATAATAATTCCTCCACCTGACATGAGGGACCCACCGAAAGGTCCTCTGTATTTCGCGAAAAAAACATTACCGCCGCTGACAGCTCGGACCCACCAGCTATATCTTCGCACGCAAGGAAGTGCCTCCTTATTACGCACAAAAAAATGAATACTCCCCCTGTTAGCTGGGACCCAATATATTGGTAGGCTGACTTGTGGGCCTACTAAGTTGACGGGGACGGAGGGCTTTGTCAGCTTAGTCAATATGCACGATTCTAGCTCCAATGGTCGTACGATGTCCATCCAACGGCCGTAGTGCTTCTTCAACCTCTGGTCTTCTTGCTTCAGCCGCCCAAACCAGCGCTGGTCGTGCCTCGTGCTCCTGCCTCCCGTGGCCAGCTGCGATGCGGCGGAGGCCTCACCGCCCCCTACTACTCCCACCGCTGGCCAGGCCATCCCTCTACTCACCCACACCCCCTGTTACTCTGTGGCGATGGCAGCCACACACCGCAGCGAACCAGTGCCCTCGTACTCCTCTACGCGTGGGCATCCACTGCCGCGTCTTCCCCGGCTCCGTGTCGTCCCCTTCCTAGGCCTCGCCGTCGTCCACGGCCCTGGTGCTCTCGGCGCGGCGTGGTCAACATGATCAAGGAACGGCTTCCATCGGACGTGGACTGTACGTGGAGAGGCTGACAGCTGGGTCCACGACCGCAGCAAGGAAGTGCCTCCTTATTACGTGCAAAATAATTATTCCTCCACCTGACAGCGGGGACCCACCGGACGGGCCACCGTATTTCGCCCCCCTGACTGCTGGGACCCACCAGCTACATCTTCGCAGGCAAGGAAGTGCCTGACAGTCGGGACCCACCTGGTCGAAGCGTACGTAGTGTTGACATTCTGGTCGCGAACGTGTATGTACATACTGGTCGATGTAGAGGCGCGCACGTGTCGTAGTAGAGGCGCGCACGTGTCGTAGTAGAGGCGCGCACATAGCATCTACACGTACGTACAGCGGCCAGGGTGCAAGAAAGAAAATACGGCCACGTATGTGTACATACGGGCGGGGTTTCGAACACCTACTCGCGCATACGTACGGCGAGGGCTCGTGTACATGGCTGGGTCGGAACGGAAAAACAGCGTCGTCGTCGTGTTCATGGGTCAGAACGGAATGCGTGGTCGTGTTCATCGGGAGGGCTTGTACGGAAGAGACGATGGAAACGAGGCCTGGCGTACCGCACAACGGAGGAAACGGAGCTCCTACGGTCGAAACGGGGGTCCTGTTGATCGGGAGGGGTGTGGCGTACCGCAAAACGGAGGAAACGGACGTCCTACGGTCGAAACGGGGGTCCTGTTGATTGGGAGGGGTGTGGCGTACCGCAAAACGGAGGAAACGGACCTCCTACAGTCGAAACGGGGGTCCTGTTGATCGGGAGGGGTGTGGCATACCGCAAAACGGAGGAAACGGACTTGTGTTGGAGTGCTACGGTCGAAACAGGGGTCATGTTCATCGGGAGGGGCGTGGCGTACTGCAAAACGGGACTCCACGGGATATTGTTCATCTCCACCGTCGACCCCCTCCAGCCTCCACGAGCTACTGTTCATCCACCGTCGACCTCCTCCAGCCTCCACGGGCTCCTGTTCATCCAGCCTCCACTGCGCGCTACTCCACCGGCTACTGTTCAACCACCCCTCCACCGTCTACTGTTCATCCAGCCCTTCATACCACGGGGTCGTGTTCAACCACCCCTCCACCGTCTACTGTTCATCCTGCCCTCCACACCATGGGGTCCTGTTCATCCACCCCTCCACGGGAACTCCTCCATCGTCTACTATTCATCCAGCCCTCCACCACACCACGGGGTCATGTTCATCCAGAGGCAACGCCACAGCTCACTGTTCATCCA
>NC_041380.1:384883100-384946645 GCF_002162155.2 Triticum dicoccoides
AGCAGTAGCCAAGGAATCGCTCGATCGGGTTCAGTTAACAGCCATCGATCGATTGCGCGGGTTCAATAACGCGTAGCCTGCAGTGCAATCGCTCGGGTTCAATTAGAGCCCAACGCCTCGCTCGGGTTCAGTTAGAGCCAACACCTCGCACACACGCGCGTACGTATACGAGAGAAACGCGCATCGCTCGGCCCCCGACCTCCCACCGTTACCGGAAACTCCCCGAAATTTTCCTCCCCCTCGCTTCTATCATGGTTTTTTCCGTCATGGACGGCCCAAAGAATGTTATGCAGCTGCGTCTCCGGCCCGCCCAGGACGAAAAACCCATTTTTCTGTCATGTTTTTTTGTCGTAGAAGTAGGAGCCCACCACATCTATGATGATACCGGGTTTTGTCACAACTATCGTCATAGAAGTGTCATATGTATGATAGAAATTTTTTTCATTCGGCCCAAAATGTCACGGATGTGTCTTTTTTTGTAGTGTAGGATCTTGCCGCTCCTTATTCCTTCAGTCATCGTGAGCTCACCCAAAACTTGAAAATTTCAACACACAAAACTCAACAGAAACCTCATGAGATCCGTTAGTATAATAAGCAAATCATAAACTTTAGGTAAAGTTATGAACCCATTCATACTTAAATATTTCATATTAGGTACTGTATTCTAACTTCTTCATGACTTATAACCCCCGATATAATCCATAGCATCATCAAAACAAGAGAACTATGCAATAGAAAACGGAATCTGTCTAAAACATAACAGTATATAATGATCTGAACAAAAATCAAACTTTGTAAGTCCAATACATCTGAAAAATTAAGACAACATCGGCAATTTGTATATCAATGGTTTGTGAAAACTTCAGATTAAAAGCATGTACTGGTGAATTTTAGTAATTCCTAGACTAAGAGCAAAAGTTTCTGTTTTTCACATAATCAAGTCAACTATCATCCAAATCATCCCAAAGGTTTTACTTGGCACAAACAATAATTAAAACATAAAAACACAACCAAAACAGTAGCAATAATTGTGCCAACACACAAAAACAGAAAGTAAAAGAAAAAAAATTAAGATAACTATTGGGTTGCCTCCCAAGAAGCGATATTGTTTTACGCCCCTAGCTAGGCGTAAGACATTGTTTCAAGTATTGTCATCGTTCAAATTAATTTCATCGGTGGCCCTCGTAATAGATTCATTCGGTGGTTTAATCCTCTTCCTAGGGAAGTGTTCCATCCCTTTCTCTAATGAAAATTGGAACCTTATATTTCCTTCTTTCATATCAATAATAGAACCTATTGTTCGTAGGAAAGGCCTACCAAGTATTATAGGACAAGACGAATTACATTCAATATCACGCACAATGAAATCCACGGGCACATAATTCCTATGAGCAAGTATGAGAAAATCATTTATTCTACCCAATGGTTTATTAATATTCAAATCCGCTAAATGCAAATTAAGGGAACATGCATCCATATCGGTGAGACCTAGCATGTCACGTAAAGATTTTGGTATAGTAGAGACGCTAGCACCTAGATCACAGAAAGCATTACATCCATAATCTTTAATTTCTACTATAATAGTACGTTCCCGTTCATCATGCAATTGTCTAGGTATTGACACCTCTAATTCAAGCTTTTCTTCATGAGCTTTTATCGTGGCTTCTACAATATGTTTAATAAAAGCTTTATTTTGTTCATAAGCATTGGGTGAATTTATCATGGATTGCAATAAGGAAATACATTCAATCAAAGAACAATTATCATAATTGAAGTCCTTCTAATCCAAAGTAGTGAGCACATCACTATTTAAAATCATGACCTCTCCAACCCCACCTTTATCATTTTTATCATTAAGATCATCACCCTCCAAACAATTGGGACGCCTTCTAGCTAAAATTGACTCGTCTCCAGTTACTTTTTTATCAAGTTTTATATTAGTAAACAAAGATTCAAAAGGCAAGACACCAATCATTTTTAATATCTTCATCATGATTACGATAAAAATCGGGCGGAATAGCCTTTCCTAGGAATTCTCGCTTAGCTCTCAACCTAGCGGTTCTCTCTTTACTTTCATTAATGGAGACTTGGATAGATTTAATAGACCCATTAATATCATGCTTGGGTGGAAAACTTTTAATTTTAACAGTTTTCACATCATGAGCAATTATATCCATGTTTCTAGTCACATCATCAACTTTATTCATTTTTTCTTCTACCATAACATTGAAAATATTTTGAGAACTAATAAAAATTTTATTGTGGTTCTCAATATCATCAAGTATCCTATTATTATTTTTGTAAGAATTTTCATAGGAATTACCATAATTATTAGAGGAATTTTCAGGATACGGTCTAGGATTGAAATTACCTCTATAAGCATTGTTATTGGAATTATTTCTACAAAAAAATTCACATCAATAGCCTCGTTATTTTGCTCATTCAAAGTAGAAAGTATCACATCATTAGGATCAACATGAGTATTTGTACTAGCAAGCATTTTCATAAGAGCATCCATTCACTCAAAGTATGGACTTCTTCAATAGAGTTTACTTTCTTAACGGTTGGAGCTCTTTCAGTGTCCCACTGAGAGTAATTTTTCATTATAATATCAAGGAGTTTTGTAGATTCTCCCAATGTGATTTCCATAAAAGTACCACCTGTAGAAGAGTCTAGAAGATTTCTACAAACAAAGTTTAGTCTCGCATAGAAATTTTGTATAATCATCCATAAGCTTAAACCATGAGTGGGACAATTTCTAATCACTAATTTCATTATCTCCCAAATTTGTGCAACATGTTCATGCTCAAGTTGCCTAAATATCATGGTTTGATTTCTAAGAGATATAATCTTAGCGTGAGGAAAATACTTGGCAATAAAAAGCATCCTTACACTTATCCCAAGAATCAATACTATTTCGAGGCAAGGATGAAACCAAGTTTTAGCACGATATCTTAGCGAGAAGGAAATAATTTGAACTTGATAATATCAGTATCCACATCTTTTTTATTTTGCATATCACACAATTCAATGAAGTATTAAGATGGGATGCAGTATCCTCATTAGGATTTCCAAAAAATTGTTCTTTCATAACAAGATTTAGAAAATCATCATTAATATCATAAGACTCGGCACTAGTGGATGGAGGAGCAATTGGGGTACTAATAAAATTATTATTATTAGTATTTGAAAAGTCACGGAACCTGGTATTTTCTTGAGACACAACGACAAAGCAAGCAAGCAAACAACCAAAGCAACAAAGTAAAATATTTTTGTGTTTTTGATTTTTATGAGAAGTGGGGGAGATAAAAAAGGGAGGCAAATAAAAAATAGATCAAGTAGATGGTAGTTTGAGTGAAGGTACTTGATAGGATTTGATGATGTCTACCCAGCAACGGCGCTAGAAATTCTTCCTGCTACCTGTAAATTGTGTTGGGATTTTCCCCAAAGAGGAGGGGTACTTGAAGCAGTACAATAGAGATAAGTATTTCCCTTAGTGAGAACCAAGGTTTATCGAACCAATAGGAGAACCATGCAAACCCTCATGAACATCACCTGCACACAAAAGCTAATACTTGCACCCAACACGGGCAAGAGGGTTGTCAATCCCCTTGAACTCGTTACTTGCAAGGATAAAATCTTATATAGGTAGATAGATAAATTGAACAAAATAAAAGTAAATAAATTACGGGAAGGTATTTTTGGTTTTTATAATATGATAAAAGTAGAATCGAGGGTCATAGTTTTCACTAGAGGCTTCTCTCTCGAACACATAGCATACTGTTGGTAAATAAATTATTGTTGGGAATTGATAGAAAAGCGCACAATTATGACATATTCATGGAAATGATCACACATATAGGCATCATGTCCGTGATAAGTAGACCGACTCATGCCTGCATCTACTACTATTTCTCCACCAAACGACCGCTATCCAGCATGCATCTATGGTATTAAGTTGATGACAAACAGAGTAACACTTTAAGCAAGATGACATGATGTAGACAAAGTAAACCCAATCAAAATGGATAAACTCCGTCGCTTTATCCTTAGTAGCAACAATACAATACGTGCCTCACTATCCATTCTATCGCTGGGTTAGGACACCACAAGATTGAACCCACCACAAAACACCTCTCCCGCTGAAGACAAATCAATCAAGTTAGCCAAACTAAACAGATAGATCATAGAGAAATACAAAGCTATAACAGTCATGCATAATAAAGTTTATAAAAGACTCAACTACTTTCAATGAACAATCTGATTATAAACCCACAATTCATCGGATTCCAATAAACACACCACAAAAGAAGGTTACATCGAATAGAACTCCAAGAAGATCGAGACCATTGTATTAAAGATCAAAGAGAGAAAAGAAGTCGGCTAGCTACTAGATATGAACCCGTAGGTCTATGGTGAACTACTCACACATCGTCAGAAGGCGGCATGGATGGTGTAGAAGCCCTCTGTGATCGATTCCCCCTGATAGAGTACCGGAAAAGGCCTCCAGATGGGATCGCGAAAAAACAGAAGTTTGTGGCGACGGAAAAAGTGTTTCAGTTGGCTCTCTGGGTGTTTTCCAATATTTCAGAATTTATAGAAGTGAAATTGGGTCAGGCGGAGCCACGTAGGGCCCACAAGGTAACAAGGCGCGTGCTACTTGTTAGCTGCGTTGGGAGTTTCCCCGAAGAGGAGAGGAGATGTTGTACAATAGAGAGAAGTATTTCCCTCCTTGAGAACCTAGGTTTATTGAACAAATAGGAGAATCACGCAAAGCCTCGTGAACAACAAATACTTTCACCCAACGCGGGCAAGAGTGTCAATCCCCTTGAACTCATTACTAGCATGGTTTCGATAGGGAATGTGCACCTTTGTGGGCGAACGACATACGTGCCTCTTCATGCCTTAATTTTTTTACAGAGGTAACATAGACCAATAGGAGTGTCGTGCTAAAATTTAGAATTATTCTGGATTTGTTTGACATTTACACATTAATTGAGCTTTCTAGACATTTAATGTGCATAAATTCAAATTTGAACTACATGCACATGCTTGAGTGCACCAAAATGTGTTGAAAATCATAAATGTGTCACTGGGAGAATGTTTAGGTTTCATGCAAGAAATGGAAATGAATTTGAAACATATGGGCATCGTTGCTCGGCAGAAAACATTGAGAAACTTGGCATGTTGACTTGACATGGCACCAACATGTTGTGGTAAATTTTTTGTTCGATTTGCGAAGGCGCACACATTAATAACCAACAAAGCCATTTTGTAATAAGGAGCTGCCACATTACAATCGGAAACATAAATATTATTGAAACGTTGGTGTTCTACTAACCATCTACGTGCCGCCACGCTTCTCCATTTATATTGGCTAGGAGACACCATGCGGGATAGGTATTTGAGTAGATGGGAGGTATGCAAGAAGACCACTGCGCAGGCTCATCGGGAGGCGAGCCCTTTGACCAGCCTAGGCTGAGGTGAAGAATTTGAATTGATGTGGTGTGCTGGAGCAGTAGTCCAACGTGAAGCATAGTACATGCTCTTAGTGAACAAGGCGCATGCACACGTATCTCTAAACTCTAAAGGCGATACGAAACAAGCTATCCAATTCACTATCTTATTTAATTCTCTCGCTTTTCTTTTACCTTTTTATTTTTATTTTTCTTTTTTCTTTTTAAACCCGTGCTTAAAAATTGGCCAACTTCTTGGAAAATCACAAATAATTTTCAAATTCATTGACATTTCAACAATCACGAACAATTTTCAAATTCATGAAATGTTTTGAAAATCAAGAACAAATATCAAATTCATAATTTCTTTCAAATATGTGAGCATTATTCAAATTCTAAAACACTTTTCGAAATTCATAAAATTTTAAACTCGTGCACATTTTTAAAATCCATGAACATTTTTTGAAAATTTGAATATTTTCTGAATTTTCGAAACAGTTTTGGAATTCAAGAATATTTTCATGAATCACCGTTTTTAATTGACACTTTTATGAAATTATCATACATTTTTTAATTTCTTAACATTTTCTGAATTAACAATATTTTTTACAGTTTTGGTTATTTTCTTAACATTTTCTGAATTGACAATATTTTTTGCAGTTTTTGTATTCAAGATTTTTTTGATTTAGATATATTTTCTGAAATGTGCAACATTTTTTCGATCCATGAACGTATTTTTGGATTCATCAATATTTTTTGAAATTTGACAAATTATCCAAAATTTTTGTTTTTCTTCAAAATTCATGAACAATTTCTTAAATTTGATACATTTTAGAAAATTTGCATTTTGAATGTCGGAACATTTTTTGAAATATGGGAACAAATTTACATTTTTTCTACATTTTTGGAATTTGCTACACAAAACCGAAATCTTCAGCATTGTTTTCCTTTTTTGTTTTCTTTCTGGTTTAGTAGGTTATTTGGGCTGATTTTCTCTGAGGTGTGTGTCAGTAGTTTTTCTCGCAATTTTTTCCTTAATTCGTAAAAAGTTTCAAATTTGCGAACATTTTTCAATTCACATTTTTATACATATTTTAAATTCATGGAATTTTCAAATTCATGACCTTTTAAAAATGGTTTTAAAATCCAGAATTTTTTTCTATTTTTACTAAGTTTTTCATTTTCATTATTTCCCTGAATTCTGTGATCATGAAATTTGTGTTCGGTTTTCAAATTTTTGAACATTTTAAATTCATGACGTTTTTTCTTCTGAATTTGAGTTTTTTTTCAAATTTATGGATTTTCTTGATTGATGATTTTTCTAATAGTGAGGGGCGTGCAAGCACTAGTGTGCTAACCGACATTGAACACGCCGAATAGGAGGTCTCCAACACGTGCGCCTCCTATCTGCAAGTGGGACATATATATTACTAGCTAATTACCCATGCGTTGCCATGGGTAAACATATTATAGTGGTTCAACATTAATGATGTCCGACATATGTCTTACACCGATATTATTTGATTTGAGTATGGTCACTTGAAGACATTAAAAGTTTTCATTTAGTTGATGTTTCGGCAAGATTTCATTTAATTTGGGTATGGATACGGGAAGGCAACATTTTATTAGATTTTGTTGAGGTTTTAGTAAGATTCAATTTTATTTGATTGAGTGAATGCAGAACATGGTTTTGAGTAGGAAGGGTTCACCTACAGACGTACAACCACCAACACCCCTTTAACAATAGAGACTTATATGACTTATATGGGCTCAACCATTTGAGATTTACTCCGCTTCGTCCTCATAGTTTTGGGGAAGGTTCCAGAAGAATTCCTCACCTTTTTATTTTTCTTTCGGTTTCTTAATTATTTTATTTCCTTTTCCATTTTTAAATTGTGAAACAAAATTTCATTTTTTCAGAAATATTCTAATTAATGAATGTTTTTGAATTCATGACAATTTTAAAATTTTACAAATAAATAATTTTTTTTAAAAAAATTGTGTATTTTTTCTAAATTAATGGGAAAAAATCAACTCCGCAAACATTTATTGGATTCACAAACATTTGTTCGATTTTCATGAACATTTTTCAAACCAAGAACATCATTTATCATTCTAATATTAAAATTTCAAATATTTTTGAAATTTCTAACATATTATAAAATTCATGAAGATTTTTTGAATTTCACGAAGTTTTTTTCAAATTTGTGAACAGTTTTTCAAATTCACAAACATTTTTCAAATTCATGAACATTTTTACAAATTTAGAACTAATTTTCAAATTCATGAGTCCTTCTGAGATTGGCAAACATTTTGTTGAATCTGAGATTTTTTAAAATTTTGGGAAGAATTTTTAATGTGTAAAGATTTTAAAAAATTGTAACAATATTTGTAATTCAGAAAATTTTAATAAATTCATGATCATTTTGATATTTGTAACAAAAATATGAAACACGAACTATGTATGTATGCTACAAGCGTACATCATATATACCGTCCAAGACCACACAAAAATTAATGAAAATTGTAACTTATGAATAATATTCTTGACTTTGTGATGTGGTATGTTTGTATGGATATGGTATTGTAAATAAAATGTAACTCATGACCGACATACACGAGTTGTTAATGTGGCAAGGCTACATCTGCAAAACAAAGAAGTAGCATGTTATACTTTTTAGTGGATAGGGAGCAAAACATTTATCTTGGTTTTGAGTTCAAGTTGTTTTCCTTCACTCTATATACAAAATAAAAATAATGTTACTGGATAGTGGCCGGCCACGCTGTAGCCCTCCTCTATCATTCACCCTCCCCCACCCGACGAAAGTAGTGTTGACATATTTGGGTTCCACCACCAATGCCCCTGCGTGGAGAAATCCCAACATTTCTCTGTTAGTTCGTTCCATCACCGGTGCTCGAAACAAAAGACGATGAAATATGGAACCACCGACTTTGGCTTTTAATTTGGGTATGATTTAAATTATTTTTTATTGCCCTTGATAGGTTTATTATCCCGGCTTACACCTTACCCCACGAAGATAGGTTGTGGCTTTAGGTTGTGGTTTTCTAGCTTGCCTTTCATGACAATCCATGATCAAACAATAGTTTTGACATCCTGGATGGTGGCAGTGTGTCTCTTTGTCACATTTGTACTTTTAGGTTATAATCTCTTGAGGTGCATTGCTCAAGTATCTCTTCAGAACCTTTGACAAAGGTCAATTTTGTGCATGTTTTGTCTTGTACGGGTTTTTAGAAACACTGTATAGACACAAACTTTTACATACACTCATCTTTTTGAATGCACATGTGCACGTCCTATCCCTTGAGCACGCTCAAGAGACTGAGCACATTGGAGAAGTTACCACGGACGCCTCGCTGTACATGGGAGCGTCTCCTCCCACCGAAAGAAATTCCGCCTTTATGAGACACACATATGTCAAACTTTGGATTTGATTCCTAATGGGATGAGGGTACAACCATCTTCATAAACATTTGTTCGATTTTCATGATTTTTTTTCAAACCAAACATTTGTTCGATTTTCATGAACATTTTTCAAACCAAGAACATCATTTATTTTTCTAATATTAAAATTTCAAATATTTTTGAAATTTCTAACAAATTATAAAATTCATGAAGATTTTTTGATTTTCACAAAGGTTTTTTCAAATTTGTGAATAGTTTTTCAAATTCACAAACATTTTTCAAATTCATGAACATTTTTACAAATTTAGAACTAATTTTTAAATTCGTGAGGCCTTCTGAGATTGGCAAACATTTTGTTGAATCTGAGATTTTTTAAAATTTTGGGAATAATTTTTAATGTGTAAAGATTTTAAAAAATTGGAACAATATTTGAAATTCAAGAAAATTTTAATAAATTCATGATCATTTTGATATTTGTAACAAAAATGTGAAACACGAACTATGTATGTATGCTACAAGCATACATCATATATACCGTCCAAGACAACACAAAAATTAATGAAAATTGTAACTTATGAATAATATTCTTGACTTTGTGATGTGGTATGTTTGTATGGATATGGTATTGTAAATAAAATGTAGCTCATGACCGACATACACGAGTTGTTAATGTGGCAAGGCTACATCTGCAAAAGAAAGAAGTAGCATGTTATACTTTTTAGTGGATAGGGAGCAAAACATTTATCTTGGTTTTGAGGTCAAGTTGTTTTCCTTCACTCTATATACAAAATAAAAATAATGTTACTGGATAGTGGCCGGCCACGCTGTAGCCCTCCCCTATCATTCACCCTCCCCCACCCCGACGAAAGTAGTGTTGACATCTTTGGGTTCCACCACCAATGCCCCCGCATGGAGAAATCCCAGCATTTCTCTGTTAGTTCGTTCCATCACCGGTGCTCGAAACAAAAGACGGTGAAATATGGAACCACCGACTTTGGCTTTTAATTTGGGTATGATTTAAATTAATATTTATTGCCCTTGATAGGTTTATTATCCCAGCTTACACCTTACCCCACGAAGATAGGTTGTGGCTTTAGGTTGTGGTTTTCTAGCTTGCCTTTTAGTGATATTGGTGTTCGTCCATGACAATCCATGATCAAACAATAGTTTTGACATCCTAGATGGTGGCAGTGTGTCTCTTTGTCACATTTGTACTTTTAGGTTATGATCTCTTGAGGTGCATTGCTCAAGTATCTCTTTAGAACCTTTGAAAAAGGTCAATTTTGTGCATGTTTTGTCTTGTACGGGTTTTTAGAAACACTGTATAGACACAAACTTTTATATACACTCATCTTTTTGAATGCACATGTGCACGTCCTATCCCTTGAGCATGCTCAAGAGACTGAGCACATTGAAGAAGTTACCACGGACGCCTCGCTGTATATGGGAGCGTCTCCTCCCACCGAAAAAAATTCCGCCTTTATGAGACACACATATGTCAAACTTTGGATTTGATTCCTAATGGGATGAGGGTACAACCATCTTCATAAACATTTGTTCGATATTCATGAATTTTTTTCAAACCAAACATTTGTTCAATTTTCATGAACATTTTTCAAACCAAGAACATCATTTATTTTTCTAATATTAAAATTTCAAGTATTTTTGAAATTTCTAACAAATTATAAAATTCATGAAGATTTTTTGATTTTCACAAAGGTTTTTTCAAATTTGTGAATAGTTTTTCAAATTCACAAACATTTTTCAAATTCATGAACATTTTTACAAATTTAGAACTAATTTTTAAATTCGTGAGTCCTTCTGAGATTGGCAAACATTTTGTTGAATCTGAGATTTTTTAAAATTTTGGGAAGAATTTTTAATGTGTAAAGATTTTAAAACATTGGAACAATATTTGAAATTCAGAAAATTTTAATAAATTCATGATCATTTTGATATTTGTAACAAAAATGTGAAACACGAACTATGTATGTATGCTACAAGCGTACATCATATATACCGTCCAAGACAACACAAAAATTAATGAAAATTGTAACTTATGAATAATATTCTTGACTTTGTGATGTGGTATGTTTGTATGGATATGGTATTGTAAATAAAATGTAGCTCATGACCGACATACATGAGTTGTTAATGTGGCAAGGCTACATCTGCAAAAGAAGAAGTAGGATGTTATACTTTTTAGTGGATAGGGAGCAAAACATTTATCTTGGTTTTGGGGTCAAGTTGTTTTCCTTCACTCTATATACAAAATAAAAATAATGTTACTGGATAGTGGCCGGCCACGCTGTTGTCCTCCCCTATCATTCACCCTCCCCCACCCCGACGAAAGTAGTGTTGACATCTTTGGGTTCCACCACCAATTCCCCCGCATGGAGAAATCCCAACATTTCTCTGTTAGTTCGTTCCATCACCGGTGCTCGAAACAAAAGACGGTGAAATATGGAACCACCGACTTTGGCTTTTAATTTGGGTATGATTTAAATTAATATTTATTGCCCTTGATAGGTTTATTATCCCGGCTTACACCTTACCCCATGAAGATAGGTTGTGGCTTTAGGTTGTGGTTTTCTAGCTTGCCTTTTAGTGATATTGGTGTTCGTCCATGACAATCCATGATCAAACAATAGTTTTGACATCCTGGATGGTGGCAGTGTGTCTCTTTGTCACATTTGTACTTTTAGGTTATAATCTCTTGAGGTGCATTGCTCAAGTATCTCTTCAGAACCTTTGACAAAGGTCAATTTTGTGCATGTTTTGTCTTGTACGGGTTTTTAGAAACACTGTATAGACACAAACTTTTACATACACTCATCTTTTTGAATGCACATGTGCACGTCCTATCCCTTGAGCATGCTCAAGAGACTGAGCACATTGAAGAAGTTACCACGGACGCCTCGCTGTATATGGGAGCGTCTCCTCCCACCGAAAAAAATTCCGCCTTTATGAGACACACATATGTCAAACTTTGGATTTGATTCCTAATGGGATGAGGGTACAACCATCTTCATAAACAGAAAACCATTGGTAGGTTCTCGATCCATGTGAAACACCAAGATGTGAAGGCTCGAGATAGAGACAATGACTTCATTCTGGTGTAGGTAGGTATTTTATCAGGTCTTTTCTTTTTGTGTTTCAATTCCTTTAGTCGTATTATAGAGTAACTAGTTGTTTTATTAGGTCTTTTGTTTTCATGTTTCAATACCTTTAGTCTATTGTATTATCTATACGTGTTTATACCCTTCTCTCGCCTATTTAAAATGAACATAAGGTTCTACCATCCGTTCCTTCTTCCAATTCCGTCTCTCTCTCTCCATGTTTGATTTTCTTCTCATGTGACTTGTTTTCTTCTTCTGGAAAGTCTACGCCATCTGTTGTGTACTTACCAAATAAATTTGTGTTTTCTTTGATAAACCAATAGTTGCCTACCAAATACATGATCACATTTGTGTACACAATCAAATTAATTTGTGCAAATAAATCATGGGCTAACCTACTAGAATATCTACGCCTCTTTTGCAAGACACGAGCAATTATCTAGTTTTGATAGAAATAATGAATTTAGCATATATAGTGCGACATTGTGCAGTAGGCGCAACACGCGACACATTTTCCTTTTTTATTGAGGGAGAGCAACGCACAACATCAAGCTATACATGAACTGACGCATGTCACATGGGTCGTGTCGCATCAAAACACGCTGGCAAAACTAACAGGGCGCATCGAACGATGCAACATGTCTTGCCAAGGCGACGAAATGTTGAATCATTTGACAGATATAGGAGCATCTGAAGGATATGAAATCAACTAGAAGGGGTGAATAGGAGATTTTAAAAAGTTTCTTCGACAAAAGAAAGTTTCTCGAAGAAGCACAACTAAATACTCTCTAAGACGGAAACTAAACAGAGATAAAACTGTTGAAGTAAATGACTTAGAGAAATAACTAGGTAACTCTGTTGAGATAAATCTACCTGAAGGCATGATAGAAGAATAACTAAGTATAAGTAAATGACAACTAGACGAGCATGCAAATATATGACCTTAAGTATTGCTAGAGAGAAAACTACAACTAACATGCCGAGCAAAATGGTAAAGATTTAGTAGTTTCGAAGAAAGGATCAGAGAGAGAAATCGCGAGGGAGAATTTCTTCATAAACAAAGGCAAATGAAGAAAGTAACGCGAGTAAGAAAAACAAACATGATGCTCGATGGCGACTCATAATTTGTTCAACCAGTTCACAAATGTTGTGTCTGGGTAGAGGGGCTTGTGATTGAACAGAGGAGCAAATCTCTCTCTCTACCTATTCGTCTTGATCTAAAGCCCCTTGGACTCTGGCCGATTACTCTCGGTAGGTCTTCAAGGTGACCTCCATACCTTCACATACTTGTTCTTGGTGATCTACACTAACTTCTGGATGCTCTGAACCAACACCTAACTGTCGGGTGGATGCACAATCCACAAGAGTAATAGGTTCAAGCTAAGCTTCAATCTAGTTCATCATGATGCTCAACCACTTAAATAGATTTTAGGCTTTGTGGCTTTTCATCTCTAGGATTCTCTCAATTCTCTCAGAGGATGGGTTGCTCAGACAATGTAATGTCAAATCAAACAGAGCAGCCAACTGTCTCAGGTTGGGATGCGGGGCCATTTATAGGTGGGAGTGACCCTGATATGTGAAATGACCAATAAATGCACTAACCACTCATGAAGAACCGATACATGACATAACTGTCAAATTTCAAACTCACTCAGCTACTTACTTGAGGAATAAGTCAAGTCGACCCAACTGCAGGTAGTTCTTTCTCGGAATCTCGAAGAACATCGTCTCAAATTCGGAATAATCACTCGGGATGAAGAGATTTCTCTTGTCTTTCATCAAAGAAATAGGTGTTTGATTAAGCATATGCATGGACAACCTAAATCTCAACTTAAATTGGAACACTCCCCGGTAATAGTACGGTTTGAACTATCACTCAAATAGATAAAAATAAGACTAGAAAACACAATGGTCTTCATGTTTGCATTATTTTTTGTGCTACATGCAATTGTTCCTCGAACATCATATCGAAACTATTGCTTGCCAATACAATTTTTAGGACATGTCTTCCACACGATAAGCAATCTCCTCTTAACTCCTCAGGGACCTACTTCCTGGGTATACTCGCAAACACATTAGTCCCTTAACTGTTTTGTTCAATAATCTTCAAAACACTCGACGACACTAGATACATCTATAACATCTCTGGCCGAACTCCTAAAAAGGTTTGGTATGATTCCTTTTTGAGTATTTAAGCCACATTTAGTCGAACTCTCAAACCTTTAACTTCTTAAAAAGTATAGGAGAAGTGTCGGCTGCCTCTCAACTTTGTGAGAGCAAAAGCATGTCTCAACAAAAGATTCTCTCTCGCTCACGAGGTCACCTCTCTGTGTTGCTCGGTGTCTTGCACGTCGTCACCACCTCTGTTGCATTCCTTGACTTCGATGACCACCCTGCATGCCGCATGACACCCCACAGCCGCGGCAACCTCCGACCGCCAAACACCAGCGAGAATATGACAAACTTTTTTTCTTCACTTTTCTGTCTTTCCCTTTGTCTCCGGCCACGATGACGCTCCTCCTAGTCGTCCCTAGCCTAGCGACACTCCTTCCCGTTGTCTCATCTACAACACACGTGGAGGAACACAGACACAGGAAAAGCTCATGTACATGAAGAAAACATGAATGGATAAGTGGTCGCCGACCGCCATCGCCGATTCTGTTGAATCCTTGTGTGGTGGACCACGCCATCAATCCGGTAGGAGAAGTATGAGGAGAAGAACTCATTCGGACAAATAAGCACAATCCTTGCGTTCTAGACCATGCCATCACGCCACAAGGAAAGGATGAGGTAAAGTACTCATACAGACGAAGAGGCGCCGAAGCCATAATCTGTGGATGATGAATTTTGCCTACTTTGTCACACGCTTACGTCACGCACGATGAGCATATATCAATTACTTGTGTAGAGAATCTAGGTTCTAGTTAATCTTCATTGGCCGTGTGGAATAAAGAAGGAAGAAGGCTAAAAAAGAAGAAGATGAGAGAGACTTCCATGTGAGGTCCAGTTTGTTTGCGGGAAAAACTTACGATCTATTCATCAACTGTCATGATAGTACAAAAACATAAGAAGTAACAAAAATTGCATCTAGGTCCATATACCACATACCGACGACTACAATCACTGGAGCAAGCTGAAGGCGCGCCGCCATCATCGCCCCTTCCTCACCGGAGCCGGACAAATCTTATTGTAGTAGACAGTCGTGAGGTCGTCGTGGTAAGGCCACATATGACCAACACATTAGAACAACAACTGTCATTGATGAAGATAAGTGTAGACCGAAAGGATCCAACATATAGACACACGAACACAGGCGAATGACGAATGAATCCACGGAGATCCACCTAAGACCAACAATTATCGAATCTCACGAGATCCGCCAGAGACACACCTCCAAACACCCTACGAAGACGCTAGATGCACTGTGCGGATGGGGGCTAATGGTGGAGGGCCTTATTCCATGTTCGGAGAGCCACCGCCTCCTTGCCTTCCTGAGCGTGGCACAAACCCTAATCGGACTAAAAAATACCTAAAAACTGAGAAGGAGCCCTCCCGCCGGCAAGGGCCGGGGTCCACCATGTCTCCATGGTCCTAAGTCCACAAGAGATGAGGTAGACCGGCGACAACTCCACGGGAGACGGAAAGGCCTTCTCATCTAGGAGTCATCTTTATTGGGGAGGAGAAAAACTTTCGTCAGTTTGTTTGAAGAGTTAAATTTGAGAGTTCCGGTTAGGTGTCCTTTTGAACTCCTCAATTTTAACAAGTTCAGATTTGAATAGGCGTTTTAAGGCTAAATTTTAGCAGCTAGAGATGCTCTAATTCTCTCTGAGATGAAAGAATTATCTATCTTGGCATGAAAGCCCAGCACCCCCTCCGGCACCATCTGCTTCAGACCAACTTGGGTGAGTCGGCTGAACAAAGATACCCCTTCGTAACATCACCGTCTCCCTGTCGTCTCATCTACGGTCTCTCGTCTCTCTCCATAGAAAAGCGTGGTATCAAATAATCTGCTTTTACTTCACGGCCCGCATCACAAAATACTCTATGCACTTCATCCTTCATCGATCATGCCGGCAATACCACAACGACAAGCTAGTCAGATCTCCAAAACATACACACAATGCACACAACTGTATTACTCTTTGTTTCTTCATGGATTCGAACTCCCTAACGGTGAACATCTTCTGTCACAAGAGTGCACCATGATCGATCCTTCTTAAAATAGTCCTAGCTGAGGCAAAACTTTGGTCTATTGCCAGTGCTAAGAAACTTGGGGTAATTTTTATTGCGCGAGTAGTTGTCATGTGGTGATTGTGATTCACGTGTAATACTCTATTTCCTCCTTATTTAATAGATGAAGCAAATATTTTGCCTCCGTTTTAAAAGAAAAAGTTTCCTAGCAATGCACATCTTCTCATTCCGCGGTTGTATTTCCGTTTATCTTAAATGGAAAGGGGCATGCCCGGTTCAAAAAAATAAATTTACTTTTCTGCGGAACGGCCATGGCTCCAGTCTCACAAACCTATCCAGAAATATATCCCTGGACAGGCAAGTTCGCTCGCTCGCTTGCTTGGTGCGCCGGCATCATCCAGTCATCATCAACTCATGAGGAAAATTGTTTAGCAGTAACTTGGAAGTGAGCTTAACTTAATGACTGCTTACATACCTGACCAATCAACCACAATCGACCGACCTTGCAATTTGCAGTAGTTTAACTGACAGTACGCCGTACGGGTAGGCAAGGCTACCGACATCAGATGCAGATGTTCCATCCCGTACCCACGTCGAAAGATTAGGGTGCCGGAGGCCGTTGCCACCGCCGGGTTAGCATGTCTCCTGTTCAGATCCATCCATGTGGTCGATGTCATGCGTGCGTGCTGGCAGTTTGTATGAACTCGATGGCCGATCGATAAAACTACTGTATTTGGTCTGATTGGCGACTGCAACCGACCGGCAGGGCCGGGTGCAATTAATCTCGCTGTTGGTTAGCTAACTGCCCCCGGGAAACAGATTAATCTATCACCTCGAGGACCTCTCGATTGATTATACTCCAAACAAACTGTGGAGGCAAATTTTCGTGTTTTGACTCTTTTCTGAAACCTATTTAAGATTTGACCCTAGTTTAAAAAAAATTCGAGGTTTAACCCTTTTGCTACCGTCAGAGTCCATGGCGATAGGGTCTAACAGCCTACCGTCATGGACTTTGACGGTAGGAAACATCGCTACTGCCAACCGGGCTGGCGATAGCCTACACAACCATACCGCCAAGGTGTTTGACGGTAGGCACGAGCACGCACTGTATTCAATACTTAGGAGGTTTTTGGCGATAAGGCATGCAACCCTACCGCCAGGGACCTTGGCGGTAGGCTGTTATACCCTACCGCCATGGTCCCTGGCGGTAGCAAAACGGCCGGATCTCGAAATTTTTTCAAACTAGGGTCAAATCTCAAATATATTTTAGAAAAGGGTCAAAACATGAAATTTAGCCAACTGTGGATTGCGAAATAGACTATGCACGGGGCTCACATGGTATTCAATGGTTTGATGTGTATGTCCCCTCTTCCCTCCCGTCCTCGCTAATAAGGACATGTTGTACCGGTACTGGGCAGTGAAAAATGCCAACGGAGCTCGAGCTACATGAAGCTCACTACATGGAGCTCATTTTCAAAATTCAAATTTTCATAGCGTGAAAAAAAATCTAAAAATAATTCTCAACACACATACACATGTATACTATGTATGTGTTTAATTTCACAACATTATACTTTCACACACGGCGTACAGAAAAAGAACAAATACGTATTTCCAAAATGGGCCCTTTTTTTTTGTTGTTGGGCCAGATATTTGTTTGTACAACCTACAAACCACAATATTTTGAACGAAATTTCACAAGTCCATGTGGAACACATATAAGTTTTGATGGAAAAAAATTGGATTTACACCAAAAGTCTACGCTTGACTGGGCAACTCCTTGTGCCGGATTTTTTGTCAAAAGAGACCGCTTGCCGGATCAAAATGGCAAAAAAGACCACCTCTGGGTTAGATTGGCAAAAGAGATCACCTCGTCGTGGCGGCAGGCGTGCCAAGCGACACGTGGCACCTGCCGCCACGACGTGAGGCGGCCGGCCCCGCCGCCATTCTGCCAGGCGGCCAGTCCCTGGCAACTGAAATCCAGGCCAGCGACGGAACGGAGCTGGGTATGGTGGGCCATGCCGCCATCGGATGAGGCGGCCAGCACTGTAGCCCTGGGAACGACACTGTAGCGACACACTGCTGCTGTAGGGCCATGCCACCACCCGTTCAGGCGTCCGGCACTGTAGCTGCTGCGCGCTGCACTGTAGCGGGACGAGCTGCACTGCTGTTGCTGCACATATATATTACCTTTAAAATAATTTGTGCATATATATTACCTTTAAAATTGTTCTAACAATACTCTCACTTATGATGGATCAATAGGTCTTCTCTGTAACTTTATCAAGTCAACCGAACCGCAGGTTGTTTCCTCTAGCAATATATGCGAGACAAATTAGTTAATTAGCAATATAGTGCCAGCCCACGGCAGGCCGCGTGCAACAGCAACAGTGCAGCTCGTCCCGCTTTGCACTAGTAGCAGTGCCAGCCGCCTCAACTGCTGGCGGCATGGCCCAGCAGGAGCAGTGCATTGCTACAGTGCCGCTCCCAGGGCTACAGAATCGGCCGCCTCATACGGTGGCGGCGTGGCCCACCATACCTAGCCCGTTCCGTCGCTGGCCTAAATTTCTGTTGCCCATGACTGGCCGCCTGGCAGCGTGGCGGCGGGGCCAGCCGCCTCACGTCGTGGCGGCAGGCGTCACGTGTCGCCTGCCGCGTCTGCCGCCATGATGAGGGGGTCTTTTTTGTCAATCTGATTCAGAGATGGTTTTTTTTGTCATTTCAATCCGGCGGGTGGTCTCTTTTGACAAAAAATCCTTGTGCCGATGCTTGTGTTTTGCCATTTTGGACTTGGGTCACACTGCCATTGGCGAAGACAGCGGATACGTAAGACAGTGCGATAAGTGTTGGGCTGATGGGCGTGGGCGGTGGATTCAGCGTGGGCCTGTGGACCCTTTTCTGTAAGATCTTCTATGATGAATGGATGAGCTTGAAAAGAAGGGCCCAACGGGCCACTCACAAGGTCTTCAACACACGACGATGTCATGATGTAGATCCAACTTCAAGGTATGATGGTCTCCATTGCTTTCTCCATTGGCTTTGGCGGCTTAGTGCAAGGTTTCCTAAATATACTTGTGTGATTGTTCTATCTGATAAGGATTTTTTGTTGTTAGGACAAAATCATCTATTTATTTTTTTCTATTTCTTGTGTACTATAGGTACTTGACTAGAGTGCGGTGATTTGGTGCCCGGAATAGTACCTCGATTTGACATAAAAAAAAGTTCAAAAAAGTTCAAATTATTTTGTGGTGCATGTTGGAAAAAGCGGTAGGCGTAAGCGAGGCGGTTGGCCTTCGTCTAGTGCCTAGGCGGTGCCTAAGCGCCCTAGACGTGGCCTAGGCGGTAATATTGTTTTTACTCGTAGTGTATTTATGATTATTATATGGATGTTGATATTATTTTAGGGCATATAAATAAGTTAATTACCGTCTACTGCATTGGAATATAACGCGTTTGGCATATTAGTGCAATATGATGCATGATTTCTTGCTTGGGTAGGCAATTCCTTGCTTGCCCTGCCTAGACCTCCATTTATGCCCTAGGCGAGGCGTTTGGCCATTGCCTAGCGCCTAAGCGTGCCTAAGCGCCTCCTAGGCACTGCCTTTTCCAACAGAGGGTGCAAGATGCTTCTGTGTGAACTCCGTGCAAAATTTTATGAAGTTTGGACATTCGAGAAGCTCGTGGCAAAAAAATACAAATTTCGGATATCTGAGAAACTTTTGAAGATCGCATTGTTCAAGCCTGATTTTGTCTTTTTTGCCACGAGCTCCTCCAATGTCCAAATTTCACAAAATTTTGCATGGAGTTCACACACGCGAGCATCTTGCACCACAACAAAAATCAGAATTTTTTGAACTTTTTTCTATTTCAAATCAGGGTAATGTTCACCGGGCTCATCTGAGCTCGGGCTCTGCCTTGGATTATCGTTTGTACTAGTACTATCTTTATACAGATCAATGAAATACTTAGGAATTTCATAAAATAAAAGAACTAGTAAAGTGTTTCTTTGGGGAAACCTCAATAGGGCGCCGAGCTCTTGCATTTCAATACAAAGTAGGAGAACTTGCTTAGTTCATGAGGAAATTCAGGTCAAAAAATCTAATGAAGCACAACTTAATAAAGGAATGCCAGGCAAGATCCTAACAACATGAGCTACCTAGCTAAACTAGGCCAAGAGCACCGTTAGGTGAAACATACATTTTAACATGAAATTTAGAGTTGATAAAAAGATAGGATCCAAAGACCACATATATGTCTTATATTATGTATTTTTCTTGGTGATTGTGATGCGGTGGTGGCATAAAATCACTCAATAAATAGGTGGATATTATGGGGGTGAGAAGAAACCTTTGTTCAAATGGCTCCAGGAAACCAGGAAAAAAAGAATGACTTTTGGTAGTGGTGCATGTGGGCTCCACGCGACTGAGGTGGGCCACACTAGGGGTGACACACCATCCCCTTAGTGCACCCCTTGGGTGCCCTATCACGTTCCTCTCTAGCACTGGGGTAAAGGATAGGGTACCTGTAAGTGCATCTAGTGCCCACTTATGGGTTTTGGATGATTAAAGACAAAAGGATTAAGAGACTAATGCGTATGTGAGTATACATAGGTGAAAGTCTCTTAGAATTTGGTTTAACCAGTGGGTCATGGGTCCTAAAAATGTTGTGATAACATTGAATAATTTGGGTTGTCGTTTGAAGGATTGAAACTTAAAGAATAATGTTTATTTGTTAGTTACTTTTTCTTCATTCTTTTTTATTCATAGGGGAAACGTACTATTAGGAGGGGGGGGGTCAAAGCGAAGTAAGACGAAAAGTCTTCGCGTGTGCTCAGTCAAACATATCTAAACATGTGACGGAAGACCTGGAAATCTCCTTCCTTGCGAGATTTCCAGCTCTTCTGTTGAAGGTGATTCTTCAGAAAAGTTTAGTTAGAATTATTTGTTGAGGAGTTAGGAAACCTGAACCCGAGGAATTTTAAAGATCAAAATTTTGGATGTTTGATAGCTGGGAACAATAAGTTGGTGAGCGTGTCCCATCCAACGGTCATATTGGCACCCAAGCGTTGGTCACGGCTATAAGTGTACCCCTACCCCTGCGGATACCAGGTGTTTGCTTGAGAGAATCTCTGCCAAATGTTACTGACATGTTGTTGGAATAAGCTACGTTGCGTGGTGTGGTCGGGCTCGTCGGGCGCATCGGATGCGCGCGGGACATGAGGGACGCACTGGTGGTGTCGGGCTCGTAGGGCGCATCGGGTGCGAGCGGAACGGGCGGGACGTAACGAAAGTGGGATAAGTGTGTATGTGTGTAGCGTGTGTGTGCGTGTGTGTGGCGTAGTCGCCACGGTAGATAGGCTGGGTCGTGGCGATCTGTTGGAGCAGCCACATAGTGCGCGTCGTGCGCAAGCACGTGCATGCAGATCGTGCATGCGGTTGAGTAGGAGTGGCCAACGACCGTGCGTGAGTGCGCCTGGGATTTAAACCTCCTTGTACTGTTGCCTATTGTGTGCGTTGATGCTCAGGGAATAGTAACAGGGCTGTGAAGCCGGGTGAAACTCCAGTTTACTGTGCTCCTTCTTCTTCTACCTCTAGCTACGAGAGAGAGAGCTGCGCCAACAATTGGTATCAGAGCTTCGGTTCGGGCGATCACCGGCGACCATGGCGCTCGTCCCACACGACGGCAGCGCGGGCGGATCGGCGATGATGGCGATGCCAATGTTGATCGCGGACAACTACACGGTCTGGGTCATCAAGTCGCAGGCGATCCTCGACGTCCACACCGTATGGGAGGCGATGGCGCCGGGCGACGCGGCGGTGAACGTGTGGAAGGACAAGATGGTGCGCGCGTTGCTTCTCAAGGCGTTGCCGGAGGATGTGCTGCTGCAGGTGTCGACGAAGCTCACCGCCAGGGAGGTATGGGACTCCCTGAAGGTGAGGTTCGTCGCGCCGATCGGGTCCGTGCGGCGAGGCTGGGGACGCTGCGCGGCGAATTCAATCGGATGAAGATGGCGGACGGCGAGGAGCTCGATGTGTACGGCAGGAGGCTCGCGGTGATGGCGGCGAGGTATGCCAACCTCGAGGAGACGCTGGGCTACGCAGCACTTGTCAAGAAGTTGCTGGATACGGTGCTGGATCGCTTCTTCCCCGTCGTCGCCGGCATCGAGCAATTCCATGATGTGACGACGATGGCGTTCGACGAAGCGCTCGGGCGGCTGCATGCGTTCGACGAGCGGGTTCGGCGCCATGGACAAGACGACTGCGAGCGCGGGGCTGAGCACCTGCTCATGACGGCGGCGCAGTGGGCAGCGCGGGAGCGTCGACACGGCGGTGCTTGGGACAACGACGACGGGAGCAGCGTGGTGTCGGGGAGCGGCGGCAACGGGCGCAGGCGCTGCTACAAGTGTGGGGAGCACGGGCATTTCCGACACGAATGCCCGCAGCTGCGGAAAGGACCGGCAGCGGAGCAGGCTCTCTTGGCCGGCGCCAACATCGACGACGACGGACTCCTTTAAGTCATGACTTAGGGGGTGTGTTGGAATAAGCCACGTCGCGTGGTGTGGTCGGGCTCGTCGGGCGCGTCGGATGCGTGCGGAACGTGTGAGACACACTGGTGGTGTCGAACTCGCCGGGCGCATCCGGTGCGCGCGAAACGGGCGGGACGCAGCAAAAGTGGGACGAGTGTGCGTGTAGCGCGTGTGTGCGTGGCGTAGTCACCATAGTAGATAGGCTTGGTTGTGGCGATCTGTTGGAGCAGCGGCGCAGTGCGTGTCGTGCGCAAGCGCGTGCATGCGGTTGAGTAGGAGTGGCCAACGCCCGTGCGTGAGTGCGCCTGGGATTTAAACCTCCTTGTACTGCTGCCTATTGTGTGTGTTGATGCTCAGGAAATAGTAACGAGATTGTGAAGCCGGGTGAAACTTCAGTTTACTGTACTTCTCCTTCTTCTACCTCTAGCTATGAGAGAGAGAGAGCTACGCCAACACATGTATCCGACGTATCTATTATTTTTGGTTGTTTCATGCTATGATATTGTCCATAGTTTCGGGGTTCAGGGGTGATTTACAGCGCACGTGAGTGCCGGCACATGTTAGAAAGGAATCGCCAAAAACTCATCATTTTTATATTTTTTTGGCCGTTTTCATAAGCTATTGCCCACTGTTTTCGGGTTTTCAGAGGACTCGCTTAAAACTCATCGTTTTTGCATTTTGTGGTTGTTTTCATGAGCTATTGCCCGCTGGCTTGGGGATAGTGAACGATTTACAAGGCCCATGAGTCCCCACATTTTAGAAGAATCATTTAAAACTCATCGTTTTCATGTTTTCTGGCCGTTTTCAAAAGCTATTTCTCACTGTTTTCGGGTTCTGGGATGATATACAAGGCCCGTGAGTCCCTCTACACGTTCGAGAGTACTCGCTCAAAACTCGTCGCTTTCACATTTTATGAACGTTAATGAACTATTGCCCGCTATTTTGAGGTTCTTGAATGATTTATGAGGCTTGTGAGTCTGCGTAAACATTTGAGAGGCATACAAAAAAAATCATCGTTTTCATATTTTTTGGCCGTTTTCATGAGCAGTTTTGAGGTTCCGAGGCGATTTACATGGCCCGTGAGTGTTGGTACATGTTAGAGAGGAATCGCTAGAAACTCATCGATTTCACGTTTTCCGGTCGTTTTCACAAGCTATTGTCCACTGTTTTCGGGTTCTGGGACGATTTACATGGCCCGCGGGTCCATGTACACATTCGAGAGGCGTACCAAACACGTTCGAGAGGACTCACTCAAAACTCCTCGTTTTTTGGCCATTTTCAAATGTGTACAAGGACTCATCTGGCCATTTTCATGTTGTTTTTTGTCGTTTTCATGAGCTATTTTGCCCATAAGTTTGGGGTTCCAGGGCGATTTACAAGGCCCGTGAGTGTTGGTACACGTTAGAGAACAATCGCAAAAAACTCATCATTTTCACATTTTCTCGCTGTTATCGTAAGCTATTGTCTACTGTTTTCGGGTTCTCAAACGATTTACATGGCCAGTGAGTCCCAGTACATGTTCGAGAGGTGTAGGAAAAACTCATCATTTTCAAGTTTTCTGGCCGTTTTCATGAGCCATTGCCCATAGTTTGGAGTTATCGGGGGGATTTACAATGCCAGTGACTGCCGGTACATGTTAGAGAGAATCACTAAAAACTCGTCATTTCATGTTTTCTGGCCGATTTCAAAAGCTATTGCCCCAGTTTTTCGTGTTCTGGGATGATTGAGAAGGCCCATGAGTCCCAATGCTTCTGATGAGCTATTGTCCGCTGTTTTGTGGTTCTTGAACGTTTTACAAGGCCCGTGAGTCCCTATACATTTTTGAGAGGTGTACCAAAAACTCGTCGTTTTCTGGACGTTTTCATGAGCCATTGCCTACAGTTTTGGGCTTCCAGGGCAATTTGCAATGCCCGTGGGTGCTGGTACACGTTTGAGAGGAGTCGCTAAAAACTCGTCATTTTCGCGTTATCTGGCTGTTTTCATGAGCTATTGCCCGCTGTTTTGGGGTTCTTGAACGATTTACAAGGCACATGAGTCCCATTACACGTTTGAGAGGCATACCAATAAATCGTCATTTTCAAGTTTTTCGGACGTTTTCATGAGCCATTGCCCACAGTTTTGGGCTTCCGGGGCGATTTACAATGCCCATGAGTGCCGGTACATGTTCGAGAGGACCCGCTAAAACTCATCGATTTAGCGTTATCTTGCCGTTTTCATGAGCTATTGCCCGCTGTTTTGGGTTCTTGAACGATTTACAAGGCCTGCGAGTCCCATACATGTTTGAGAGGCGTATCCTTTTCAAGTTTTCTGGTCGTTTTCATGAGCTATTGCCCACAATTTTGGGGTTCCAGGGCGATTTGCAAGGCTCGCGAGTTTCGGTACACGTTATAGAGGAATAGCATAAAACTCGTTGTTTTCACATTTTCTGGCCGTTATCATAAGCTATTTCCCACTGTTTCCGGGTTCTGGGATGATTTACAGGGCTCATGAGTCCCTATACACACTCAAGAGGTGTACCAAACTCGTTCGAGATGTCTCACCCAAAATTCGTCATTTTCTGACCGTTTTCATGAGCTATTGCCCATTGTTTTGGAGTTCCTGAACGTTTTACAAGACCCATGAGTCCCGATACACGTTTGAAATAAGTACCAAAAACTTGTCTTATTCAACTTATTTTAGCGGTTTTCATGAGTTATTGCCCACAGTTTTGTGGTTCCGGGGAATTTTACAAGGCTTGTGAGTGCAGGTACACATTAGAGAGGAATCACTAAAAACTTGTCGTTTTCACCTTTTGTAACCAGTTTCATAAGCTATTTCCTATTGTTTTAGGGTTCTGGGTCGATATACAAGGCCCGCGAGTCCCTGCACATGTTCGAGATGCATACCAAACACGTTCAAGAGGACTCACTAAAAGCTTGTCATTTTTGCATTTTGGCCGTTTTCATAAGCTATAGCCAACTATCTTGGGGTTCTTGAACGATTTACATGGTCAGCGAGTCCCGGTACACATTTGAGAGGTGTACAAAACTCGTTGTTTTCAAGTTTTCTGTCTGTTCTCATGATCTATTGCCCGCAATTTTGGGGTTGCGGGGCGATTTACAATGCCCGTGAGTGCCGGTACACTTTAGAGAGGAATCACTAAAAACTCATCGTTTTCATGTTTTCTGGCCGTTATCATAAGCTATTGCCCATTGTTTTCGGGTTCTAGGACGACTTACAAGGCCCATGAGTTCCGGTACATGTTTGAGAGGTGTACCAAAAACTCAACATTTTTAAATTTTCTGGCCGTTTTCGCCCATAGTTTTGGGTTTCTGGGGCGATTTACAACGTCCGTGACTGCTGGTACACGTTAGAGAGGAATCGCTAAAACGTCGTTTTCACATTTTCTAGCCATTGTCATAAGCTATTGTCCATTGTTTTCTGGTTCTGGAATGATTTACAAGGCCCATGTGAAAGGATCGATATGGTTGACTAGAGGGGGGGGTGAATAGGCAACTAACAATTTTTAACTTTTCTTTAGCAATTTAAACTTTGCATCAAAGTAGGTTTTCTAGATATGCAACTAGGTGAGCAACCAATATGATGCAATATGGATAGGAACACAAGCAAGCAAGATATATGAAACAAATAAGCTTCCACAAGTAAAGGAACGAGATAACCAAGAGTGGAGACGGTGGAGACGAGGATGTGTTGCCGAAGTTCCTTCCCTTTGAGAGGAAGTACGTGTCCGTTGGAGCGGTGTGGAGGCACAATGCTCCCCAAGAAGCCACTAGGGCCACCGTAATCTCCTCACGCCCTCACACAATGTCAGATGCCGTGATTCCACTATTGGTGCCCTTGGAGGCGGCGAAACCTTTACAAACGAGGTTGGGGCAATCTCCACAACTCAATTGGAGGCTCCCAACGACACCACGAAGCTTCACCACAATGGACTATGGCTTCGCGGTGACCTCAACCGTCTAGGATGCTCAAACACCCAAGAGTAATAAGATCTGCAAGGGATTAGTGGGGGGAATCAAATCTCTATTGGTGGAAGTGTAGATTGGGGCCTTCTCAACCACTCCCGAGCAAATCAACAAGTTTGGTTGGCTAGGGAGTGAGATCGGGCGAAAATGGAGCTTGGAGCAATAATGGAGCTTAGTGGTGGAAGAGGTGAATCAGCGGGGAAGAAGGGGACCCCTTATATAGTGTGTGGAAAAGATCCAACCGTTACCCACCAACCAGCCTGCAGCCAGCGGTACTATCGCGCCTAGCCAGCGGTACTACCACAAGGCCGCGCGGTACTACTGCTTGCAACCAAGCGGTACTACCGCACGGCTGTGCGGTACTACCATACCGACCCACGGTACTACCGCAACCCCACCACAGAACCGATAAACAGACGCACAGAAGCTGGGGGGCGGAACTTCCGCACGCGCGGTACTACCGCGCCCCCCCATGCGGTACTACCGTGAGGCAAAAGTCCCAGCCAGGGGAGAAGGGAAACTTCCGTGCCTACTTCTCCAAAGAAACGGAAGTAGCAAAAACCCGACACAGTAGTACTGCCGAGGGGCGGTACTACTGCCTGACCGCATAGCGCGGTACTACCGCACGGCGAAAGCGGTACTACCACGGTAGGTGCGGATGTAAAAAATTACATCCGCTCCTACTACCGCAAGGGGGCGGCACTAGCCTGATGGGCAGCGGTAGTGCGGCTCCGGGGGAGCGGTACTACCGTGGGCACCTGCGGTACTACCGCGCCACCGCGCGGTACTACCGCTGACCCAGGAGCAGTACTACCGCAACCAACAACGGCAGCCAGACAAGGGAGGCAAGAAAATAGAGGAAGCTCCAAGGAAGAAGGAGGGGATAAGAAGGAGACGTGTACGTGATGATTCCACCCAAACCTTTCCAACGCGGATCCCCTCTTAATAGTACGACTTTCCTACGACTCAAATCCACCAAAAAGAAACGTAGAAAAGACGCCGTCTTCGTCAGTCTTCGAGGGGCACCCAATCGTCTTGTGCCTAGCAAAAAAGTGTCTGGAATACTCATGGCACACGATTAGTCTGCAAATGCGTTGTCATCAATCACCAAAACACTTACGAATAAATATGTCCTTACAATCTCCTCCTTTTTGGTGGATTGATGACAAAACGGGATTTGCACAAAGAAAATACTATTAAGTAAATGCAAACCCCTCCTCTTTATAATATAGACTTGCTCCCCCTAGATGTGTGCCACTTAGATGAGTGCTATGGACTGCATGGCACACGAATACTAGGAACAGAGCTCCCCCTATATTATAGAGACAAGGCATATCTATCACTAGACAAGATAGTACAAACATAAGTTAACTAAGATAGATAGAGTGCATATGTCTTACACCATATGTAGGATAGGTCTCGAAGGCACAAACCAAACAAAAGCAAACGAGGTCCAAACGACAAAGCAAACAAACACATCAAGCACGACACAACGCAAATCCCTACACTCTCTCCCCCTTTGGCATCGAGACGCCAAAAAGGCAGAGAGGACACCTACACACACGGGGTGGCTCAGGCAGAGAAGTCGTCCCACTGCTCCTTGTGCTCCTCGTCAGACTCAGCGGCGGGGATAGTCTCCTCGAGGTCATCCTCTGAACTGGTCCACTTGTATCCCTGCTTTGACATCCAGGCCGCCTCAGGTGTGATGACGTCCTCAGACCCGCCAGACACATCCTCTCCAAAGAGCCTCATAACCTTCTTGTCACGGCGGCGACTCTCCTTGTCTACCACGTGAGCCCTGTACTGTCCCTTCGCCTGCATGCAGAAGAGAGTCTTCATCTTGTCCTTTAGCTTCTTGGCCTATGACGGCTCAGAGAAAGAAGTGGTGGACCTAGCAGCACGGTCCTCAGCAACATTCTCAGCAGCAGCAACCTCCCCCTCACCAGCAGCCCTCCTAGCAGAAGAGGCCTCAGCACGGGTAGTGGTGTTGGCCCAGTTGGGCTTGACGCGGAGGCTGATGGACTCATGGTGAATCCAGTCTGGAGCAAGGAACTCATCACCCGGGTACATCTTCTCCCAAGTGGTGGAGAGCAGCAGAAACATGTACGGTCCATAGATAGGTACCTTGCGAGTGAACACCGCAAACCAAAGCTCACACCACATGATGTGTGAGACATCAAGTGGCTGAGTCTGAGAAGAACGTGCCTCTGCACACAAGAGCAACATGTCCACTAGATATGCGTGTACCTTGTCCTTGTCGCCAATGCGTGGGAACAGAGTGTTGCGGAAGATGCGATGCATGATATCCAGAAAGGAGTTTAACACCCAAGATGACTTGCCATTGGGGAGTACCTTCTCAACAAGGAAGGGCTGAAGCAGGTTCTTGTTGGCAGACTCAGAGTTGGCATGGGGGCGAACGCCAACGGGGGTGTGAAGCCCGTCATCAAGAATGTGCAGTAGATCCATGAACTCTTTCCATGTAGCAGACAGCTGGCGGCCTTTGGTCATCCAGGTCATCCTCTGCTCCTCCCCGGGATGAAAGTATACTGAGGCAAAGAACTGACAGATGAGCTCAGGGTCATAGTCAAGGTGAAAAGAGATCACCGGCTCAATAGCAAACTGCTCCACCAAGTCCAGAGTCTCTCCAAAATTGTCACGAAACTTGTCCTTCCGCATGTGATGCATGTCTATCCACTTGACCTCCACGAATGTATTCTGCTTGCTCTTGATTACATCCAGATAGATGAGAACTTGTTGCTTGTTCCAGAACATCTCAGTGCCTCTGAGCATAGCCCGAGGAGTCACATAGGGATTGACCTTCTGGCGTTCGACATACTCAATGACAGAAATCTCGTCCATGCCCTTAGCAGGTTCCTTTTGCTTGCTGGCAGTGGTCTTGACATTGCGCTTGGGGGCATTGGAGCCCTCTGGGGCTTCATCTTGGGGGTTGCGCAGACGCTTGGAGCCGGTGTCACGACTGGGATTGGAACGGCGAGAGCCACCACCTGAGACACAAAACGCAAAAACACCCACAACAGCCAAGAGAGATTAATGCAAAGACCACAACAACGCAAGTGAAACAAGCAGAAAGCACACATGATAAATTCCTAGAGAGAGATTTGATCCCTACGGTAGTACTGCCAAGTGCTGCGGAGCTAAGATAGTAGTACGGCTCTTAGACGCGGTAGTACCGTGCAACATCATGGTAGTACCGGGTGTAGGAGCAATAGTACGACCTTAGCGCCGCGGCTGGCGCGGTAGTACCGCGTCTGTAGAGTGGTAGTACCGCACATTAGGCGCGGTAGTACCGCAAGAGCGGTAGTACCGCACATTAGGCACGGTAGTACCGCACCGCGTCAGATCTGAACAGGTTCAAATTTGAAAAAGCCCGCGAAACCACGGCGGTACTACGGTTGGACAAAGCTACCACAAGACAGCATATCAAGTATGTTTCCTATGCATCACGACTCTCCTACATCCTACTCTTGCACAGATTTGGCCTAAAATCTCAAGAACGACAAGTTTCTCCCCAAAAACCTAGAAGCAAGAGAACAGCCAAGAAAAAGAGGGATTTGGAGAAAAACCTTGGTCCATGGCAAGAGGAAGTGGTGGGGAACGATTCCACCGGTCGGAATCCGAGGAGAGTGGCCGGAGACGGAGATCCGGCGAGGGCCTCTGGCGCCGTTCTTGAGAGAGAGACGTGGAGAGAGAGAGACAAACGAATGGGTATGGGGAGTTGGAACTCCCCTGCCCGAGTCATAACTCCCACGCGCCCTCGACGACGCGGTAGTACCGTGCCCAGACACGGTAGTACCGCCCGGCGCGGTACTTCCGAAGTATCGCACCAGAGCGGTAGTACCGTGCTGTGGCGCGGTAGTACCGTGCCTCCCAAAGCACCGCGGCCAGACGCGGTAGTACCGTGAGCTCAAGAAGATGCATGTTTCGAGCACACGAAAAACAGGATCTTTGCACAAAACACTCCGAGCCAACACGACACCACAAGACCACGCAACACACAAAATCAGAAAGGCACACGACAAACAAACCAACCACGAGACACCACCTCTCCAAAAGAGAGGGCGGTGGTCGTAGCCACCTATGTTTGAGTCAATTGGTATGGCACCGCGAAGAATTATCCTTGGGTCCGTGACCAAAACTCGTCTTTGAAGCACAAGTACCATCAAACATGGCTAATGTGAAAGACTTGATTGATTTATGCATAATGGGGGGAGGGAGAGTTCATTGAGAGAACATCACTCCCCCTATGTCCATGCCTACATCTAAATAGGACAACACGTTGAGTATGGTGGGGTGTGCAAGGGTTCAAGCAACATTGCTCGAATCGATGATATTTAGCTCATGCCTTAACTCGCGAAATCTTGCTTCATTCAAGGGCTTCGTGAAGATATCTGCAAGGTTATCATGAGTGTTGACGTAGTTGAGCTCGATCTCTCCTCGCCTAATGTGATCCCGGATGAAGTGATACCGGATCTCAATATGCTTCGTCTTGAAGTGTTGCACCGGGTTGAGAGAGATCTTGATGGCACTTTCATTGTCACACCAAAGAGGCACTTTGTCACAAGTGACACCGTAATCCTTTAAAGTTTGCCTCATCCATAAGAGTTGTGCACAACAACTACCGGCCGCCACATACTCCGCTTTGGTGGACGAGAGAGACACACAACTTTGCTTTTTGGAAGACCAACTTACCAAAGAGAAACCAAGGAATTGGCACCCTCCGGAAGTGGACTTCCTATCCACTTTGTTTCCCGCCCAATCGGAATCCGAGTACCCTACAAGCTTGAAGTTTGATCCTCTTGGGTACCATAAGCCAAAGTTTGGGGTATGAGCCAAATATCGAAAGATTCGTTTGACAGCCACATAGTGACTTTCCTTAGGTGCGGCTTGAAACCGTGCACAAATTCCCACACTCAACATGATGTCCGGTCTAGATGCACAAAGGTAAAGCAAGGGTCCAATCATGGAACGATATACCTTTTGATCCACCACTTTACCATTGGGATCTAAGTCAAGTTGGCACTTGGTGGGCATTGGAGTGGAAGCCGGCTTGACGTCACTTAGCTTGAATCTCTTGAGCATGTCTTGAGTGTATTTGGATTGATTGATGAAGGTTCCTTCTCTTCTTTGCTTCACTTCGAACCCTAGAAAGAACTTCAACTCTCCCATGGAGGACATCTCGAACTTTGAGGTCATGAGAGCGGCAAATTCCTCATTGAAAGCTTTGTTAGGAGAACCAAAGATAATATCATCAACATATAATTGGCACACAAACAACTCCCCTTTTACCTTCTTAGTAAAAAGAGTGGGGTCGATTAGCCCAATTTCAAAACCACGGTCTTGTAACAACTCGGTAAGGTGGTCATACCACGCACGTGGGGCTTGTTTAAGGCCATAGAGTGCCTTATCGAGTTGATACACATGATCGGGAAAGTAGGGATCCTCGAACCCGAGGGGTTGCTTGACGTAAACCAATTCATTAATAGGACCATTAAGAAAGGCACTCTTCACATCCATTTGTTATAACTTAAAGTTGTGATGAGAAGCATATGCAATCAACATGTGAATGGATTCAAGACGAGCAACAGGAGCAAAGGTTTCACTGTAGTCGATACCCTCGACTTGGGAGTAGCCTTGTGCTACCAGACGAGCCTTGTTGCGAAAGATAATCCCATGGGCATCTTGCTTGTTCTTGAATATCCACTTGGTTCCTATGACATTGTGATTCCCAGTTGGTCTTGGCACCAATCTCCACACTTTGTTGCGCTCGAAGTTGTTGAGTTCTTCATGCATGGCATTGAGCCAATCCGGATCTTCTAGCGCCTCATAGACCTTGTGGGGTTCCACACAAGAGACAAACGCGTGATGCTCACAATAATTTGCTAATTGTCTACGAGTGCTTACCCCCTTTCTTAATCTTCCAAGCACATTCGTCATGAGATGATCCTTGGTGGAGAGCTTGGAAGCAACCTTGGCGGCACGATGCTCTAATTCCTCCTCGGTGGTGAGTTGAGGAGCGGTTACTTGATCATCTTGAGCGCCGTCATGAACTTGTTCTTGATCTTGAACTTGCTCGGGGGAGAGAACTTGACCTTGGGCATCACTTGGTGTGTCCACACCATCTTGAGTATGATCTTGCCCTTGGTCTTGTTCATGAGGTTGAGGGCCTTCACTTTGTTCTTCGGAAGCGTGTGGGCCTTGGGTTGGTGATGGCTCCACTTGAGTGGAGCATTGTCCTTCTCCTTCGGCCACAAGGGGTTCCTCAATGGGTAGGATAAAACCAACACCCATTATTCTTATGGCTTGAGGAGGAATTTCATCACCTACATCACAAGTGCCACTTTGCTCCACTTGGGAGCCGTTATTCTCATCAAACTCCACGTTACACGTCTCCTCAATAAGTCCCGTGGATTTATTGAGGACACGGTAAGCATGAGAGTTTGTAGCATAACCAACAAATATGCCTCATAAGCTCTAGCCTCAAATTTAGACAACCGAACACCTTTCTTGAGAATGAAACACTTACACCCGAATACCCGGAAGTACTTGAGGTTAGGCTTGTTACCGGTGAGTATCTCATATGGAGTCTTGTTCAAGCCCTTGCGGAGGTAGAGCCGATTGGATGCATGACATGCGGTGTTGATGGCTTCGGCCCAAAAGTTGTACGGAGACTTGAACTCCGCCATCATGGTCCTTGCCGCATCCATCAACGTCCGGTTCTTCCTCTCCGCAACACCGTTTTGTTGAGGGGTGTAGGGTGCGGAATATTGATGTTTGATTCCCTCATCACTAAGAAACTCATCCAAGGTGTAGTTCTTGAACTCGGTGCCGTTGTCACTTCTTATTGTCAAGATCTTTGCATTGTGTTGACGTTGAGCTTCATTTGCAAAGTCAATGACGGTTTGTTGGGTCTCGCTCTTCCTCTTGAAGAAATACACCCACATGTACCTTGAGTAGTCATCCACAATCACCAAGCAATACTTCCTACCTCCAAGACTATCGAAGGATGGAGGCCCAAAGAGATCCATGTGAAGGAGCTCCAAAGGCCTCTTTGAATAAATGATAGTCGTGGGAGGGTGAGCCTTCTCATGTAGCTTTCCTTCGATACAGGCACTGCAAGCACGATCTTTAGCAAAACTAACATTTGTTAGTCCATGGACATGGTCCCCCTTGAGGAAACTTTGCAAAGATCTCATATTGACATGGGCTAAACGGCAATGCCAAAGCCATCCCACATCAACTTTAGCCATTAGGCATGTCGCGGTCTTAGTGGGTCGCTCCGAAAAGTTAATCACATAGAGACCGTTCTCGGCATGCCCAACAAAAGCTACTTTAAGAGTCTTCCTCCACAAGAGGGCCACGGTATCGATATCAAAGAAAGTGGCAAAGCCCATGATAGCAAGTTGACGAACGGAAAGTAAATTGTATGCAAGGGACTCAACAAGCATGACCTTCTCGATCATGAGATCATGAGAGATGACCACTTTGCCGAGTCCCAATACCTTAGAAGATGAGGCGTCACCCCACTCGACATTGGTGGGCATAGATGGAACTTTGTGCACGTCCACCACCAAGTCCTTGCTTCCGGTCATATGATTTGTAGCTCCGCTATCGAGCAACCATGATCCACCACCGGAAGCAAACACCTATAAGAGATCAATGCTTGGTTTTAGGTACCCATTTTGTAATGGGTCCTTTGATGTTAGTAACAAGGGTCTTAGGAACCCAGATAGACCATTCAATGTACTCATGAAGAGAACCAACAAATTTGGCATAAACATGCCCATCACTAGCACGGCATAACACATAAGAAGGGTTAAAATCGCCGGCTTTGTTGAGAGGGGTGACATTGCCCTTCTTGACATTGTTCTTCTTCTTCTCCTCGGGGGCACTCTCTCCCTCCCTCACAAAGGTTTGCATGAGGGGAGGAGGTCGTTTGGTCTTGTCATTCTTCTTCTTGTTCTTGGAGTCGGGCACATACCCAACCCCTTCCTTGGCCACACCTCCCTTTTGGTTGATCAAGAGATCGTTGAGGTCCTTCTTGCCTTGTATGCAAGTCGCAAGACCTCTCTCAAGTTGCTCCTTCAACTTAGCATTTTCCTCAACAAGATGTATATGCTCACAACACGGGTTAGTAGCATTTGCATTATCAATTAAAACCATATGAGGAAAAGTTGCTTTCTCCTTAGTTAGCTTCACTTGGAGTTGATCATGAGACTCCTTGAGACTAGCGTGAATACCCTTCAAGGCCTTGTGGGCCTTGTCAAGTATATCAAACTCCTCTTTGAGTCTAGCAAGATCAACCCCGAGTTTGGCCTTCTCGGAATTTAGCACACGAGAAACAATGAGGACATGATCATAATCTTTCTTTAACTTAGCATGATCAACATTGTGTGACTCCTCAAGAGCCAAACGAAGACCACGCTCTTCCTCAAGAGCATTGGAAAGATCCGAAATCTCATCGGCATAGTCACGACTATGCCCTTCCATCTTAGAGATGGTGTCTTCGTGAGCCTCGATCATGTCATTGGCTTCACCAAGTTGTTCCAAGAGAGCAACAAAGTGCTTCTTGGATTTTCCCTTGAGTTTGCCCATAAAGGCCTCAAACTCGTTAGCCTCCACATTAGCTCCCTCAAGTTCATTAATGCTATCCGTCGGGGAAGGATGATTAATGATGGTAGTTTTGATGTTGGAGGTTACCATGTTGGTGGCTTTAGCCATGAGGCACTTGGCGGTGATGCTCTCATTGGGTGAGTCAAAGAGAGACACATGTGACGTTGTTGCAATGGCAACGGAGACCATGGCAACCGACTCACCATCTTCTTCATCGTCATCATCCTCATTGTACTCTTCTTGCACAACCAAAGCCTTGGGAGGAGTCTTCTTGGTGAAGTTGTTCTTGTTGGGGAACGACTTGGCCTTGTCCTTTCGGATGAGCTTGCCACCATTGTCTTCCCTCTTCTCATACGGGCATTCCGCAACGAAATGACTCACATTGCCGCAATTGTAGCAAGTCCTTACACATTGCTTGCCCCTTGTGCCACTCGAGTTGCTTTTGCTAAAGTTTGGCCTCGAGTTTTTCTTGCTCCAAAATTGCCTTGAAGCAAGTGCCATGTGTTCATGATATGCATACTTCGTATCTTCGAGGTTTCTCTCCTCTTCTTCCTCTTCTTCTTCTTCCACGGTGAGCTTGGCCTTCAATGCAAGGTTAGGCTTCTTTGCCCGTTGAGAACGGAGCACCGCATTGTCGGCGATCTTGTCCAAAATGTTTATGGCCACAAACTCATCCAATACTTCGCTTGAGGTCAAAGTGTGGAAGTCCGGTCTTTGACGAATGACGGAGGACATGGCCTTGTGATAGGGCATCATTGCCTTGAGGAATTTGCACTTGATCCAATTTTCATCCGTGTCCTTGCTCCCGTGATCTCGTAGTGAGACCGCGAGTTTGGTTACTCTCCGAAAAAGCTCACGATGTTCTTCATCTTCTTTCATTGCAAACTCATCAGCCTCATCTTGTACCACTTCATAATTGGAGCGTTGAATGCTTGCGCTTCCCCGGTAGAGAGAGACAACACAATGCCATGCATCTTTGGCCAAGGCGAAGGGATGAAGATGAGGTAGGTCTTCGGGTGGAATTGCATCTTGAATGATGAAGAGAGCATTCTCATTGAATTGATTATCCGCGGCTTCTCGAGGAGTGAAGTTGCTTGGATCATGCGGATAAAAACCTTCTTCAATGATTCTCCAAAGGTTAGTGTTCACATGATTTAAATGACGTTTAAAGCGGTAAACCCAAGAATCAAAGTCCTCATTTTTCACAATCTTAGGTGGAGGACCGACATGATTCAAATGAGTGGAAGGAACCGGTCCACCATAAACAAGTGGTGGTTCCACATGGGCAAAGATGCCGGTGCCATTCTTACCACTAGAAGAAGGAGCCTTTTCACTACTAGCTTCCCCCATGTCGGGGATAGCATCCGTCACCTTGTTGGCGAGGTCATCCACTTTCAACGGTGCGGTGGATAGTTTAAACCCCTCAAGAAATTTAGTAAACATGCTTTCAACTTCGGTCGTCATGGAGGTTTTCAATGTCTCCAAGGCCACATTGAACTCCTCACGAGAGACCGAGGTTCCCCCATCACTCGTACACGAGATAGGATTCACACCGGAGTGTTCCTCCACATCGTCTACGGTATCAACCATACTTTTTGGACGGTAAAGTCCTTAATAAAGAGACGAGGCTCTGATACCAATTGAAAGGATCGATATGGTTGACTAGAGGGGGGATGAATAGGCAACTAACAATTTTTAACTTTTCTTTAGCAATTTAAACTTTGCATCAAAGTAGGTTGTCTAGATATGCAACTAGGTGAGCAACCTGTATGATGCAATACGGATAGGAACACAAGCAAGCAAGATATATGAAACAAATAAGCTTCCACAAGTAAAGGCATGAGATAACCAAGAGTGGAGACGGTGGAGACGAGGATGTGTTGCCGAAGTTCCTTCCCTTTGAGAGGAAGTACGTCTCCGTTGGAGTGGTGTGGAGGCACAATGCTCCCCAAGAAGCCACTAGGGCCACCGTAATCTCCTCACGCCCTCACACAATGCGAGATGCCGTGATTCCACTATTGGTGCCCTTGGAGGCAGCGACCGAACCTTTACAAAAGAGGTTGGAGCAATCTCCACAACTCAATTGGAGACTCCAACGACACCACGAAGCTTCACCATAATGGACTATGGCTTCGCGGTGACCTCAACCGTCTAGGATGCTCAAACACCCAAGAGTAACAAGATCCACAAGGGATTAGTGGGGGGAATCAAATCTCTCTTGGTGGAAGTGTAGATCGGGGCCTTCTCAACCACTCCCGAGCAAATCAACAAGTTTGGTTGGCTAGGGAGTGAGATCGGGCGAAAATGAAGCTTGGAGCAATAATGGAGCTTAGTGGTGGAAGAGGTGAGTCAACGGGGAAGAAGGGGACCCCTTATATAGTGTGTGGAAAAGATCCAACTGTTACCCACCAACCAGCCCGCGGCCAGCGGTACTACCGCGCCTGGCCAGCGGTACTACCGCAAGGCCGCGCGGTACTACTGCTTGCAACCAAGCGGTACTACCGCACGGCTGTGCGGTACTACCGTACCAACCCATGGTACTGCCGCAACCCCAGCACAGAACCGATAAACAGACACACAGAAGCTGGGGGCGGAACTTCCGCACGCGCGGTACTACCGCGCCCCCCCCCCCCCATGCGGTACTACCGCGAGGCAAAAGTCCCAGCCAGGGGAGAAGGGAAACTTCCGTGCCTACTTCCGCAAAGAAACGGAAGTAGCAAAAACCCGACACAGTAGTACTGTCGAGGGGTGGTACTACTGCCTGACCGCATAGCGCGGTACTACCGCATGGCGAAAGCGGTACTACCGCGGTAGGTGCGGATGTAAAAAATTACATCCGCTCCTACTACCGCAAGGGGGCGGCACTAGCCTAGTGGGCAGCGGTAGTGCGGCTCCAGGGGAGCGGTACTACCGTGGGCACCTGCGGTACTACCGCCCTACCGCGCGGTACTACCGCGGATACCTACAGTACTACCGTTGACCCAGGAGCAGTACTACCGCAATCAACAACGGCATCCAGACAAGGGAGGCAAGAAAACAGAGGAAGCTCCAAGGAAGAAGGAGGGGATAAGAAGGAGACGTGTACATGATGATTCCACCCAAACCTTTCCAACGCGGACCCCCTCTTAATAGTACGGCTTTCCTACGACTCAAATCCACCAAAAAGAAACGTAGAAAAGACGCCGTCTTCGTCAGTCTTCGAGGGGCACCCAATCGTCTTGTGCCTAGCAAAGAAGTGTCTGGAATACTCATGGCACACGATTAGTCCACAAATGCGTTGTCATCAATCACCAAAACACTTAGGGATAAATATGTCCTTACACCATGAGTCCCATCTACACGTTCGAGAGGCATACCGAGCATGTTCGAGAGGACTCGCTTAAAACTCGTTGTTTTTCTAGCTGTTTTCATGAGCTATTGAATACTATTTTGGGGCTTCAGAACGTTTTACAAGGCCCATGAGTCCTGGAACACATTTGAAAGGCATACCAAATAATCATCATTTTCAAGTTTCTGGCCGTTTTCATCAGCTATTGCCCATAGTTTTGGGGTTCGAGGCGATTTACAAGGCATGTGTGTGTCATTACATGTTAGAGAGGAATCGCTAAATACTCGTGGTTTCATATTTTCTGACAGTTAACATAAGCTATTGCCCACTGTTTTTCAGGTTCTGGTATGATTTACATGGCTCCTGAATCCATATACACGTTCGAGAGGCATACCAAATACGTTCGAGAGGACTCGCTCAAAACTCGTCTTTTTCTAGTTGATTTCATGAGCTATTGCCCACTATTTTGCGGTTCCTGGATGTTTTACAAGGCCCATGAGTCCCGGTACACATTTCAAAGGCGTACCAAAAACTCGTCATTTTCATGTTTTCTCGCCGTTTTCATGACCTATTGCCCATAGTTTTGAGGTTCCGGGGCGATTTACAAGGCTCTTGAGTGCTGGTACATGTTAGAGAGGAATCACTGAAAACTCATCGTTTTCACGTTTTCATGAGCCGTTGGCCATAGTTTTGGAGTCCCTGGGCAATTTACAAGGCCGGTGAGTGTCGATACAAGTTAGAGAGGAATCATTAAAAACTCGTCGTTTTCACATTTTTTGGCCGATATCGTAAGCTATTGCCCACTGTTTTCGGGTTCTAGGACGATTTACAAGGCCCGTGAGTCCTGGTACATGTTCGAGAGGTGTACAAAAACTCATCGTTTTCAACTTTTCTGGCCGTTTTCATGAGCCGTTGCCCATAGTTTTGGGGTTCCGGGCCGATTTACAATGACCTTGAGTGTCGGTACATGTTAGAAAGGAATGGCTAAATACTCATTGTTTCCACATTTTTTGGCTGTTTTCATAAGCTATTGCCCATTGTTTTCGGGTTCTGGGATGATTTACAAGGCCAGTGAGTCCCTCTACATGTTCGAGATGCATACCAAACACGTTCCAGATGACTCGCTCAAAACTCATCGTTTTTGCATTTTTTGGCTGTTTTCATGAGCTATGCCTGCTGGTTTGGGGTTCTTGAACGATTTACAAGGCCCATGAGCCCCAGAACACGTTTGAGAGGAATCCCTTAAAACTCATCATTTTCATGTTTTTTGGCCATTGTCAAAAGCTATTGCCCACTTTTTTCGGGTTCTAGGATGATTTACAAGGCCCGTGAGTCTCTCTACACGTTCGAGAGGACTCGCTCAAAACTCGTCGCTTTCGCATTTTCTGGCCGTTTTAATGAGCTATTGCCCACTGTTTGGGGGTTCTCAAACGATTTACAAGGCTTGCGAGTCCGCGTAAATGCTTAAGAGGCGTACCAAAAAATCGTTGTTTTCATATTTTCTCGCCATTTTCATGAGCAGTTTTGGGGTTCCGAGGCGATTCACCTGGCCGTGAGTGTAGGTACATGTTAGAGAGGAATCGCTAAAAACTCATCATGTCATAGGCTATTTCCCGCTATATTCGGGTCCTGGGACGATTTACAAGGCCTGTAAGTCCCTCTACACATTCGAGAGGCGTACCAAACACGTTCGAGAGAACTCACTCAAAACTCATCGTTTTTTGGCATTTTCAAATGTGTACCAGGACTCATCTGGCCATTTTCATGCTTTCTGGCAATTTCCGTGAGCCCATAGTTTTGAGGTTCCGTGGCGATTTACATGGCCCGTGAGTGTCGGTACATATTAGAGAGGAATCGCTAAAACTCATCATTTTCACATTTTCTGGCCGTTATCATAAGCTATTGCCAGGTTCTGTGACGATTTACATGGCTCGTTAGTCCCTATACATGTTCGAGCGGTGTACCAAACACGTTCGAGAGGATTCGCTCAAAACTAGTCGTTTTCATGTTTTCTGGCCATTTTCATGAGATATTGCCCGCTTTTTGGGGTTCGCAAAGAAGGCCTGTGAGTCCCGATACATGTTTGAGAGGTGTAGCAAAAACTGGTCATTTTCAAGTTTTACGGTCATTTTCATTAGCCATTGCTCATAGTTTTAGGGGTTTGAGGCGATTTACAATGCATCTGGGTGCCGGGACACGTTAGAGAGGTATCGCTAAAAACTCATCATTTTCACATTTTTCTGGTCATTTTCATAAGCTATTGCCCGATATTTTGGGGTTCTGGGACGATTTACAAGGCCATGACTCCCTATAAATATTGGAAAGGCGTACCTAACGCATTAGAGAGGACTTGCTCAAAACTCATCGTTTTCTGGCTGATTTCCAGAGCTATTGCCCACTGTATTGGGGTTCCTGAATGTTTTACAAGGTCCATGAGTCCCACTACACATTTGAAAGGCGTACCAAAAACTCGATGTTTTCATGTTTTCTAGCCGTTTTCATGAGCTATTGCCCATAGTTTTGGGGTTCTGGGGTGATTTACATGGCCCGTGAGTGTCGATACACGTTAGAGAGGAATTGCTAAAAACTCGTTGTTTTCACATTTTTTGGCCGTTATCGTAAGCCACTATTTTCGGGTTCTGGGACGATTTACGTGGCCAGTGAGTCCCGATACATGTTTGAGTGGTGTACGAAAAACTCATCATTTTCATGTTTTCTGGACGTTTTCATGAGCCATTGCCCATAGTTATGAGTTCCTGCGCGATTTACCATGCCCGTGAGTGCCGGTACACGTTAGAGAGAAATCGCTAAAAACTCGTCGTTTTCATGTTTTCTGGCCGTTCTCAAAAACTTTTGCCCTAGTTTTGTGTGTTTTGGGACCATTTACAAGGCTCATGAGTGCCTATACTTTTCATGAGCTATTGCCCGCTGTTTGGGGGTTCTTGAACGATTTACAAGGCCCATGAGTCCCTATACATGTTTGAGAGGTGTACCAAAAACTTGTCGTTTTCATTTTGTTTGGACGTTTTCATGAGCCATTGCCCATAGTTTTGGGCTTCCGGGGTGATTTACAATGCCCGTGAGTGCCGGTACATGTTCGAGAGGACTCGCTAAAAACTCGTCATTTTCGCGTTATCTGGCCGTTTTCATGAGCTATTGCCCGTTGTTTTGGGCCTGTTGTACGCTGTACAAGGCCCGTGAGTCCCGGTACACGTTTGAGAGGCGTATCAAAAAATCATCGTTTTCATGTTTTCTGATCGTTTTCATGAGCTATTGCCCACACTTTTGGGGTTCCTGGGCGATTTACAAGGCCCGTGAGTTTTGGTACTGTAGAGGCATAGCACACCACCGAGCTGTTCAAGATATACCGAGAGCCCGACGCCATGGTGGGGGTGGACGGCGCTGCCATGACGCGCTTCCTCTTCATGCACCCGAGGAAGGTGTTCATCCAGGTGGTGCCGATCGGCACGGATTGGGCCGCCGGCGACTACTACGGCGAGCACGCGGCGCGGCTGGGCCTTCGATACGTCGGCTACATGATCCTCCTGGAGGAGAGCACGCTCTCCGCTAGTACCTCACCGGCGACCCCGTGCTGATGGACCCCGCTGCCACCGTGCAACGCGGATAAGACGTGACCAAGAAGGTGTACCTGGACCGGCAGAACGTTCGACTGGACCTGGCCCGATTCAGGACAGGGAGGAGCTCCTGAGGTCTCACCAGTACCTGGCTGCCGGGCCGCGGCGGCCAAGAGCAACCGTGTGATGTGATCAGACAGTTTGACCGGTTTGATTAACCAACAAATAGATCATTAATGAACATCACCTGCTATAGTTTTTTTTCTTTCTTTCCATTGGGTATACTGACTTGACAATTCTTTGCATTAGTTTACTTTAGTTGGTGTCGTCCTGTGCCTGTGATCGGTGGTAAATTTACAGTCTGAGCTTGCTATGCGTACATACTCAATAAAAAGATTCAATTACAGTGGATGCACAATGCAGGCGCAAACAAAAAGATTGATTTTTTTAACTATGTACATTGGAAGTAGTGGTTGGTGTGCTCTGAACTCTGAAGAGGTAAATATACCAATGGTGTTTGAACTTGTCATGAATGTTCATTTTACTGTCTAAAGTTGAAAAAGTTCCAAACTGATTCTAAAACTTGGTTGGCACATGTAAATACGGAGCTAATCTTATTTGTAGACGTATAGTGTGCTGAAGTGGCCCCGTATATGCTGCCATTTGTATTGGTGAAACATTATTACGCCAATGCTATATATTTGTCGAGCCTACAAGCTGCAGCTTGATAGAGGATACGCTTACCAATAGACCAAACACACTACTATGAGAAATTAATCCACTATAAGTTTAATCAATAGTAAATAGCAAGCCTTGTTTTGCTTAAATGGGCTGCAACCCATGGCCCATTTAGCACACCGTAACGTTTTTAAAGAAATGTAAAAGGTTTGTAAATTCTAATCATAATAATAAATTTTATATTCAAATATTCGTGTGTTGTTAATAATTACCCCGTGTATGGTTTGTATTCACAAACATTTAAAAATGTATTTAATGAACATTCATAAATAATCCATGATTGTATATTTTAGAAGTTTGTATTTACGAAACATTTTTAGACACTCATGGCTTATATTTAACTAGTATTTTCAAAATAATAGGTGAATATTTCTAAAAATTACAGGAACATTTTTTAGTAAGTTATTTTATTACATACCACTATATATTTATTGTGTGTGCACACAAATATTTGTGTACCATGAGGTTATTATTTATGTACCACAAATATTTATAACCCACAACATGGCATGGTGCCTGTTTTTTTTAAATACATGCACAGGAATATTTTTATACCACGAGGTAATCATTAATAACACACAGATATTTGTATATCATGAGGTAATTATTAGGAACACACAAATATTTGAATCTAACTTTTATTATTATGACTAGCACATATGTCCGTGCATTGCAACCGGACAGATAATATGAAAAAAGGAACGTTTTTTGAAATTTACAACTTTTTTAGACGAGAGGATGAGCGCCTTTGTCACCGAGCTGCAATCCGTCTCGATGACTAAGGGTAGATCCGTCCCCGACATTGCCTTCCGTAGTCCTTCTAGGCAAGCCATGGCTTCAGCGCAGTCCGCTCCATTGCACCGCGGTATATAATCCCAAGCTGATAAGATAATTCTTTCAAACAAGAATGTTATTTTAAATTTGTGAACATTTTAGTAAAACAAGAATATTTTTCAAATTTTGATTTTTTAATGTAATTGTTCTTTGAAAATTTGAAAAAAAAAACTATAATTTTTTGAATTTTAAAAAACTTTTGGAGCAAGAAAAATAAAATTCCAACAAAATTCAAAAAAGTATTTATTTTAAATTTACCAGGCGATTGGCCGTCTGTGGTGGACCCACCCATCGCTCTATTCAAGTGGTGCCGATCGGCACAGATTGGGCCACCGCTGACTACTACGGCGAGCCCGCGACGCGGCTGGGCCTTCGGTACGTCGGCTACATGATCCTCCTAAAGGAGAGCTCGCTCTCCGCTAGTACCCCACCGGCGACCCCGTACTAACGGACCCCGCTGCCACCGCGCGGCGCGGATAGGACGTGACCAAGAAGGTGTACCTGGACCGGCAGAACGTTCGACTGTGTTGGGGATCGTTGCAAAAACTAAAAAAATTCTACGCATCACCAAGATCAATCTATGGAGTAACTAGTAACGAGAGGGGAGTGCATTTTCATACCCTTGAAGATCGCGAGTCGGAAGCGTTGCAAGAACGCGGTTGGAGGAGTCGTACACGTAGCTATTCATATCGCAGCCGAATCCGATCTAAGCATCGAACAACGGTGCATCCGCGTTCAACACACGTGCAGCCCGGTGACGTCTCCCGCGCCTTGATCCAGCAAGGAGGAGGGAGAGGTTGAGGAAGAAGGCTCCAACAGCAGCACGACGACGTGGTGGTGATGGAGTGGCAGTTCTCCGGCAGGGCTTCGCCAAGCTCACGCGGAGGAGGAGAGGTGTTGGGGAGGGGAGGGGTTGCGCCTTGGATGTGGTGCTGCAGCACTCCCCTCACCCCTCTATTTATAGGGAGAAGGGGGAAGGGGGCCGGCCCCTCTAGATGAGATCTAGAGGGGGGGGCGTCTAAGGGGGACGGGGCTTGCCCCCCAAGCAAGGGGCGCGCCCCCCCTTTAGGGTCCCCCCAAACCCTAGGCGCATGGGCCCTAGGGGGGAATGGCGCCCAGCCCACTAGGGGCTGGTTTCCTTCCACCTACAGCCCGTAAGGCCATTCAGGGCAGGTGGACCCTCGGAACCCCTCCGGTGGTCCCGGTACAATAGCGTATACCCCCGATTTTTTTCGGTGACCGTATGATGACTTTCCATATATAAATCTTCACCTCCGGACTATTCCGGAACTCCTCATGAAGTTCTTTTTACCCTTGCCTTTCTTGAACGGGCACGGCAACTCCCTTGCCGTCCTTCTTGAAGTTCTTTTTACCCTTGTCTTTCTTGAACTTAGTGGTTTTATTCACCATCAACACTTGATGTTCCTTTTTGATTTCCACCTCCGCTGATTTCAGCATTGAATATACCTCAGGAATGGTCTTTTCCATCCCCTGCATATTGAAGTTCATCACAAAGCTCTTGTAGCTAGGTGGGAGCGACTGAAGGATTCTGTCAACGACCGCATCATCCGGGAGATTAACTCCCAGCTGAGACAAGCGGTTGTGCAACCCAGACATTTTGAGTATGTGCTCGCTGACGGAACTATTCTCCTCCATCTTACAACTGTAGAACTTGTTGGAGACTTCATATCTCTTGACCTGGGCATGAGCTTGGAAAACCATTTTCAGCTCTTGGAACATCTCATATGCTCCGTGTTGCTCAAAACGCTTTTGGAGCCCCGGTTCTAAGCTGTAAAGCATGCCGCACTGAACCAGGGAGTAATCATCACTAGCGTCTGCCAAGCGTTCATAACGCATTGCTCTGCTGGGAAAACAGGTGCTTCACCTAGTGGTGCATCAAGGACATATGCTTTCCTGGCAGCTATGAGGATAATCCTCAGGTTACGGACCCAGTCCGTGTAGTTGTTGCCATCGTCTTTCAACTTGGTTTTCTCTAGGAAAGCATTGAAGTTGAGAGCAACATTAGCATGGGCCATTTGATCTACAAGACATATTGCAAAGAATTTAATGAAGTCCCACTCAGATAGACATCCCTCTAGTCATCTAAGTGATACATGATCCGATTCAACTAGGCCGTGTCCGATCATCACGTGAGACGGACTAGTCATTATCGGTGAACATCTTCATGTTGATCGTATCTTCTATACGACTCATGTTCGACCTTTCGGTTTTTCGTGTTCCGAGGCCATGTCTGTACATGCTAGGCTCATCAAGTCAACCTAAGTGTATAGCGTGTGTAAATCTGGCTTACACCCGCTGTATGCAACATTAGAACCTATCACACCCGATCATCACGTGGTGCTTTGGAACAACAGACCTTAGCAACGGTGCACAGTTAGGGGGGACACTTTCTTGAAATTATTGCGAGGGATCATCTTATTTATGCTACCGTCGTTCTAAGCAAATAAGATGTAAAACATGATAAACATCACATGCAATCAAATAGTGACATGATATGGCCAATATCATTTTGCTCCTTTTGATCTCCATCTTCGGGGCGCCATGATCATCATTGTCACCGGCATGACACCATGACCTCCATCATCATGATCTCCATTATCGTGTCTTCATGAAGTTGTCTCGCCAACTATTATTTCTACTACTATGGTTAACAGTTAGCAATAAAGTAAAGTAATTACATGACGTTTATGTTGACACGCAGGTCATAAATAAATTAAGACAACTCCTATGGCTCCTGCTGGTTGTCATACTCATCGACATGCAAGTCATGATTCCTATTACAAGAACATCATCAATCTCATACATCACATATATCATTCATCACATCCTTTTGGCCATATCACATCACACGGCATATGCTGCAAAAACAAGTTAGACATCCTCTAATTGTTGTTGCAAGTTTTTTACGTGGCTACTATAGGTTTCTAGCAAGAACGTTTCTTACCTGCGCTAAAACCACAACGTGATATGCCAATTTCTATTTACCCTTCATAAGGACCCTTTTCATCGAATCCGATCCGACTAAAGTGGGAGAGACAGACACCCGCTAGCCACCTTATGCAACTAGTGCATGTCAGTCGGTGGAACCAGTCTCACGTAAGCGTACGTGTAAGGTCGGTCCGGGCCGCTTCATCCCACGATGCCGCCGAATCAAGATAAGACTAGTAACGACAAGTAAATTGAAAAAATCGACGCCCACAACAACTTGTGTTCTACTCGTGCATAGAAACTACATATAGACCTAGCTCATGATGCCACTGTTGGGGACCGTTGCAAAAATTAAAATTTTTTCTACACATCACCAAGATCAATCTATGGAGTAACTAGCAACGAGAGGGGAGTTCATCTTCATACCCTTGAAGATCGCGAGTCGGAAGCATTGCAAGAACGCGGTTGGAGGAGTCGCACACGTAGCGATTCAAATCGCGGTCGAATCCGATCTAAGCACCGAACAACGGTGCCTCCGCGTTCAACACACGTGCAGACCGGTGACGTCTCCCGCGCCTTGATCCAGTAAGAAGGAGGGAGAGGTTGAGGAAGAAGGCTCCAACAGCAGCACGACGGCGTGGTGGTGATGGAGTGGCAGTTCTCCGACAGGGCTTCGCCAAGCTCACGCGGAGGAGGAGAGGTGTTGGGGAGGGGAGGGGCTGCGCCTTGGATGTGGTGTTGCAGCCCTCCCCTCGCCCCTCTATTTATAGGGAGAAGGAGGAAGGGGCCCGGCCCCTCTAGATGAGATCTAGAGGGGGCGGCGGCCAAAGGGGAGGGGGCTTGCCCCCCAAGCAAGGGGGACGCCCCCCTTTAGGGTTCCCCCAAACCCTAGACGCATGGGCCCTAGGGGGAATGGCGCCCAGCCCACTAGGGGCTGGTTCCCTTCCACCTACAGCCCATAAGGCCATCCGGAGCAGGTGGACCCTCCCGGTGGACCCCCGGAACCCCTCCGGTGGTCCCGGTACGGTATACCCCCCGAATATTTCTGGTGACCGTATGATGACTTCCCATATATAAATTTTCACCTCCAGACTATTCCGGAACTCCTCATGATGTCCGGGATCTCATCCGGGACTCCGAACAACATTCGGTAATCACATACAAATCTTCCTAATAACCCTAGCGTCATTGAACCTTAAGTGTGTAGACCCTACGGGTTCGGGAACCATGCAGACATGACCGACACAACTCTCTGGCCAATAACCAACAGCGGGATCTGGATACCCATGTTGGCTCCCACATGTTCCACGATGATCTCATCAGATGAACCACGATGTCGAGGATTCAAGCAATCCCGTATACAATTCCCTTTGTCAATCGGTACGTTACTTGGCCGAGATTCGATCGTTAGTATCCCAATACCTCGTTCAATCTCGTTACTGGCAAGTCACTTTACTCATTGTGTAACACATCATCCCGTGACCAACCCTTAGTCACATTGAGCTCATTACGATGATGTCTTACTGAGTGGGCCCAGAGATACCTCTCCGTCATATGGAGTGACAAATCCCAGTCTCGATTCATGCCAACCCAACAGACACTTTCAGAGATACCCGTAGTGCACCTTTATAGTCACCCAATTATGTTGTGACGTTTGGCACACCCAAAGTATTTCTATAGTATCTGGGAGTTGCACAATCTCATGGTCTAAGGAAAAGATACTTGACATTAGAAAAGCTTTAGCAGACGAACTACACGATCTTGGGCTATGCTTAGGATTGGGTCTTGTCCATCACATCATTCTCCTAATGATGTGATCCCGTTATCAGTGACATCCAATGTCCATGGTCAGGAAACTGTAACCATCTATTGATCAACGAGCTAGTCAACTAGAGGCTCACTAGGGACATATTGTGGTCTATGTATTCACACATGTACTACGATTTCCGAATAATACAATTATAGCATGAACAATAGACAATTATCATGAACAAGAAAATATAATAATAATCATTTTATTATTGCCTCTAGGGCATATTTCCAACAGACTGGACCTGGCCCGATTCAGGGAGGAGCTCCTGAGGGCTCACCAGTACCTGGCTGCCTGGCCGCGGCGGCCAAGAGCAACCGTGTGATGTGATCAGACAGTTTGACCAGTTTGATTAACCAACAAACAGATCATTAATGAACATCATCTGCCTGCTATAGTTTTTTTCCATTGGGCATACTGACTTGACTTGACAATTCTTTGCATTAGTTTACTTTATTTAGTTGGTGTCGTCCTATACGTGTGATCGATGGTAAATTTACAGTCTGAGCTTGCTATGCGTACATACTCAATAAAAAGATTCAATTACAGTGGATGCACATTGCAGGTGCAAAGAAAAAGATTGATTTTTTTAACTATGTACATTGGAAGCAGTGGTTGGTGTGCTCTGAACTCTGAAGAGATAAATACACCAATGGTGTTTGAACTTGTCATGAATGTTCACTTTAATGTTTGAAGTTGAAAAAAATGCAAAATTGATTCTAAAACTTGGTTGGCACATATAAATACGGTGCTAATCTCATTTGTAGACGTATAGTGTGCTGAAGTGGCCCCGTATATACTGCCATTTGTAGTGGTGAAACATTATTACGCCAATGCTATATATTTGTGTGACTAGTGGGTCACGTAAACAAAGGGAAAATTGAAATTAAAAATAGTGCCCAACCAGAGTCGAGCCTATGACCTGAAGCTTGATAGGATACGCTTACCAATAGACCAAACACACTACTATGAGAAATTATTCCACTATAAGTTTAATCAACGAAATATGTAAGTGGCAACCGTGCGGCAGATTGCAAAACTGCCACACGCATCGTCCTCCTGATCTCCTTCCTTTCCCGCACGTCCTCATGATCTTCTCCTTCCTTTCCCGCACGCCTCCCAATCTCCTTCTTTTCCTCGCGATCTTCTTCCTTTCCCGCACGTCCTCCCGATCTCCTTCCTTTCCCGCCCTCCTGATTTCCTTCCTTTCAATCACCAGTTACGACCCCACGCGCCTTCCAGATTCCTTTCCTTGCGATCTTCTTCCTTTCCCGCTCGTCCTCCCGATCTCCTTCCTTTCCCGCCCTCCTGATTTCCTTTCCTTTCAATCACCAGTTACGGCCCCACACGCCTTCCAGATTTTTGGGCAAAAATAATGCTTGAATTGAGATTTGATCTCTTGTCCACAGGTAATCAACGAAGGGAGCTAACCATCTCGCCTATGACACTCATTGTTGAACAAGCTAAGGAAAATATTGTTTTTGACATGTTTTGCCTTCAATATTTTAGCACTAAAAAGCTTTTGTTTCACCTATCAAACCTGGCACATAAACTTTTCCCGTGGTAAATTCTCCATCACCACCACGATAAATGATGCACCACCAATATGATAACTTTTGTATACCACGCGGTACATTATGTGTAAGTAGCATGGTCATAAGCATTGAAGGCGTGATAACTTTGGTGAAAACATCGTGGTAACTTCGATCATTGGGAAGAAATTTGTTGAACCCCGCCCCCCGGTAATTTCTGTAAATAGCATGATAACATTCACGCCATAGACCTGATAATTTAGATACAAACATCGTGATAACTTTAACCATTGGGAAAGAAAAATGTGAAAAGATACCAGATAATTTATGTGTAAATACGTGGTAATATACGCAGTGCACATCTGATAACTGAGATAGAAACACCATGGTAACTTTGACCATAGGGGAGATTTTTTTTAAGATACTCCGATATCTTCTGTGTAAATAGCATGGTACTATACATCCCTCCTCTCGTATTTTCATGTGTAAATAGCATGAAAACATATGCACCGCGATAACTAAACACCATGATAAGTTTTTGACCCGTGGGGGGGGGGGATTTTGCTGAAACATATCCCTGATAAATTTTGTGTAAATAGCATGATATTTTAAGCACTGCGGGCTTGATAGGTTACCTAGAATCACCATGATAACCTTTTGTCCCGGGGAAAAGTTGTTCAAAACATCCCCGATAATTTTTGTGTGAATAACATGATAATATAAGCACCGCATAACTGATAACTTACAATATAAACATGATGGTAACTTTTTACCAAAGGAAAACAAGTTGTTAAAAACATACACTCGCCTCGCGGGGCCTCTTAGATGAACACAACGCATGATGTGCCACAGAAAAGCCACATAATGTTTAGTGTCATGAGGAGGCACACATGCTCATGGGTTGGCCCAGAAAAACGGCCCACTTTGACCCGCTATAGGCGTGATAAGTTACGCAAAAACATCATGGTAATTTTTGATCTATGAAAAAAGTTACCGAAACACAACCAGGGTTTTAGGTGTAAGTTACCATGATAATATACGAAATGTAGACCTAGTAACTCATGTACAATCCCCCGTGATAACTTTGACCAGGGACGAGGTCGATGTACACATACCCTGATAACTTATGTGTAAGTACCACGGTATTTTACACATCGAAGACCTTATAACACAGTGGTAACTTTGAAAGTGGTGTAGTTGTTGAAACATATTACTTGGTAAATTCTATGTAAATAGCACGGTAACTTACGCAACACAGGTCTGATAACTTGCATGTGAATACCATGGTAACTTTGTCCTGAGGGAAAATCGTGGTAATTTTCTATACTTTTTTTATAGTAACACAATTGTAAAAAAATGATCAAAACGATTAGTTTCTTTAGTTTGAGCAACAAACACTAAGGGTGAGGTTGTTGTGGTGGCGCACTTTGGTGCCAAGAAGGTGTGGGTTTGAACTACATGCGCATTATTATTTTTATTATGTGATAGACGTGAAGAAGTGGTAATTTTCTCGGGGGTGGGCGCGCGAGATGTGCGGGAGAAGCAGGTTTCTCGGGCGAGCCTACATGGTTGTTCGGAAGAAAGTGGGGTCGAAGGAAAAGGGATCATGTGGTACTTTAAAGTGAAAGAAGTAGAGGTGTGACAGTTTTACTTATATGGCACACATGTGCCAAATATCATAGTCCTTTAATCAATAGTAAATAGCATGCCTTGTTTTGCTTAAATGGGCTGCAACCCGTGGCCCATTTAGCACACCGTAACGTTTTTAAAGAAATGTAAAAGGTCTGTAAATTCTAATCATAATAATAAATTTTATATTCAAATATTCATGTGTTCTTAATAATTACCCCATGTATGGTTTGTATTCACAAACATTTAAAAATGTATTTAATGAACATTCATAAATAATCCAGGATTGTATATTTTAGAAGTTTGTATTTACGAAACATTTTTAGACACTCATGGCTTATATTTAACTAGTATTTTCCAAATAATAAGTGAATATTTCTAAAAATTGCAGGAACATTTTTTAGTAAGTTATTTTATTACATACCTCTATATATTTATTGTGTGTGCACACAAAAATTTGTGTACCATGAGGTTATTATTTATGTACCACAAATATTTATAACCCACAACATGGCATGGTGCCTGTTTTTTTTTAAATACATGCACAGGAATATTTTTATACCACGAGGTAATCATTAATAACACACATATATTTGTATATCATTAGGTAATTGTTAGGAACACACAAATATTTGAATCTAACTTTTATTATTATGGCTAGCACATATGCCCGTGCATTGCAACTGGACAGATAATATGAAAAAGGTTTTTTTTTTTGAAATTTACAACTTTTTTAGAAAACATGAACTTTTTATAAAATCACTAATATTTTTTGAATTGGAGATTTAAAAAAACAGGAACATGTTTTCAACATTCAAAAGAATTTTAGAAAATGGATTTTTTCAAACAAGAATGCTATTTTAAATTTGTGAACATTTTAGTGAAACAAAAATATTTTTCGAATTTTGATTTTTTTTTAAATGTAACTGTTCTTGGAAAAATTGGTAAAAAAAACTATATTTTTTTGAATTTTAAAAAACTTTTGGAGCAAGAAAAATAAAATTCCAAAAAAAATCAAAAAAGTATTTATTTTAAATAGGAAACACCTTCCCTTCATCCGGATGAATGCAGCCTCGCGAGCAACCTCTTCATGCGACGTCCGATCACGCTCAATCACACGGTGGGCACAGCCAATTTACCAGGCGATTGGCCGTCCGTGGTGGACCCACCCACCGCTCTATTCCATCGACCTCCTTATCCAGCCGCAGGTTCCTTTCCAGCCACACGTTTCTCCTCTCTCTCTCTCTTTGCTCTAGCCCATGGGATTTGGTCCGCCATGGATGGCCTCGATGAGCTCCCTCAAATGAATTCTCAGGAAAATAAAAGGGTGCTGCTAACGGCTGGGGGCAGTCCCGCAGCTGCAACAGGACAGCCGCCGCCGCTGCAGCATGAGCTGCTGCATAGACCAGCGGTAGAGTGGCCAATTTGTACGAGAGCGCGGCCGTGCTGCAAGGTGGTCCAGCTACTGCGAGCCCGACGACGGACCAGATGCTCGGCGATGCTGCAACGCAGGCTTCGATGGCGTCTCGGCTGCGACGACGTGCTACGCCCACCCGTCGGTGGAGCGCTGATGCTGCTAGCCCTGACATCGTCATGCGTGAGGGCTCCCGGTGTTGCCACGGGCGGCGCCCCTGCTACGAAGCATCACCGGTTGCTGCGATGGTCATTGGAAATCTGTGACCTGTCATGGTGCGATGCCGCTCGTCGGGAGCATCCGGTGCTGTGAGGCCGCTTGCTGGCGGGAGCGTCAGTGCTGTGAGGCCGCTCGGCGGCGGGAGCGTGGCTGCTCGCCTGAAGCATATGATGCTGCGAGGCCGCTCGGCGGTGGGAGCGCCGGTGCTCGCTTGAAGCATACGATGCTGCGAGGCCACTTGCCGGCGGGAGCGTCGGTGCTGCGAGGCTGCTCGCCGGAATCATCGGGTGTTGCGAGGTGCTTGCCGACAAGAGCGTCAGTGCTGCGAGGTGTTCGCCGGAAGCATCCAAGGCCGCCGGCGATGCCCGGAGGCGATGTCGCGAGGGAGTGTCAGAGTTGTTGTGCTGCTAGGAGTGGTGCTGCGACACTGTGAGGAAGAGGACCTCTGATGCCTGCGTGTCACGTGCACAAAGAAAGCAGTGTGCAGAAGAAGAGAGAAGGGATCAAACGGCCGCGCTCGAGCGCATCAGACGGCTGTAGGGGCGGTTGTTATTTTCGCCTCCTACATCTGGATGGCGCCTAGCACGCGCCCTTTTAAATTTCTGAAAAGTTTTCGGAAATTGAACCATAATTGAAGGGAAACGCTGATGATCTACCGACTGATTTCTGGGAAAAAGTCCGCCACCTACAGCAGTTGACACGTGTTCTAAGGCCCACACAACATGTTGCCATGTTTCCAGAAAAATCTCACGCATCTTATCCCCATCCGTCTTCTCCTTTCCTCATCGTCCCCATGCTGGTCCAACCGCAGCCATGACTAGGCCAGCGCGGAGGCGCGCCACCACCACCACCACAGGTTGCTACATCTCCGTCCACCTCGCCCTACCACACCCAATCTGACTTTCACCCTCCTTAGATGCAGCCCGCCCGGTTCACTCCGCCGTCGGCCATGGGCACGGCCCCGCACAACCGCCGGAGCTCCAATACCTGCCGGCCACCTAACGGCGACAACGCATCCCTGTCGACCGGATTGATGGACCCACAAAATATGCCACGCCGACGGGGAGCGCCATCTTATCTCTGCAACAACGGTGTTGTTACAGGAATGGTGGAAGACTACGCAAGTATGCGAGCGCCCGGAGATGCTTTTTGCAGTTTTTGCAACATGAGTCATATTGTAGAAAATTAGATGCGGCGGAGATGTTGCATTAACTTTTGCAACAAGAGTCTTGATGCAGAAAATTAGACGCAACAGAAAATGTTGTTGTAATTTTTGCAATAAGGATCTTGTTACAGAAAATTAGATGTGTGAAAGATGTGCAAGAAATTAGACGCGTAAAAGATGTTGTTGTTGCAGAAAATTAGACACAGTGGGAGATGTTGTTTGCAATTTTTCTAAGGGTCTTGTTGCAGAAAACTAAAGAAGAAGAGGTTTTGCAACATGGGTCTTGTTGCAGAAATTTGTTTGTAGATGAGGTTTCGCAACAAGGTCTTGTTGCAGGAAATCAAAGAAGACCAGATCTTGCAACAAGAGCATCGTTGCAGGAAATTAGGGAGAAGGATTGAACGATTCGCGTTACGCATCGAATGGCACGCGAGATGCTTGTTTCTGCAACTCGATTGTTGTTTCTGCAACTCGATTGTTGTTTCAGAATTAATGGGTCGGGAAAGGAAATCAAGTCAGATGCCAGACGTAGATCGGACGTCTGCGCGCGCGTACATCGAACGGCCGTCGAGGTGGAGGATATTTTATACGGCAAAAAAACAGTTCAATGGGAAAAAAGAAAAAACAAACAGGAAAGAAAAAGGAAAGTAATAAGTAAAGAAAAAAAAGAAATGGGCCGGCCCTGTCTTGGGCGCCCTATGCGAAGCCCCGACTATATGACGCACAGTGCTTATGATTATGATTTACAGACTTTTACAAATTTTTTAAGTTAACATGTACTGAATGGGCACTGGATGCAGCCCTTTTAAGCACCAAAAGCCAGTCTATTATAGATAAAGTTAGAGGGACCGTGGTGGGCATGGAATCCTCTTCGGTGTAGTGGTCAGCGCGTACTTCCTCAAATAGCTGGTCGTAGGTTCTACTCTACTTGAGCAGAATTTTCTATTTTCATTTTTTCTTCTGGACTGACAGGCAGAACCCAATAGTCATAGATACAAATATAGCATTCAAATAATCATATTTCATCGTTACAAGCATGGACCCGAAAATACGATGCCATGTCTTGTTTGTAATTTTACTTCTTGGCCGTTGTTCCTTTGTGCAAAGGCTAGCGTTTTATTATTTGTTCAGTTTTATCAGGTCGGTGTGTATGTGGCTTGTACTATGATCTTTTTAATATAAATGAGACACGTATTATCATGCAAAAAAAGAGATGTGTCTAGCATCATATTTGCACGCGCTAGACAAGTTTTAGAACCAGTTCAACACATTTTTCAAGTTCACGCATTAAAATGAACATCTATGGTAAGTTCAGGCATCACAGGTATAATTACCTCAACTCTGAATGTATCAGAGACAGAAAACAAGTTGGTGCTTGCATGTGCTCTGAAGTCTGAATTACTTCAGGCCAGTCACAAGAGGCGGGATAGATACATCCATCTGAAATGCATGAGCGGGCCATTGGCCGGTCACTGCAAACATTTGCTGAGCTCGGCAGGTTCAGGGATCCCATTCCCGGAGGAATCCAGGCTGTATCAGTTGGTTGAAACGGAGTAATCATCTTTCGTTAAGCGTCAATAAAGCCTGCTAATCAGTGGCCCGTAAAGCGTCACCAATCGGACCTGGACAGCCCTAAAGGATATGATCACGCACACAGTACCACGGCGATGCATCAACATACCTTCTCGAGCTCAAGCAACAGCTTGTTGATAACAATCAACATCCGTGCAGAGGAAACGAAAAAAAAAGGAAGAAGCTTGCTGATGAAATGAGTCAGGAGGTTCCTCGGTTGGCAGGGAAAGGACCGGTGGTTCCAAACGGGGGAAATTTTCACTCGCAAGCCATTGAGAAAACCATGGCTGGAAATTAAAGCGCACCGAGGAAAGAATTGAAGAAGAGGAGGTCCACGGGGATGGCTCGTCGCAGCACGTAGTCGCAGTAGCCGAGAAGGAACAAGCGCACCGAGGTGAAGGATTGGCAGGCATTGTGGAAAAGTTCAGCGGGATCAATCCGATATCCCCATGGTTAGAACAAGGCTCCCTGGGGGTCGTGGGGGAGGAACGGAGACGCTCTCTTGGGTCGTTTGCTTGCGGTGGAATTTTCACTCACTCGTAGAAAAGGGATGGCTTCGGCACTTGCCCTGTGTGCGGGCTGTGGTGGGTTAGGAACTTTGGGATCCAAGTCGATGGTGATGAGATGCTCAGGGTTGTCCAGGCAAATGACAGTAGCTCCATTACAACTGAGTTCAGATGCAACATTGTATCTAATGGACCAACACGAGATTACACTCTTATGTCACCAAGCTGATCTACCCAGCTTCCATAACAAGAACTCTTCAAGTTGGATAGATTAATCAATCACAGTTTAGCAAACATGTGAGAAGATCAGGAACACCATTACATCAGATAATGTGCGCGGCCATAATATCTGTTGATGTACCTCGACTGCACACAATAGTAAATAACCAAGTTAAATCTAGTGTTGCAGGTTCAGATACATTCAAGTAATGGGCACTCAGGAACAACTTCATACCTTCATATTGTTAACATCAGGTGTATCCGGGGTTTTCACGGGATATAATTTGTAAAGTTCCATGTTTTCAAATGCCTCTCTTTGCTTAGGGTCCATATCTTCAATAGCTTTCTTCCTGGCTTCTTCAGCCTGAACAAGTTTTGGGGAATATTGAATATTGTAAAGCGTCAAATCTCTTGGAAATAATTAAATATTTCAGTTAAATGGACCTGTTCCAGTTCTATTTTCCCTTGTTTAACCTTCTCCTTTAGAAATTCCTGTCAATCAGCAAAGTTAGGAAGGGAGTTACTGCTGTAAAACAATGCTAACCTTAGAGTGTATAATTGATCAAGAAGAGTTTAGTGACCTCAATTTTTTCCCTCTCATCCTCTGGCAACCCCTCATCTTCGACTAGCTTATGAGCTAAAACCTGCATTGCAACATGATATGATTCAACATGGATGTCCTTTCATAGGTAGCATTGTACATCAGAGTAGAACAACTGAAATTCCTTACAAACCTTGTAATCATCCAATTCCAAGTGAAAATCACAAACTATCTGCAACAAGCAGCACAAGGTAAACATCAATGTATGAACAATTTACAGCTACTTGAAACCAGACCTGGAGACTTAATTAGGATGCACGAGTGCACTTCTGCGAATAGTGTTTGAAATAGAAATACAATAACTACAAAGTGGAAAGCAGGCTAAGAAGATTTTATTGTTGTTTTATTATCAACAGAAGGAAACCTCAAACAACCCACCCATCCACTTGGGTTTTGAACCATCAAATTGCCACGGGAACAACTTAGGTCAAGCATCCAACATACTACAAAACAGGTGATAACATTTAAGACAAAACGGAAGCAATGCGCATGATCAGATACCAGCAATGGAAGATGAGGAGGGGTCCCCACAGCACGAGATTGCCTTATGTAGCAACAGCAATGGCAGCAAGTCACCAGTACCGGACAAAAACATGACCTCATCGACTGATGATCACGTCACAGACTAAAGCAGACTAGATCACAGCAATTATACGCTTAAAGGAAGCTTACCGGGGATTCTAGAGGATATATGACGCGGACAACTGTGCCACCTTCATCTTCAGGAGGATTTAGTGGTATGTCTGCAAGATATTAAACAAGGTTCATATGCCGATGAGATTACCCTATAGAGAATGATATCATTAAAACAACTGGTGCCATATAAATTTAAATCAAGTGAGCAACTGGTAGAACAACTTTAGGATATGGGCGTGTATCTGAGAGTGGACTGTGCCAAACAGGATTCAGTGAGTGTTGGGTCATTTTGAGTACTTAGCAATCTTTTCGTGCTTATGATGTCTTAGAATGTGATTGACAATTCCATCCTGGCAGTTCTTAGGCACTAGGCGCAACCCTGCCACATAGCATTACCTGCTGCCTAGGTTTCTGCTTTGCTAGACAGTAACAGGTACTAGGCACCACTTCGCTGCCTACTGAGTACTTTCTGAAAATAGCATGACCTGAAAATCTGCACGCTCTAGAGATGCTAACTGTCAAGGTGCGAACAGCACTAAAGGCCAAGCAAATATGCACCAAAGTGCAAAAAATGAAAAGAAGAAATTTATCCCCTCAGAAGAAAAAGGAGAATAAAAGAGATTCGCTTATGACAGGATATTATGTGCCATCAAATTACTAGAAAGCAACCAGGATATAATTCAAACTGGTGTTACTAAATATGATGCCATTATGATTTTGTAAAACGGAATACCAGTCAACAAAAAAAAACAAGTTTAAAAGCCATTGCGTGTGTTCGCAGGCATGTTTCTTAAACTGCCACTTCAATGAATTAACAATTTGATTAGGGAAAAGGGCATCATTCCAAGACGAAGAATTGCATTGCAACCATTCAACTAATAGTGGCTGCAGTTCTGCAGAATCATGCACACTTTTGGATGGTTGGGTTTACATGATCTTGGCATGACACGTGCCAAAGATAGGTACAACAGTGGAACCTCTAATGGTAAGGGGTATACAAAGGATCATAAAGAAAAAAGGGTTAAAAAGTTAGATATTACTAGAGAAGCATAATACAGGCCTAAAAAAATAAACCCAATTCAGCTTACAGGGCGTGTAGTAGTAGAACTTGTTGGCTCTCTCAGTTTCCATTCGGTTCAGCGCAGACCTGTAAATGTATAAACCTGGGATTTAATAATCTTAACTAGTGGTAATGGAAATATAGCACATCATAGAATGAGAATGAAAATGCCTGGCAACAGAAATAAATATGTACCTAAAGCATGAAATTCTGAAAGCATAAATTCATAAAACTCACCTCCGCTGGGTGCAACAGAGAGTGAAGATTTTTGTTTTCAAACTTTCAATCCTGCCAAACCTGTAGGCAAAGCAATAGCAAGGTGAGTAAAATAAGTTACAAAGTAGAGGGAAAAAGCAGGGATATAAACAATGAAAACAAAAGGCAACAAATATTGCTCGATATAAGTAACGCAACAGTACCGGTCCTGAAGAGGAACATAAGGCACCCATGACATCTTCATCTCTTCCATTGGTACTATTTCTTCTTTTCCCGTTCGAACAAAATTTATGGCAATCTTATCCGATGGAGGAAAAGGACAGTCAACCTGTAAAATTGAACATGTCAACTGCTAAACAAGACAGACCATCCAGATCATATGTTATGGCGCTGCTAGAAGGAGGGCGCGAGAGGGCCGGCCGGGGGCCTTTCTGCCCACGGCCGGGCAAGAGGGAAGGGATTTCCTTCTTAATTCTTACTTGATTAGATTGATACATCTCCTCTCTTTATATAGAGAGGTTTACTTGACTCCCAAGCAAGGCTTACTTGACCCCTAAGCAAGCGACTCTTATCTCTAATTAACCCTAAGACTAACGGGCCCATTAGGCCCATTACGTACTCTAACACTACACCCCACCTGGACATGCAGTTTGTCCTCAAGCTGCAGCCTAACCAACTTATAACCATGACGCGACGCAACACAAACCTAACACCTAAAAACAAGCCTTTTACATCTCGGCTTGTTTTATTATGCTCAACCCGAAATGGACTGGGACACTTTATTTTGGACCCCTTAACAAAAAGTGGACACCATCCGCACGTCGGACGTGCACGTGTACAGCCACCTGGATCCCATGGAAACCATCTAGACAAAAGAAGTGCATGTGTAGGACCACCTGGAAGTGGTCGCAAGAGTGACCAGCAGAGGCGCTCTCGCGGCGGCCGGTGACGGAATGCAGTGGTGCTACGTGGTGCGCTGCTGTCGGTGACACCATGGCTTCTTCCTGCCGGACGGCTGTTGGTCTGCACCGCACAGGGAAGAGTGGAGGGCTTGCGATGGAGAATGACGAGGAGGGGTGCGCCCCCCCAACCGCCGATGTCGCAGACTTTGAGGTCGCTGCCCGCGGGGAAAACATCATGCCCGCTGCCCGTGGGGGAAACCGCATGCCCAAGATCCCCGGCGCAGCGGATGAGATCGAGGTCCTTTGCGCAGCGAAGGGCAACTTGGAGGAGCGGCAGCTGCAGACCACGCATCTCCCGCACACGCCGACGCGCTAGGAGGCCGCGTGCAGTAGCCTGCAGCCTCACCGCCGCCGACACGTGGCGGGTAGCGATCCAAGACGGAAGCGGTGACGACGACGGCGGGGACTGGACTTGGTGGAGCGGGACTCCCGCCGGCGCTGTCGATGCGGGGCCGGAGCTGACCGGCGGTGGCTGTTGCAGCTGCAGCGGCGGTGGCGCATCGGGCAGCGGCAGCGGCTGTTGCGGCGGAGCGCCGGGCGAGGCCGCCAGGAGCGGCGGCTGCCACTGCAGCCAGGGCTGGGCGGTGGTGGCGATGGATGGAAGCTGCAGTGGCTGCTGCAGTGGTCCGGCGAGCGCGGCGAAGGCTGCCTGGTGCGGCGATGGGCGCTGGAGGCGCGGCGGGAGCCGGCGCCGACCACTGCGGCCACTGCGGGGCGGCGGCGGGCGACAGCTGCAGCTGGGGCAGCAGCGTCCCAGCGAATGCCGCGGAGGCCCCTGGATGCGGCGAGTACCACAACAGGGCCGGCGGCTCGGCAGTGGCGGTCAGCGGCAGGGGCGGCGGCGGCCCGTAGGGGCTGACCAGGTACAGCCGGATCCCCTGGATGGCTGTGACAAGGTCGTTGAGGACCCCGGTGATCTCCTCCGGGGTGTAGACGGCGGACGGAGGTGCGGTGGAGGGCGCCGGCATCTGGGCGGTGGCGGCGCCGGAGGATGCAACCAGCGGCGTGGACGGGGAGGGCAGCGGCACGGTGTAGATGGCCAGCGGCGCGGTGGTGACGGTCGGCAGCGGAAGCGACGGGGTGGGCGGCGACGAAGACATGATCGGAACTGAGCTACCTGATACCAAATTGTTATGGCGCTGCTAGAAGGAGGGCGCGGGAGGGCCGGCCGGGGGCCTTTCTGCCCACGGCCGGGCAAGAGGGAAGGGATTTCCTTCGTAATTCTTGCTTGATTAGATTGATACATCTCCTCTCTTTATATAGAGAGGTTTACTTGACTCCCAAGCAAGGCTTACTTGACCCCTAAGCAAGCAACTCTTATCTCTAATTAACCCTAAGACTAACGGGCCCATTAGGCCCATTACGTACTCTAACATCATAGGCCTTAAACAAGTATTTGATCAAATTAACAAATATGACAAAATATTTGATACTGCATGTTTGGGTAAAAAACATGAAGAGCAAGACAAGGTCACCAGCCAAATAATTTTTGACAAGTTAACAGGAAATCTTAGAGAGAGAAAACAGGATCATAACAGAACAACAGCAATAGAAGGAAATAAATGCTCCTGCCAAGATAATTCTCTTGGTAACATCAACTGATAAAATAAATGAAGTTTCTTACTCCTTTTATTTTCAAAAGCTTGTAGCAACTTCCTAAACTTAAAAGCTGATGCATAAATTTTCATCTTGTGCAATTCATAATTCTACATGAAAATCATAAACAATAATATACTAAAGATGGTATGTTTTTAAGTAATGCAAAAGGTATAAACAGAACTGCTGATTTGTTTATCTGATGTAGACATGAGCTAAAGGTTCAGCTCAATATGTACAACTGCAAGACCATTCTCCGCTGTACATTTTTTTCCTACTAACATGTTTTGCTTTGAAACACAAAATGTAAACATAATGGTGTTATAGATGCTGGGCCAAGAGAGTGGATAAGAACTTACAGCAAGTACAACAGGAACAACTACAATCTTCAATTCACCATTAACATCCAATTGTTGTGCTGCACGCCAAGAGGAGCCAATTTGACTTGTATGGAATAATATTCAACAGGTGTAAAACTAGAATGGAAATAAGAATATGGCAGATACTAAATCCACTTTACATACAATATATAAAGTGATACACAAATACAATTGTTGAATCTCACTAAACCAGACTAATAGCACTTAAAACAAACATCAGTAAATTTATGGCCAGATAACCCTACTTTGCTACAGATTACGAAATATTACCAACATTATAAAACATGTATCAAGGATCAACGGTAGCAAAATTAACTTTAGAAACAGATTACTGAAATATTATCAACATTATAAAACATGTATCAAGGATCAACGGTAGCAAAATCAACTTCAGAAATAGCTTAGTGCCAAGTATACTTAGTTACTTACGCTAGGTGCTTCCAAACAAGTAAACCGTCTTCCCATATAGTTCCCCCCTTCCTCTAGTGTTTTCTGCTCATCAACAACAACCACATATCACTGTATGCTGAAGTTAAACATTCAAAAGGGGGGTAAATCTTACAAGATTAAGTTTGACTATCATACCTCTAAATTTTCGAAGTTCCAATTGAATTCCTTTATCATATCAGTGTTTTCCCACTGCAGATGACAAGCCAAGTTCTATAAGTTTTTCAAGGCAAGGAAATGCGTACAGCTTAAGCTATATAATATGTCCAAGTGCGCACGACTAACATACACAATACGAAAAAATGGAATGGGAACAAACCTCAGTCCCAACAGGAAAAGCAGACCACCACAGATCCTCCTGAACAGAGTGGCAAACCATTAGTCAAAACACACATTAATCAAAATAGCAAGGCCATCACACAAGATCACAATTCTAATCATAATGGCACCTTCCGAAAACAGTCATAATGGTTGCTTCCAAAAGTAAGAAACCGCTGTCATAAAAAGAAGAAGAAAAACCCTGCAAATAGAACATGGCACCTGTTGTGCAATAATGAATATGTTCTGAGTCAGCATGCCAGAAACATGTTGCTGGCTCATCATCTTCCAATACTACCATAAACCTAGTGCTAATCTGGCATGCTCCTCGACTGACATAGCAATTGCTAGCACCAGACTTGGAAAAAGGTTGACCAGCAGAACGCACACGGCTTAAATTTTTTTCATCAGTCACGAATTCTCTAATACCACGGGGTAGAGCATTCCAGTTTCCTATTTACATGAGAACAAACTAATAGTCAAACCAAGTGCGCATTTGAGCATCACTAGCAGAACAACGGAACCAA
>NC_041380.1:384947011-384973227 GCF_002162155.2 Triticum dicoccoides
AAGTGAAGCTGGCCGCGAGCTAATCAGATAAGGACAACGCAAAGGAAGTGTCTCCGTGTGAATCGATTGAAAATTAGTTTTTCTCTTAACCAAAGCCTATAACCATTAGACACTGATCCAACAGTCCATCCAGACCTGGATCTCCTTTCTCTCTTTCTTCTTCCTGCTTTCATCTTCACGTGCGATACACCCGGTCGCGCCGAACCGCCAACGCGGAGCCCCCGCCGCCCCCACCTCCCCTCGGCTCCCGTCAGGGCCAGACGCCACTGCCGCCTCCGCCGCCCACTGGGGTTCCCCAGATCCCCTAATTCCTAACCCCAAATCCCATTCGTTTTTGTAATACTCCAGGGTTTAGGGTTTAGGTGATTGATGTGACAACCAGATTCCTCTTCGGGGGTAAGTGCTCCATGTCGACCTTGGGCTTGCTCAGCACCTTGACGCGCTACTCCGCCCCAGAGGAGCTGCCTACTTCGCCGCCGCCTCCTGCTTGCTCGAGGGCTTTCGGCGCCGGGGGACCGGCCCACGTCGCCCGAACTGGGCGTCCGTCCGTCCGTGCCACCGGCGCTTCCAGCTTTGCAGAAAGACCCTCCGTCTTCCCTGAAAATCGGATATAGTTCTACTCCGGTCCTTTAAATGAGGCCGCTTGCGGCGCCGGTGGGTCCCCCCCGACCCCGACTCCAGTCCGCGCCCCTGCCGCGTCTCCCTAGTCTTTGCCGGCGGCGGCTGCGGCTCGGCTGGAGCTGGGGTTGTTAGGAATTAATTAATTAGGTTAATTAACTATTAATCACTGCTACGTCGGTGCCACTTTTGGCAACTTCCTCCTTTTGTAACCGCCTTGTAAACTGGGTATAAATACCCCAATCTTCAATCAATAGAATAACTGTTCATTCATATATCTGTTTTCCATTCGCTCCTCTCTCTCGATTCTCTCCAACACGTTATCACGCACGCCTCTTCCAGAGAGCAGTTAGGCCAAGAACTCGACGGCTCCACCGTCCCTGACCCTCCCTCCGGCCCCAAGGACACGAGGACCCTCGGCCTCGACAGCGCTCCAGCGGCGCAGCACCAGCGCGCGATGCAGGCGGCTGAGGCACCCCATGGTTGACGACGCCCTCCTCTGTAGGCGCGTCGAAGCGGCGCCCTCCGGCGCTTCAATCCGCCACATGACTGCCGACGACAGCGGCGGCAAACGGCAAGGCCTCTCTATGGCCAGAGGAGGCCACTCCGGCGATCTGCAATTGCCGCAGACGATGACTGGAGAAGTCTGGAGAAGTTGGCTACTAGAGTTTCGGCCACCACGCGATTCACGGCGAAGACGAGATGTTCCTCGTACAAAAAGGAAAGAAACTAATCAGGGAGATTGATTGATTGATCTTGTCTTCTTGCAATCATCAATTAATAATCTAACAATGAATTGTTTTTCTCCTGTATGTATATGCGCTCACACGAATCTCACGAAGAATTGATCAATCGTGAACTACAAAGAAAGAAGAACCGATGGAAGAACGCAGCGCCAGCCTCCATCGATTCAAGAATTGGAAGCCTCGAACACACTCTGCCAAAGGACAGAAAATCAATCAATTGAGCGGATTTATCATACTCCAAGCAGGAACATCAGAACTTGAAATTGGGCACAATTTTCAATTACACAAGGAAGACGCACAGAAAAGGATATGGGCGTTGGCATCCAGGATCACTCGATCGAAAATCCATACCAATAACTGTAAGCATCCATGTGATTTCTTCAATTTGTGATGTTCTTACCTCTTAAATGAGATCGGCCGCGGATCAGCGGACTCGATTCCGGACGGAGGAAGGTCTAAGCGGCGGCCGCTCGTCCACTCTCCTCCTCCCTTTTCCCCCTGGATGCGATGGTTGAGGCCGCACCCGCGGCCTCCATCGGCACGGCCGTCTACAGCGGCGACAACCACATCCCGGCAGCAACGCTCCTCCCTCCGGAGGAGCACCACGGCCCGCCACGCAGCCCGGCAACAGAGACGGCCAACGCGCATGCGGAGCGCAGTTCTCTCCGCCACACCTTGGCACGGCGGCGGCCTTCGGCTCCGACGCCGCTTCTCCTGATGCGGCGCGATGGCGCGGCGGCCAACATCCGTCCCACGGCGTGGAGATGCTGCCCAGGCGCAGACGACCTTCGATTGGCGACGCCATCTTCCCTCCTAATTCCTCACGAGGAGATGTGCTATGACTCTGTACAGCCAAAGCTAACTCAATCGATGGATTCTTGGCCGTAGCGAGAATCACCGGAGAACCTTATCTCTTCGGCCATTTAACAATTTGCATTTTTTTATTGCCAAATAAGGACATCAGCTTTAGTACTACTTGCATAGAAGCCCTCAGGCTAATTGTGATCGTATCACTCAGACTCTCTGGTCTTCATATTGTGCATCATATTTTAAAAAATGAATTCTACATGTATTATGAGCATAGTAGTATTGTTCAAGTGTTCATACCTTGAATTTCCATTATATATTAGAGACGACATTGTGCCATATTATACATGTTTGCCTCAGCATTCATTGTAAATATTAGTTTTAGAACAACATTTTTCTGTCTTTTGCAATTGGAATTAATTTTTCTTGCAAATCTTGACGAAATCCAAAATAAGGATTTTGAAGTGTCATACTTAAGATGACCACATCATATTTTATTTGTGAATCACAAGGTATTGATGGCATCTACTACAGAATTTGCAGATTATCTATCACTACTGTGAGGTCTACATCTTGTTATTTTGATAAGATGACTACCTTCAAGTGCTCTTCCAAATATTAATGTGACTATTCCAAATTTAATTTGTGAATCACAAGGTATTGGTGGTATCTACTGCACTATTTGCAGATTATCAACCACTACTGTGAGGTCTACATCTTGTCATTTTAACAAGATTATTACCTTCAAAGTGCTCTTCCAAATATTAATATTATATGTGACTACCTCAAGATATCATAAGGTAATACTGGCATCTACTGCAAATTTTGCAGACTATCCATTATTACTGCAAGGTCTACATCATGTCACTTTGACAGATGACTACCTTCAAAGTGATTTCACACATTTTACATAACATAAGGTAATAGAATTATGAACATCTACTGACAAAAGTCAGACTATGTTTCCTATTACTGCGAGATCTACACCGCATCCGGTGACTATCTTCAAAGTGTTATTCTATATAAATGGAGGTCTACACATATGAGTGTATAGCATCAGCTATCATAAAAAAAAATTGCTCCTCTGAAGCAATTGTTGTTGTTCACTAAAAAAAAAAGATATTTACTCTCATAATAAAAGGTATTCATGCATGAACACTACATTCTGAAACGGCAAATATTTTCCACAAATATCATTTATTCAAGCCTCATTTTGCTTTAATATGTCATAGACAACTATGCAAATATTTGCACATACCAGTAATTACCTTCTATTACATTGGTAAAATACATGGCAGTAGAGCCTATGTCACTATTTTAATTATAGTGTCGTCCATTCATTAAAATGGATACCACAATTTATAGAAATTGTTGAGTGTCTCAAACACTATTGATAGGTCCACATCAAATTGTGGTTATACTTTTATAGTGACTAACCAATGATAAACATGAAAAGTCTATGTGTTTTGGCAGTGACTCTGAAGTCACATATTTTCTCAAGAATGAAGTCCAAAACATTAGCAATGATTTCATCACATCTGTTGTATTGAAGGATACACCCAGGTTCACCATGGATCATCTTGGCCATGAGTATTTTCATGTAACACATGCCTGACATTTCCAAATGCACTAAATTCAAGATTAGGTGGGAGTATTTATTTTAAGATGATTCATGACATCAGTCATTGTGTCCACCCGTGGCCTATTGCCACTACAACTCCACCTTCTGCAATGGCTATTCTCTTGATAGCTAAGTATATACATGTTGCATTTTATATGTCATCAACTTCACTTAGTTCTCAAACTAAGTAATTATGGATGAATATTTATTCACTACAATTTTTCCCTTGAGAGAAACATGCTGCCATGAGCACAACACGATTGATCACCCATTTGATTTCAAAACATCAAGTCTATTGCATCTCACAATTCTGTCACTTTAATCAACTTTAAGTTGAGATCTCGTGATCAAATATTTTCCTATATACAGATCCAGTTGAAAAGCCCTTAATGCACTTTACACCCTCTTAAGATGGTACTACCTTTTTTTTATGATCAAGAAACATGGAATTTCTTAAAATCATCAGATTCACCCAATGGGTGTTATACCATAATTTAAAATTCATGCTAGTATCGAGAATAGTATGCAAGTTAGTTGTCACAAAATAGAACTATGAGGAATTCAAAGTAAAGTGGAGGCTAATAGACAACCAAAGACGGAATTATCTCTTAATAAGAATCGGTCATTTTCAAGTGATCAAAAGACAACTCTCAAGTTTATCAGATGCGTGGTTATGTAAATATTGTACCTATGATTACCAAACCCTCAAACATATGGTCGAACCACATCACAAATTTATTAAAAGGCAAATAAGTTCAATAGGATAAATTTGAAAATTTGCAAATAACAACCAGATTCTGGTAAAGAATTGTTCTCAGAATCTTCATCAGAAGGAGGACCAAAATCTAGTCCAGAAAATGGAGGATGAACTCATTTGCACTCAATAATATCGGAGACCTTAGGTAATCTCCTAATTATTCCCAAAAATAGCATTAACCTGTACTTGTACTACTACATGTAGTAGGATATTCAATATCCCATCACTTGGATACAATATTTAATATATTTGATAGCATGGTTAAAGTCATACTTAGTATTGTTGCGTACGAAATAATTTTCTAAATATTAATAAATTAAATGTCTATTTTGATAGACTTATCCATCCTGGTTTGGGGATGATTAGAAAATTATTGACAATTCTGTTGGTCACAACTTAACAAGTTGCAAAATATCCCAAATCATCAGATTTTATGCGCACTACATGTGCCATAGGGGAAATCAGTTTTAAGGCACTCTCACCTTAAAATTCTAAATGAGCCACTCAATCTTCCTTGAATACATTAAGAAGACATATGTGGATTAGTTAACCATTATGTGGAATTATTTAGATACTTCATGGTACTCATAGGAACATTTATAAAATGATTTCAAGTGTGTCTCTTATCACACACAAACATGCATGATCTTACTAAATAAATTGCTCAACTTATCAAAGTAGGAGCAAATTCTCCTGAAAACAGGATTGAAAAACCCATTCGAATGGACAATGTCATTGAAATCATTTCACAAGCAATGTCCGATTATATTTTTGTACTCTATGTACATAGCCAGAATGGTTTAACTAAATTTCTTATCAAAGATAGTGAAATGAATTACATGACCAATCTTAAAGAATTGTAAACTTACCAGCCTCTTGCTGGACACATACGGCCTTACACACCGTAAGTATGATCTAAATCATACCAACTGCATTTCATACTACTTTCCCCTTGTAGTAACTACGTGGAAATCAACAAAGTATTTCCCATCTGCGATAATTTGGTTACATACCGATATCACCACTCCAGCATACATCAATGGGCACTCACAGAAAATTGGGATCTATGGAGGAATAATAATTTATCCGTCAATCAAAATTATTCATAGTCCGTACGCTGATTGCATCAGCAATAAGGATATTTTCGGCATTAGGGGGAGATAAGTACCACAAAGAATGCCGAAAAAAATAAATTAGAGATGTTATTGACATTCAATCCTTATATCCACGTCTCAAAGAATCTGAACTAGAAGTTTAGAGAATTATATATTTGCAACACATTGCAAATCTGCCACATACATTTACTGATGACAAGGTGTTACTAAATTATATATTCCTGCAGTAAAGTGTCAGAAGAGTGGAGGTACCTGATAAACCACTCTTCTCCCCAAATGAGAGCAAGAGGGGGAGAAAATCTGACAATACGAGATATAACTTCTCATATGCTTCCGCCGAAACAGAGGAAATCACATCCTCAACTAGTAAATGTAATTCAACATCAAGTTGAAAGACACCTCACTGGATGCTCATCATCCAATGCCCGGCATAAATGTGCACAAATGTTTTGGTGCCGGGACATCGAAACACCTTGACTCCATTTGTTGTAGGAAATCACAAGGAGCTAAAAAGGAGTAAATATTTAATCCACAAACTTCAATGATTCCATCAGAATCATATAAACTAAAGACTACATTTGTCGACATATATTTCTTCTCAAATTGCTAAAACCTTTTGGGCCCAGAACCAAAATCCATGGTAGAGTTCCTCTTGCACTCATATTGGTTCACATAAAAAGGAAGCAAGTAATGAAGGATAGCACTCGCTCAACAAATGAGTGGTATTTACTGTAGTAATACCTACTCCTCATAAGTATCTTCCATATGGAATACTAAAAACTTCTCATGTTGGAAATATGCCCTAGAGGCAATAATAAAAGTATTATTATTATATTTCCTTGTTCATGATAATTGTCTTTTATTCATGCTATAACTGTATTATCCGGAAATCGTAATACACGTGTGAATACATAGACCACAATATGTCCCTAGTGAGCCTCTAGTTGACTAGCTCGTTGTGATCAACAGATAGTCATGGTTTCCTGACTATGGACATTGGATGTCGTTGATAACGGGATCACATCATTAGGAGAATGATGTGATGGACAAGACCCAATCCTAAGACTAGCACAAAAGATCGAGTAGTTCATTTGCTAGAGCTTTGCGAATGTCAAGTATCTCTTCCTTTGACCATGAGATCGTATAACTCCTGGATACCGTAGGAGTGCTTTGGGTGTATCAAACGTCACAACGTAACTGGGTGACTATAAAGGTGCACTACAGGTATCTCCGAAAGTATCTATTGTTTTATGCGGATCGAGACTGGGATTTGTCACTCCGTGTAAATGGAGAGGTATCTCTGGGCCCACTCGGTAGGACATCATCATATGCGCAATGTGACCAAGGATTTGATCACGGGATGATGTGTTACGGAACGAGTAAAGTGACTTGCCGATAACGAGATTGAACAAGGTATTGGATACCGACGATCGAATCTCGGGCAAGTAAAATACCGCTAGACAAAGGGAATTGTATACGGGATTGATTAAGTCCTTGACATCGTGGTTCATCCGATGAGATCATCGTGGAACATGTGGGAGCCAACATGGGTATCCAGATCCCGCTGTTGGTTATTGACTGGAGAACGTCTCGGTCATGTCTGCATGTCTCCCGAACCCGTAGGGTCTACACACTTAAGGTTCGATGACGCTAGGGTTATAAAGGAAGCTTGTATGTGGTTACCAAATGTTGTTCGGAGTCCTGGATGAGATCCTGGACGTCACGAGGAGTTCCGGAATGGTCCGGAGGTAAAGATTTATATATAGGAAGTCCTGTTTCGGCCATCGGGACAAGTTTCGGGGTCATCGGTATTGTACCGGGACCACCGGAAGGGTCCCGGGGGCCCACCGGGTGGGGCCACCTGCCCCGGGGGGCCACATGGGCTGTAGGGGGTGCGCCTTGGCCTACATGGGCCAAGGGCACCAGCCCCAAGAGGCCCATGCGCAAGGAAACTTGGAGAGGGAAGAGTCCTAAAGGGGGAAGGCACCTCCGAGGTGCCTTGGGGAGGATGGACTCCTCCCCATCCTTAGCCGCACCCCTTCCTTGGAGGAGGGGGCAAGGCTGCGCCCTCCCCCTCTCCCTTGGCCCTATATATAGTGGGGAAAAGGAGGAGCAATCATACCTAAGGCCTTTGGTTGCCTCCCTCTCCCTCCCGTGACACATCTCCTCTCCCGTAGGTGCTCGGCGAAGCCCTGCAGGATTGCCACGCTCCTCCATCATCACCACGCCGTTGTGCTGCTGCTAGATGGAGTCTTCCTCAACCTCTCCCTCTCTCCTTGCTGGATCAAGGCGTGGGAGACGTCACCGGGCTGTACGTGTGTTGAACGCGGAGGTGCCGTCCGTTCGGCACTTGATCATCGGTGATCTGAATCACGACGAGTACGACTCCATCAACCCCGTTCACTTGAACGCTTCCGCTTAGCGATCTACAAGGGTATGTAGATGCAAACTCTCCTCTCCTTTCTACTCGTTGCTGGTCTCTCCATAGATAGATCTTGGTGATTCGTAGGAAAATTTTTGAATTTCTGCTACGTTCCCCAACAGTGGCATCATGAGCTAGGTCTATTGCGTAGATTCTATGCACGAGTAGAACACAAAGTAGTTGTGGGCGTTGATTTTGTTCAATATGCTTGCCGTTACTAGTCTTATCTTGATTCGGCGGCATCGTGGGATGAAGCGGCCCGGACCGACCTTACACGTACTCTTACGTGAGACTGGTTCCACCGACTGACATGCACTAGATGCATAAGGTGGCTAGCGGGTGTCTGTCTCTCCTACTTTAGTCGGATCGGATTCGATGAAAAGGGTCCTTATGAAGGGTAAATAGCAATTGGCATATCACGTTGTGGTCTTTGCGTAGGTAAGAAACGTTCTTGCTAGAAACCCATAGCAGCCACGTAAAACATGCAACAACAATTAGAGGACGTCTAACTTGTTTTTGCAGGGTATGCTTTGTGATGTGATATGGCCAAAAGGATGTGATGAATGATATATGTGATGTATGAGATTGATCATGTTCTTGTAATAGGATTCACGACTTGCATGTCGATGAGTATGACAACCGGCAGGAGCCATAGGAGTTGTCTTTATTTTTTGTATGACCTGCGTGTCATTGAAGAACGCCATGTAACTTACTTTACTTTATTGCTAAACGCGTTAGCCATAGAAGTAGAAGTAGTCGTTGGCGTGACAACTTCATGAAGACACGATGATGGAGATCATGATGATGGAGATCATGGTGTCATGCCGGTGACAAGATGATCATGGAGCCCCGAAGATGAAGATCAAAGGAGCTATATGATATTGGCCATATCATGTCACTACTCTTATTTGATTGCATGTGATGTTTATCATGTTTATACATCTTATTTGCTTAGAACGACGGTAGTAAATAAGATGATCCCTCATTAAAATTTCAAGAAGTGTTCTCCCCTAACTGTGCACCGTTGCTACAGTTCGTCATTTCGAAGCACCACGTGATGATCGGGTGTGATAGATTCTTACGTTCACATACAACGGGTGTAAGACAGTTTTACACAGCGAAAACACTTAGGGTTAACTTGACGAGCCTAGCATGTACAGACATGGCCTCGGAACACGGAGACCGAAAGGTCGAGCATGAGTCGTATAGAAGATACGATCAACATGAAGATGTTCACTGATGATGACTAGTCCGTCTCACGTGATGATCGGACACGGCCTAGTTTGACTCGGATCATGTAATCACTTAGATGACTAGAGGGATGTCTATCTGAGTGGGAGTTCATAAGATGAACTTAATTATCCTGAACTTAGTCAGAAGACCTTTTGCAAATTATGTCGTAAGCTCGCGCTTTAGTTCTACTGTTTAGATATGTTCCTAGAGAAATTATAGTTGAAAGTTGATAGTAGCGATTATGCGATCAGTAGAAAGCTTATGTCCTTAATGCACCGCTTAGTGTGCTGAACCCCAAACGTCGTTTGTGGATGTTTCGAACATCGAACATACACGTTTTGATAACTACGTGATAGTTCAGTTAAATGGTTTAAGTAGAGGCACCAAAGACGTTTTCGAAACGTCGCGGAACATATGAGATGTTTCGAGGGCTGAAATTAGGATTTCAGGCTCGTGCCCACGTCAAGAGGTATAAGACCTCCGACGATTATCTTAGCCTGCAAAGTAAGGAGAGAAGCTCAATTGTTGAGCTTGTGCTCAGATTGTCTGAGTGCAACAATCACTTGAATCAAGTGGGAGTTGATCTCCCAGATGAAATAGTGATAGTTCCTCCGAAGTCATTACCACCAAGCTGCTAGAGCTTCGTGATGAACTATAATATATCAAGGACATATATGATGATCCTTGAGGTATTCGCGATGTTTGACACCGCGAAAGTAGAAATCAAGAAGGAGCATCAATTGTTGATGGTTGGTGAAACCACTAGTTTCAAGAAGGGCAAGGGAACAAAGGGATACTTCATGAAACGGCAATTCAGCTGCTGCTCTAGTGAAGAAACCCAAGGTTAAACCCAAACCCGAGACTAAGTGCTTCTGTAATAAGGGGAACAGTCACTAGAGCGGAATTACCCTAGATACTTGGTAGATGAGAAGGCTGGCAAGGTCGATAGAAGTATATTGGATATACATTATGTTAATGTGTACTTTACTAGTACTCCTAGTAGCACCAGGGTATTGGATACCGGTTCGGTTGCTAAGTGTTAGTAACTCGAAATAAAAGCTACGGAATAAAACGGAGACTGGCTAAAGGTGAGCTGACGATATGTGTTGGAAGTGTTTCCAAGTTTGATGTGATCTAACATCGCACGCTCCCTCTACCATCAAGATTAGTATTAAACCTGAATAAGTGCTCTTGCACCTAAAGGAATGGTTTATTGAATCTTGATCGTAGTGATACACATTTTCATGCCAAAAGATATAAGATAGTAATGATAGTACCACTTACTTGTGGCACTGCCATGTAAGTCATAATGGTATAAAACGCATGAAGAAGCTCCATGTTGATGGATCTTTGGACTCACTCATTTTTGAAAAGTTTGAGACATGCGAACCATGTCTATTGGTGTATATGCATGAAGAAACTCCATGCAAATGGATTGTTCGGACTCACTTGATTTTGAATCACTTGAGATATGCAAATCATACCACATGGGCAAGATGACTGAAAAGCCTCGTTTTCAGTAAGATGGAACAAGATAGCAACTTGTTGGAAGTAACACATTTTGATGTGTGCAGTCCAATGAGTGCTGAGGCATGCAGTAAATATCGTTATGTTCTTACTTCACAGATGATTCGAGTAGATGTTGAGAATATTTACTTGATGAAACACAAATCTGAATTATTGAATGGTTCAAATAATTTCAGAGTGAAGTAGAAGATCATTGTGACAAGAGGATAAAATGTCTATGATACGATCATAGAGATAAATATCTGAGTTACGAGTTTTGGCACACAATTAAGACATTGTGGAAATTGTTTCATAATTAATACCGCCTGGAACACCATAGTGTGATGGTGTGTCCGAACATCATAGTTGCACCCTATTGGATATGGTGCGTGCCATGATGTCTCTTATCGAATTACCACTATCGTTCATGGTTTAGGCATTAGAGACAACCACATTCACTTTAAATAGGGCACCACATAATTCCGTTGAGATGACACCGTATGAATTATGGTTTAGAGAAACCTAAGTTGTCGTTTCTTAAAGGTTTGGGGCTGCGACGCTTATGTGAAAAAGTTTCAGGATTAAGCTCGAACCCAAAGCGGATAAAATGCATCTTCATAGGACACCCAAAACAGTTGGGTATACCTCCTAATTCAGATCCGAAAGCAATATGGATTGTTTCTTGAATCGGGTCCTTTCTCGAGGAAAGGTTTCTCTCGAAAGAGTTGAGTGGGAGGATGGTGGAGACTTGATGAGGTTATTGAACCGTCTCTTCAACTAGTGTATGGCAGGGCACAGGAAGTTGTTCCTGTGGCACCTACACCAATTGAAGTGGAAGCTTATGATATTGATCATGAAACTTTGGATCGAGTCACTACCAAACCTCGTAGGACGACAAGGACACGTACTACTTCGGAGTGGTTAGGTGATCCTGTCTTGGAAGTCATGTTGCTGGACAACAATGAACCTACGAGCTATGGAGAAGCGATGGTGGGCCCAAATTCCGACAAATGGTTAGAAGCCATGAAATCCGAGATAGTATCCATATATCAGAACAAAGCATGGACTTTGATGGACTTGCCCGATGATTGGCAATCCATTGAGATAAATGGATCTTTTAAGAAGAAGACGGACGTGGATGGTAATGTCACCATCTATAAAGCTCGACTTGTGGCGAAGAGTTTTTCACAAGTTCAAGGAGTTGACTACGATGAGATTTTCTCACTCGTAGCGATGCTTAAAGTCCGTCGAAATCATGTTAGCATTAGCTGCATTTATGAAATCTGGCAGATGGATGTCAAGACAAGTTTCCTTACTAGTTTTCGTAAGGAAAGGTTGTATGCAATACAATCAGAAAAGTTTTTTCGATCCTAAGGATGCTAAAAGGTATGCTAGCTCCAGCGATCCTTCTAAGGACTGGAGTAAGCATCTCGGAGTTGGAATGTACGCTTTGATGAGACGATCAAAGATTTTGGATTTATACAAAGTTTATGAGAAACTTGTATTTCCAAAGAAGTGAGTGGGAGCACTATAGAATTTCTGATAAGTATATGTTGTTGACATATTGTTGATCAGAAATGACGTAGAATTTCTGGAAAGCATATAGGGTTATTTGAAAGGTGTTTTTCAATAGAAAACCTGGATTAAGCTACTTGAACATTGAGCATCGAGATCTATAAGGATAGATCAAAATGCTTAATAATACTTTCAAATGAGCACATACCTTGACATGATCTTGAAGGTGTTCAAGATGAACCAGTCAAAGAAGGAGTTCTTGCCTGAGTTGTAAGGTACGAAGTTAAGACTTAAAGCTCGACCACGGCAGAATAGAGAGAAAGGACGAAGGTCGTCCCCTATGCTTTAGACGTAGGCTCTACAGTATGTTATGTTGTGTACCGCACCGAAAGTGTGCCTTGCCATGAGTCAGTCAAGGGGTACAAGAGTGATCCATGAATGGATCATAGGACAGCGGTCAAAGTTATCCTTAGTAACTAGTGGACTAAGGAATTTTCTCGATTATGGAGGTGGTAAAAGAGTTCGTCGTAAAGGTTACGACGATGCAAGCTTAACACCTATCCGGATAGCTCTGAGTAGAGAGACCGGATACATATAATGGAGCAATAATTTAGAATAGCTCCAAGTAGAACAGTTGTTTGGAATAGCTCCAAATAGAGCGTGGTAGCTGCATCTAGGAGATGGCATAGAGATTTGTAAAGCACACACGGATCTGAAAGGTTCAGACCCGTTGACTAAAACCTCTCTCACAAGCAACATGATGAAACATAAAACTCATTGAGTGTCAATCACATAGTGATGTGAACTAGACTACTGACTCTAGTAAACTCTTGGGTATTAGTCACATGGCGATGTGACCTGTGAGTGTTAATCACATGGCGATGTGAACTAGATTATTGACTCTAGTGCAAGTGGGAGACTGTTGGAAATATGCCCTAGAGGCAATAATAAAAGTATTATTATTATATTTCCTTGTTCATGATAATTGTCTTTTATTCATGCTATAACTGTATTATCCGGAAATCGTAATACACGTGTGAATACATAGACCACAATATGTCCCTAGTGAGCCTCTAGTTGACTAGCTCGTTGTGATCAACAGATAGTCATGGTTTCCTGACTATGGACATTGGATGTCGTTGATAACGAGATCACATCATTAGGAGAATGATGTGATGGACAAGACCCAATCCTAAGACTAGCACAAAAGATCGAGTAGTTCATTTGCTAGAGCTTTGCGAATGTCAAGTATCTCTTCCTTTGACCATGAGATCGTATAACTCCTGGATACCGTAGGAGTGCTTTGGGTGTATCAAACGTCACAACGTAACTGGGTGACTATAAAGGTGCACTACAGGTATCTCCGAAAGTATCTATTGTTTTATGCGGATCGAGACTGGGATTTGTCACTCCGTGTAAACGGAGAGGTATCTCTGGGCCCACTCGGTAGGACATCATCATATGCGCAATGTGACCAAGGATTTGATCACGGGATGATGTGTTACGGAACGAGTAAAGTGACTTGCCGATAACGAGATTGAACAAGGTATTGGATACCGACGATCGAATCTCGGGCAAGTAAAATATCGCTAGACAAAGGGAATTGAATACGGGATTGATTAAGTCCTTGACATCGTGTTTCATCCGATGAGATCATCGTGGAACATGTGGGAGCCAACATGGGTATCCAGATCCCGCTGTTGGTTATTGACCGGAGAACGTCTCGGTCATGTCTGCATGTCTCCCGAACCCGTAGGGTCTACACACTTAAGGTTCGATGACGCTAGGGTTATAAAGGAAGTTTGTATGTGGTTACTGAATATTGTTCGGAGTCCCGGATGAGATCCCGGACGTCACGAGGAGTTCCGGAATGGTCCGGAGGTAAAGATTTATATATAGGAAGTCCTGTTTCGGCAATCGGGACAAGTTTCGGGGTCATCGGTATTGTACCGGGACCACCGGAAGGGTCCCGGGGGCCCACCGGGTGGGGCCACCTGCCCCGGGGGGCCACATGGGCTGAAGGGGGTGCGCCTTGGCCTACATGGGCCAAGGGCACCAGCCCCAAGAGGCCCATGCGCAAGGAAACTTGGAGAGGGAAGAGTCCTAAAGGGGGAAGGCACCTCCGAGGTGCCTTGGGGAGGATGGACTCCTCCCCATCCTTAGCCGCACCCCTTCCTTGGAGGAGGGGGCAAGGCTGCGCCCTCCCCCTCTCCCTTGGCCCTATATATAGTGGGGAAAAGGAGGAGCAATCATACCTAAGGCCTTTGGTTGCCTCCCTCTCCCTCCCGTGACACATCTCCTCTCCCGTAGGTGCTCGGCGAAGCCCTGCAGGGATTGCCACGCTCCTCCACCACCACCACGCCGTTGTGCTGCTGTTGGATGGATTCTTCCTCAACCTCTCCCTCTCTCCTTGCTGGATCAAGGCGTGGGAGACGTCACCGGGCTGTACGTGTGTTGAACGCGGAGGTGCCGTCCGTTCGGCACTTGATCATCGGTGATCTGAATCACGACGAGTACGACTCCATCAACCCCGTTCACTTGAACGCTTCCGCTTAGCGATCTACAAGGGTATGTAGATGCAAACTCTCCTCTCCTTTCTACTCGTTGCTGGTCTCTCCATAGATAGATCTTGGTGATTCGTAGGAAAATTTTTGAATTTCTGCTACGTTCCCCAACATCTCATTCATAGACAAAGTCAATGAGGTGGTGAGAAAGCGAGGCTTGTAGCAAAAGGGTTCACGCAGAGATCCGACATCGATCACGATGTGACATACCCTTCTGGTATTAGTGGAATTATGTTTCGATACTAAATATCATAGGCAGTACGAATAATACCATGCAGTTAATGGATGCAGTGACTACATACTCATATGGATCACTCATTTCGGATATCTATTTTAAAGTTCCTGAAGGGCTTAAAATTCCCAATCCAAAGATAAATCGTAGCATGTTTTGTGTAAAACTTCAAAGTCACTCTATGACTTGAAATAGTCGGAAATCATATGGTACTACCGACTAAATGAGTTCCTTCTTCAAAGGGATTACTCAAAGAATGATGATTACTTCTGTGTTAATAAGGAAATCCAAAATTTGTTTTCCTTATATCACTTAGTGTATATCGATGACTTCATCATCAATGTCTATACAAGACCTAAACATATACAAAATCATCTCAAGACGGAAAATTTGGATTAAACCAAATTTAGCTTAAGTTTACAACTTGAGCATTCTCTCAAGAATACATATCAGTCTACATATATCCAAAACATATTTGAGAAGTTCAATGTGGATATATCACACCAACAAAACGTATATGGTCGATATGAGGAATATTAACTTATATCTCAAGTTCATAATAAATCTTGAACAATTCCATCAGGAAAATCAAGATTTGACCATGATATTGGCTCTTTACTTGATCCCAACAAAGCCATATCAATGACTGATTTTGATGGAATAGCCTTCTTATGGAATTCATATAAATAGAATTTAATGGCTACTTCCCCTTATCATTCTGACATAATTACTTTATCTAAAGGCATTGAAAATATGGTTGGCTTAGCAGAATGATTAACCACACTCAAAACCATGTGGTTGAGATTCATCAGAGTAACATAATTTGATTTATCAAGATGCTACCACTTGTATTACTCAATACATACAGGTTATATGAAGAGCAATATCACAAAGCACATTGCTCGAGATCACTTATCCTCATGAATTATAGAAAAGTGATGAAATAGTTTGCAAACAAAATATTGGAAAAACCGACATATTATTCATAATGTCATGATCATGTCAATGTAATTGATATGAGACATCCTCCAGATTTGCAAAGTTCAGGGGGAGTAATCTCCCAAAGTATAACCTGTTAACAAACATCAGATTACATATATTGTACTCTTTTTCCCTTCACGAGTTTTTCCCTAATGGTTTCTCATAAAAGGTTTTTAATGAGACAATATAGATATAAGTGTTCATATATGTCATATCATTTTCTCCTTATATTTCTCCCATTGGGTTTTAAAGGAGTTTTCGATGGCATATATAATCGCACTCTTTTCCTTTATGAGTTTTCTCTCAAAGTTTCTCATAACGGTTTTTAACGAGGCATGTCATGCTTTCTTTTTTCCCTATCGGGGTTTTTAAAGAAAGTACTCAAGACATATTAATTGTTCTCTAAACTCATCGATGATTTTTCTCCTTCTTCAAAGGTTTTTATCATATGAGTTATCAAGAGACAATAATCATTATATGTTGCATCATTTTCTCCTTATTATTTTTCCCACTGGGTTTAAAGGAGTTTTAGCAACATATCTGCACTATTCTCCTCATATTTTTCCCACAGGGTTTTTGGAGGAGACTTTCAAGATGAAGATGATGAACGTTCAAGGCAAATACATACTAGAAGGAGTCTATCAAGATGATGTATATTCACAAAGACAAGCATTGATTAGGGGGAGTGTTAGGAATTATTTAATTAGGTTAATTAACTATTAATCACTGCTATGTCGGTGCCACTTTTGGCAACTTCCTCCTTTTGTAACCGCCTTGTAAACTGGGTATAAATACCCCAATCTTCAATCAATAGAATAACTGTTCATTCATATATCTGTTTTCCATTCGCTCCTCTCTCTCGATTCTCTCCAACAGGGGTATCCATCGTCGGAGACCTCAGGAGCATCGTCGCCTCGCAGATGGAGGGCCTCATTTGTTGAAATTTGGGAACAATTTTGGAAATCTACGAACATTTTTTGGTTTGACATTTTCAAATTTGGGAAAAAATTGGGAACAAAGTTTCAAATTCGCAAACATTTTTTGAATATTGTGAACGTTTAAAAAAATTCATAACTGTTTTTTAATTTGCAAACATTTTTTTTCAAATTCGTAAACATTTTTTGAATAAGCAAACGTGTCTTTTGATATCATGAACATTTTCTGATTTCCAGAACATTCTTTTTGAAACCGTGAACATTTTTTAATTATGAACATTTTTTGAATCCACAAATATTATATGATTTCCCAAACATTTTCTAAAATAATTAACATTTTTTATTTGACGTGTATTTCTTGAACTGGTTTCTTGAAATTCACAAAAAAATTTGAAATTTAGAACTTTTTTGAAATCCTGAATTATTTTGAAGAGGAAAAAAATACAGAAAGGAAAAACAAATGAAAAAACAGGGGTGTCCCGCCCTGCACATGGGCTGGCTCAAAGCAGGTGCGGGGAGGAGCGGGAGGTGCGCGTCTGTGCTATTCAGCGCGTTAGTCGCTGAATAGGGGCGCCCGACTAAATAGTACCCAACTCATTAGTTCTCATTGAGCCCACACAGCCCATTAAGCCGAACACAACTCATTTGTCTGGACCACAACCCTACACCCAAACCAAGCCCACGCTCGCCGAGTTGTTTGCGTCTCCGCCGCCGACGACGACGAGCACACCCGCAGGCGCAGATCTGAGATTGAGTGAGTGTGTGAGAGAGAAATCGGTGGAGATGGCCGGGAGGCTGACTGCGATGGGATCCCGCATCATGGGCGGCCACGGCGCAGCCGCGCGCGCCGCGGCCTCCGCCCTCCGCAACCGCGCCGGCATGGGCCTCCCCGCCGGCAGGCACATCGTCCCCGACAAGCCCGTAAGCTAGGAGACGCCCCTCCCCTCGCCTCCCCCGCTCTCTATTGTTTGTGTGATCTCCATCTCTAATCGGTTCCATTTCGGATTGGGGATTTTTGCGTCGCAGCTGCCTGTGAACGACGAGCTGGTGTGGGACAATGGCACACCCTTCCCTGAGCCCTGCGTCGACCGCCTGGCGCCGCACATCGGCAAGGTATGCTGATCCGACCCCCTCCCCCTCCCCCCTCCCTACTGCTGCAATACACAAGACCGCATCCACTGCAATTTGGTGCGTTGCAGCGCATCAAATGCGTCTGTATCGGTTTGATTTTGATGTGTTTTGGTTGGACAGTACGAGGCTCTGGCGTGGCTGTGTGGAGGTCTGAGCTTCTTCGCCGCTCTCGGCCTGGCCGCCGTTGTGAATGACAAGGCCTCCAAGATGCCATATGTGAGTTTCCAGTGCCACTGCTTCTACTGCCTCGTGATGTTACAACCCCCATTGTTTGTTTAGAGACCATCTTTGTAGTGTTTATCTGTTTGGGCTATGATTTAAAGGAGACTTTCCTGCAAAAGAAAAAAGTACACCCTCTGTTCCTAAATATATGACGTTTTGGCAGTTCAATTTAAACTGCCAAAACGTCTTATGTTTATAAACAGATGTAGTAAAAGATTTAGCGGAGACTTGCCTTATGCAACTGTACAAAAAATATTGTTGCTAAGATGGTACGACCGTTGGGTCATTGTGAGAGTGTTCCAATTGTTAATTTTAGGCTAGAGTTGCAATTGTTATGAATTGATGTAAATTTGCACAATTTACCTAAACTAGACCTGAAAAATGGTGCAAACCCAGTCAATTTAGTTAACTGTAAATAGAGTACATTTTGGCGTTTTGTTGTTGTTGCAACTAGGGAGGATTCTTGTACTGTATGATCATCAACATATTTTCCTTGTGGTTTATTAGTTGTGATTTGTGTTCTAGCTGTCTAGTGCATGATCTAAATTGTTTCTTGTTAGAAGTTTATATTCCGAGAGAATTAAAGACTGCAACTAGAAATTGATTAATTGAATTGGAACCAAGTTAATTGACCTCAGTTTGTGCAAAATATGTTCTCCCTTGTTCCTTGAAACAAATAAAATATAGAGAGCTTCCTTGATTTCTTATGTATCTATGGGGGCATTCGTTGTGGGTATTCTTTTCTTATCAAATGAACTGCAATTAATCATCTAACTCTATGGATAACAAATGTAAATATCTGCCACCTCATTGCTTAGCAAGTTATTTTATTGCCTTCATTCAACTGGCACTGCTGGCTTAAATTTCCCATGGAGGATCTCACTTTAGGAAAAAGTCCACATTAGTACATTACACTCTCAAACTATTGGCTGTGCTCATGTACCCACTTAAACAATTTTTGGGCTCATTCAGTAACTCGCTGATTAATTTGAGATCCACTTAACCCCCTAACTAGACTCAGTGGTTCCCAAACAGGGGTTTCATAATCTTGGTTTGACATGTAGGCATGTCACATGTCACGCCATCATCAGCCACAACTCCTTTCCTCCATTTGGTTGATTTAAGCGGAAAATTTTCAAGGAAACAGAGTGCAGTGACGCGGCGGAGGGGTAGGAATTAAGGTTCCAGTGGTTGCTAGAGATATCGCGGGGCATCCAAGTGCTAGCTACCTTGGAGACGTGGCAGTCAGGGTGTCCTAGTGATAGGATCCATCAAGCAGGCTGGTCGTGTTCTTGGCCTTGAGCTGCAGACGGAAGTGGCGCATATTTTCTCACCACATCATTTCCAGGAGCTCCTATATGATACCCTTGTTGACCTTCTGGAAGAAAGGACCCCAGTATGCGGGATTGCAGGTGCCCGGTGATCCCAGCTGCTCAGGACGCTATCTCCTCCGTGGCCCCGCCATTCTTTGTCAGGCACCTGAAATTGATCACTGGGAGCTCGCACTCTGACACGTGCAGAGGCTGACTGGCCAACAGCACTGTCATGCACAGGTGCTTGTTCTGTCAGATCACCGTGGCAGAGCAGCACTGCAACAGTGCCTAGTAGCTGTCCGCTAGCGGCTGGTTAGCTAGCTCCAAAGCTAGATGTTCGAATTCACTACGGCGAGCTGTAAATACATCCTAGCTGTGAGCATCATTGTTTATAAGGCGTTAAGGCGAGCACCAACCGCCCTGACGCGTAAGCGCCTAAAGTGGGCATAATTGCAAGGCACTGCCAGGGCGCCTTGGCGCCTAAGCGTCCGCCTTATAAACAATGGTTAGCATATCGTGTCCTTGGGCTAATCAAAGTGAGCTGTGCCTATTCTGGATGCAAGGAAGCTATAGAGAGCGCCCGGTGTGCTTGAGTGTTGTTTTGTGGTGCAAACCCTGCCATGTCATCACCAATCCTGGTATAGGGGGTTAAGTAGACCTCAGATTCTTCATCAGGTGGTTAATTGGGCCTAGAAATTGTTTTGGGTGCATTCAATAGTTTAGATATTTATTTCCTTAGAGAGCAGTTAGTATTTTGGTACACCCTTAAACCTTATATGTATGTCGGGCCTTAGATATTTGTGTTAAGTTCCTTATTATGATTTCATCCCGACACAACCTTGCACTTCCCCAAGATTTGATGCTGGAATCTGTTACTGGATATATACTGGTGATTATTGAGTGTAGATGATCGATTTATTCTGATAATTGTGAACTTCACTGTCATGCTGTATGTTACTCTATTGACTTGAACAATTGGATAGCCATGTTACTAAGCATGGCCTGTGTCAAACCCTTCAATCCCTAAGCTGTAATGCCTCCTTGATATGCAAAGTTTATACCCACGTCAGAAGGTATTGGTATTAGCATCGCTGGATACTCATGATGTTGCATAATCTGTTATATCCTTCGAAGCACGGAGGACTTTATCATGTATGCTTGTTACCTTATGTGCTATACACGTGTGGAAACAAAGGTTTGGTACTCTCCTGAAGGTTACAGTAGTCAGTAAAGCTAAAATGATCTTATATTTTGGGACGGAGGGAGTATCTGTTAAGCTTATGCCCTTTGTCCTAGATGAAATTCCTTAATATGTCATATCATCCCAATCCTACTTTTTCAGAATACTGCAAACGAAGAAGGCCCTAAAACTAATCTTCTGTTTAAACTTAATCTGATAGTTACTACAGATGCGAACTTGACTTGAAAACTTAATCTGATTTGTGATTGCGGACCTGAAAACTATCTAAACTAGACAATGCCCCATGCGTTGCTGTGGGAACCTTGTTAAAAAATATATGGCTAAGTGGTAGAATACTAAAGTTAATGCAAAAAGCAAATACAAAATGTCTTACATGACTTAATTTCCTTGGAAAAAAGTCATGCATGAGGTGGTATGCTTTGCATTAAGAGATTAATGAAAAAATAACTTATGAATACATGCATGACTAGGTGATGTGGCATTGTTGCATGGAGAGGAAAATTAGGTAGTGAGTTGTAGCTATTTAAGAATAGAGGATTTGTTGTAAATTGGTAAAGAAGGATGCCTGTTTTTAGTTTATTTTGCTGAACAAGCTAACTAAACTCATCATACTTTCTCTTGCAGACACCAAAAGTCTACCCGTTCGACAATTTGAGAGCGGAACTTGGTGATAGATCATAAAATATTTCCCCCCACCTTTTCAAGTGTTGCGAGGAACTGAACTCAGCACACCTCCTTTCATCGGGATGGTGTTTGTTGTCGTTTGTCATGTTATAAACATTGGTCTTGTAGTTTGTTGAATCGAGATAATCGATCCCAGTTTGCGCATATCTATGCATTGATCCATGTAATAAACAATATTGGGTATCTTGTTGATTTCAGATCAATTGACGATGGTACTCTTTGCAAATGTTTTCAAACAAAGTTTTTCCTCTCAATCATTCTTTTTTATAACCAGGCATGCACTTTGCGGCTACTTGTTTTACTGACAATGGCAGAACTGTGATAGTACTTGTAAAGCTGCATGTATAATGTCTGCTTGGTCAGCAACGTCCATATCCCATTCTAATTCGTTTCGGAAAGCACGGCGTTCACAGGGAATAACCATTTAGCAAAGTTGGAACTGAAGGTATAGCGCAGCAAGCACCGAACATGTCATTACGTTACCACACGACACAAGATAGTAGACTTAACATTAAAGGACCAGTACACAGACAAACTTAATTAAAATTCGCGCGCAGCACGTACCACTACTAGCAAGCAAATTAACATCGTTCCATTCGTGCGTGCGTGCGTACGGACTTGGCTGGTCAGTTAGTGCACTGGAAGCCAGCCGGGAGCTTCCTGCCGCAGTGGTTGACGAGGAGGCCGAGCTGGAGGGGCAGGCCGACGTCGACGACGCCCAGCACGTTGGCCTTGATGGCGGTGCAGAGGCAGACTGCGGCGTCCAGGTCGGCGAGGCCGCCAACGAGCTCGCAGCACGGCTTCTTCCCCGACGACGCCGTCGACCAGGAGCCCGCCATCAGGTTCGTCAGCCCGTCGCCTAGGCCCAGCACGTCCGCGCACACCCCCAGCTTCAGCGCGTCCACGGGGCACTTACCTCCGCCGCTCCCGCTCCCGCCCGTCACCGTCGGTGCGCTCGGCGTTGGTTTGCTCTTGCTGGGGCAGGCCGCCTCTGACGAGACGGGGAGGAGGAGGAGGCTCGCCGCTAGAGCCAGGGTAGACAGTGCAACCACCGTGTTGCTGGTTTTGCCCGTCGCCGCCATGACTATGCTGTGACAAAGGTTAGAGAGATCGACGAGAGAATGAGTACCTAGTACGGGTGCGTGCCGTAGCTGCCGTGCATGTGGTGGTATTTGTAGGGGAGTCATCGGTTCGAAAGTTGCGAATTTACTTGAGTCAGGTGTCCGATCGGCTTTATCGCGGCGGCACTTACTGGAGCAACGTGCAATCTGTACTGTAGCTTTGGTACAACATGTAGGGAATAATTCATTGTGGTTCTTCTTGTCGGTGACGCATTAATTCAGGCGCTGCCTGCCGCGTGGTCACTTTGATAGAGAAAATGATCAAAGTTTTTTTTAAAGATATTTCGCATGGCTCAGTTTGCTGTCTCACGCCAAAGAAAAAGGAAAAGGAAAAGGAAAAGAAAGGTTCAATTTTTTTTTTGAGGAAATCTCAGTTTGCTATTCTATGCCTATCCACACGATTCCTATTTGGCGCTGCAGGCGTCCGTTACAATAGTGCAATCTGCAAACGGGCGCTTACAGCAGTCCGAGCTGGGCCGGCCCGTTCTTCATTTTTCTTTTCTGGAAAGGATAAAAAAATCAGCGTGGCCCAGATTCGAACTCAAGACCACTCCATAGCAAGCAAATCGACTTAACCACTACGACACCACCACGGGTCATGCAATCTTTTCAAAATCGATGAACTGTTTTGAAATCAGGTGAATTTTTTTCAAAATCGATGAACTTTTGTTTCAAATTTGATATTTTTTTTTGAAATCGATGAACTTTTTGCATAATCAATGAACTTTTTTCAAAACCACGATCTTTTTCTTAATTAATTCAAAAAAATTAAGTGGTACAGTACATGAATAAAATAGCGCTGCAGCCCTGTTATTATGTTGTCGCCTCTGGTGCTAATCAACAATGGCAAGTAGGTCTTCTGGCTAGTGACACTTGTATGTTAACACTATTAAGCGTGCACGTGCAACGCACGTATCCTAATAAAGTACACTAAAAACATGAACTTTCACTCCTGTTTTTACCAGAACATTTAAATGCGTGTCACGCCCAATGATTTGAATGCAATAATTTATTTTAGATTAAGTCATAAGTCTTGTTTGACTGGTGAAAGACTTTCATTGTTGAAATGTTGTGATCCCAAAATTCCAAAAACAAAATGAAAAAACCCGCGCATGTAACACGCGACCAATACACGTGTCTTCACATAAAATTAACAATGACATAAATGTATTGTATTTGTTACTTATTACAAAAACACTTAAAAATAACAACTAAGGAACATTATCTAGTAAACATTATTTGATGATGATCCTCTCTGGAAGGTCCATCTTTTGATCCGGTCGATGATGCTTCGTTCTAAGACCGGGATATTGTTTAAAACTTCATTCTCTTCATACTTCAAAATATGAACCAAAAATCGCTTCCTCGGTTCAAAATCATCCTACATATGCATTATATAACATCGTTATTAAAAAAACATGTGTAATGTGTGTAGAAATGAGCATGGTGTCAATACTTACCTTGGGTACTGGAAAATGCAGCATCCCATCGTGCCATGAGTGTATTAAATTGAAAACCAAATAACCAGACAGGGGACTGCATGTATGAAATGTTACATGCAAATTGAATGAATCAATTAAGATTGTGATATATTGACAAGATTCGTACCCGTATGAGTTTGTTGGAACAGCAGGAACTTTGCATCCCCATTTCAAAATGTCGTCCTTGAAGGCAGGGTTTGCAGCTTGGAGTGCAAGGTTTAGATTGTTGGCCATAGTTTCAAGTATATGCTTTCCGAAAGTGGGTATTGAAAGCGGGTTCAAAATAGATACAACTTTTTTATGTTGGTCCAAGACAAACAATAAAAATAACCCAAGAATATCACGAGGCAATAAAATCTACAATGATACATGCATTTAGAAATACATCAATCATTATCATTCATTAAGACCAAATAAACAATAAATTTAAATTTAAATCTTACCGTATCACATTCTGAAATATGATACTCATTGTTGTCAGGCCAGCTATCAAACAATTGTGCCAACATAGCAATGTCCATACCGTCACGATGACTTGGGACTCGTGCATAGTGGGACATGGACTACAATGTTGTAAGAAAATATTAGTAGAATGAGGCAAAATGTAAAATGTGATTAAAATAACTTACACAGAATCGTAGATCCATATAGTGTACCGGGACGTCTCTAGCAAGCTGGACGTCGTGGCATGCTAGTATCCTCACAGCCATGTTAAAACAATCAGCATCCATGTACTCATCATTTTTTAATATGTTCTTTAATTGTCTCAAGTTTAAATTAATAGGGTAAGGCTGGGAGCTTGTCACCCATTCGCTCCTGTGAAATAGGAATTCTGTCATTATACAAGAGTAATAGGAACAAAAATGAATTGCAAAAATGTGTCTTACTCTAGCATCGGGACATCATAAACCATGCTGATGAACAAGCAAAGTTCATCTATTAAGTCGTAGTTTGTTGGAGTGACAGGCGGCGAAAGGATAAATGATTGCGAGATGAGCTCAACTTGTGAAGATGAGTTGGATGCTTTATGTTTGTTAGGAGGTCTTTCGACAATCATACAATCAGTGGGATCCGTGTTGGTTTCATCATCATCCAAGTCTCGGTTTTTTATATCGTCATCATTGAATTCCGAGTCGACTAAAATGACAACTAATTTTGTTCTAAAATCTTTCATGTGAACCTAAAGTGAAGTAGTAATAAGACTTAGTTCTCAAATAATGATACAACACAAAATAATTATTATCATGATACGATGCAAAATATACCTGTCCGGGAGTGTCGGACAAACTATCTCCCGTGAAGTACTCCATGAAATTTAACATCCAGAGACCACAAGATGACCTTGATGATAAAGAAATTTTGTTATGCTTAATAACAAAAATATTAATAAAAAATAGTATCATAAAATGATGATGACTGAACCACACTATCATACCGGATACGCTCGATAAAAAAGGAACTAAACAACGTTTGCCGCTAATATAAATCAAATAACCAAAAGGGCTATCAATAAAATAACTAAATTTCTAAACCCATATATTTTGTATATAAATCAAATGAACAAAACGGTTATCAATAAAAAAACGAATTTGTGAATGCATAATTATTTTGAGAGAAACCCATATAATTATTACTTTCACCGAATAGGTTGTCGATCATAGATACAAAAGTTAAACAAACGAGACACGGCCAATGATCCATTTGGTCGATGTACTGTTTAATCTGGGTGGCCTAATTAGGTGATAGAAAAGCAACCAGAGGTCGGATTGCAAAAGAGAGAGAAAAAGCAACCAAAGAAACACTAATAAGGAACAGCCGGTGAAAAGTAAAATAAAAAAAGAGCAACAGGATGTAACCCGTCGCACTATCACTATCTCGATCTCTCCAGTACACTATCACTTTGCTTTCTCCACTTCTCACTTCTTCCTCCGCCAGCCGCCTCCTCTGTAGCACGGCGCCTACTTTGCAGCACGCCACATCCTTTCCCGGCACGACGTCGGCCGGCGCCCCC
>NC_041380.1:384973588-384995760 GCF_002162155.2 Triticum dicoccoides
CCGCCGGCCCTTATCCCCAGCACGGCCTTGCCCCACCCCCTCCTCTCACCACCACGGTCGTGCCTCGCCGCCAACCCCGCGGATCTTCCCAGGATCGACTCTGCCGCCTCCATCCTACTGCCTCAGAGGAGATCGAGATGTGAGCTGGTCGACACTATTCGGGAGCAGGCATATCGAATTGGATCGAGATCCAGTGCGTCATCAAGTCGCTCTGGGAAGGAGTTCGCAGCTCGCATACGTGCTCTACAGGATCAGCCTAATCTCTCTGTCGCCGCTGTTTTTTAACGGCTTGCAATAGACCAGACTATTTCCAGAGGTCAGTTCAATCTATCCTCAAGTAGGCTTTGTCTCCATTCCTTTGTTTTTCATGCAGCTTCAGTTTGTACACTTAGTAGAACACACTTCCTGACCAAATGATGGACAATAACTCTTCCAGGTACCACAAAAGCGGTTGATTCAAAGTTCCCACTATTTATATCACAGGTAATGGTAATAGCAATTTCAGTTATTGTTCCGCAGTGAGTATGTTGTCTGGCCTCATCCTCCTTCCAATGTTTTGTATCAGGTATGTATCATTTGTGTGTAGCCAATCACAATCTTCATCAGCTACAAAAACATTGAGTGAATCTCAGTTAGGAAATCAAAGATAAGATATACAGTGTTTCATGTAGCTGGCATCATCTGTATCAGATTGGTTTTGTTCTCCAGTTGTAAGCACTACTGTAGATTTGGCAGCACGACGTTTGTCACGTAGGCTTTGCAATATCTTTTCTTTATGTTGCTCATATCGGACATTTTCCCTCTGCCTCTTCAGTGCTTGTTTTGCTTCTGTATAGTAAGTGTGAATTAGGTTCAAAACAACTTGAGCAACACACGATTATGGTCCATGTATTATGTATGTGTGAATTATGTATGATAGTTAATATGAGCCAGAAATGATTACCATATGAACTGTTGCATCTGTAGGCTTGAAGTGACGGTCGTAACACAGTCAGTTGGGAGGACTCAATGGCAGAGTTGATATTATTAACATTTTCATTGTTAGAGACGACAGTATCTAGTGTTGTTAGTGAACATGGACCATGAAGTGGAGTCTGGTCACTCATTACCACATCAAGAGGTATGCCTGCATCCAAATTGTATTACCAAAGTCAGCTGCTGACACACAAAAGCCGCTAGTATGTTTGGATGTAGGAGAACACATGACCTTCCACAACTGGTGTGTGTCGTTGCTGGGTGATAGCAGACTGCGCACTGGGCATCTCCATAGTGTCAAAACCTGTCCAAAGAGAAATTTAATTAACATGAATTTAGCTGTGATTAATGAAATGTATGATAAAGAACAGAGAAAATTGAGTAACTAGGCGACATGGCCATGGGTGGCTTAGATGGAGTGTTGGTTCCATTTAAAATAGCGGACATAGCTTTCTTACGATCCCTTGCCTCCTTTCTTTTTTTCAATATTGCATCCCTGTTTAGTGCACACCTCTCCCTTTCCCTCTGTCTCTTTAGTTCTTTTGGATCTATTTTTTGACCTGCAAGGCAATGACATAGTCGGTACTTACATGATCTTAGTAGCTAAGAGTAGGTGATATCTGTATTTACCTGAATTGCCGTTGTTCGTCAGGTCCTGAAAGGGAGTACGTATCCCACTACGCTGAGATCCAGACATATTGTCTTCTCAATGGCTCCCGTTGTGAAACACTTACTGAACCGTGCCTCAACTCAGTTTGCTATGCAAATCATGATGTACTGTAAGTATCAAATTTCCGGTTGTCAGATTAAAAGAGCAATTCCCTTTGTCTTATGTCTGACTAAAGGACGTGCAATTTCAGTTGATCTAACCTGTGCACTGGCAGGTCCGGAAGTAGTCAGATGTCCTGGAGATGTTGCTCGCCAGCGGGGTGATGACACCGGAGGTAAGGCAGCGCGACGGGTCGAGGACGTCGCAGACATCGGGGGAGAGGGCGGCGTGGCGACGACGGTGTATTGAGGAGAGTTAGGGCTGCAAGGCGGGTCGAGGACGTCGCGGAGACCAGGGCGAGGGCGGTCGGGCAGGGCGGAGCGGAGCGAGGACGGCGGGGCGACGTGCCGACGCGAGGTTCGTGGCATGGTGGTGGCGTTGATCGCGGAGATACTGTTTATTCGCTGGATGGAGGTGCCATCGTTGGGACGTGTAGGAGCCTGTACGTGGGAGTCTGCCGGCAGAACATTTGCTTAGAACCGTCGATCTGGTTCATGTATGGTTGATGAAACGTGGACAATTGGATGGTACTAAGTGGGTCTGATCGAACGTCTGGGGTTATCCTGTGTGCACTTTTTTATGTGGATGTAGGGGAAGTCACATTTGATCTTTTAAGAGTAGTATAGATATAGATGATGTGATAAGTTTGAATCCTGTAGATAGCATTATTATTTTCATTTCTTTGGCGAGGTTTTTGCATTCCCCTGGTCACCATGGTTCATGGGCCGGCCGCCCGCGCTAGGAGCGTGAACGGGCGCCTGCAGCGTTGTATAGGAGCTCCCGCCTATCCAGCGGAGTTGCAGAAAGGAGTCGCGGAGGAGACAAGACCACCGTGGGCTGGGCTGTTGTTGCATCTTGAGTGGGCTTTCGGGAGACAATATAACGTGTTTCTGTGGGCTTTCTGGTGGACATGTGCGGCAGCAGCAGCACTGCAGCAGAAGGGAAAGCAGCGAGCGAAGGCAGGCGTTTTTAGTCCCACCTCGCCTGGCTAAAAGGAGGGAGCAGAGAGCTCGGCTACATAAGGGGGCCGGGTGTGACCTAGGAGAAGCACGCAGCTGCGTGGTGAGCACAAAGCGAACTATTCTTTCGCCTTTTACTAAAGAATACCGTGTGCATGCCACACTAAGCAGCATACACTAATTTTTTGAGGGTGTTTTCTCTTTGTGAGAAAGCCCTAACAATTCAAATTTCCAAATATTTGTAAAAGACAATCCAAATCTGAGATCCTTTTCTTCTACGTTCAAAGTTCTTACTCATGATGCTCTGCTTGGATTTAGCATAATTGCAGGCGCATCTTTGAAATGGTTGGCCAACTACCTTTTTGAGAAATTGATGCGACTATTTCCTCAGGGATTAAATTCGGCCATGTAGCTGAATATCGCTAGCTATGCCTTCAGTTCTACGATTAGTTGTTTCAGGACTTGTAGCAGCCAACAGCTCTCTAATGCAGTGCAAAATTCTTCTGTTAGCTATAATTTGCATTATTGGTTTTATCAACTACTCCCTCCGTTCCATAATATAAGAACGTTTTTGACACTACACTGGTATCTAAAACGCTCTTATATTATGGGATGGAGGGAGTAGCCGTTGGCTGCAGTGCAAAATTTTCCTGGTGGACCATAATCCATAAATTTTTCTTTTCCTTCTTCTCTCCATGAAGTTGTTCTTGCCCAAATGTGAATCATGTCAGCAATGTCTTGCATCTAGGTCACTTGCAACTTGCATCATAATATAATTCTTGTGCTAGTTTGACTTGCATTATATAGCTCTTGCCTATAGGTGACTTGCATCATGCTATTATTCTTGCCTGTAGATTAATCTTAGTGCTAGTTTGACTGCTACGATGACATGTTTTGACAGCGACCTCTTACTCTTCTGCAGCTTACTCTTGTGTCCTGGGCTAGAGGCTTAGTATTCCTGCAGCTCCTCTTGCAATAGTTTGCCCTCCTATTTTTTCGAAATAATATGATGGAAAATCACTAGTTTGTGTAGAACAGTATCTGTAATTTTAATTTATACCATTGGAGACTAGTTTGTAGGTTAGTCTGGAAAGGTAATATCTGGAACTTCAAATTAAACTATCGGATAGCAAAAATCACTTCCTTCATAGTGGAGCTTGATGGAAGTAATTTTTGCTCTGTTTATATCTAGATGTTGTTGAGACAAAAAACATGCAGGAAGGGCAGAACATATTTTTTGTGTATTTACTACAATATCTGGAGAGCATATTAATAGAATTTCAGAAAACGTTGAACATCTTGAAAGAAGCCATCATTTTTCAAAATCACTTCCATCATTCAATGAGCTTACTCCTAGTATGCTTCTGAGCTGGATCTTATTAACTCGGCAAAAGCATTTATGAAATAGAAATCATCAGCCACAAATTTTAGCGCAACCAATAATCGGTAGACACGAGCTTTACACGCATTAGTAGATGCACAAGCGACAACCTTAAAGAACCATACTGCAGGCAATTTTTCTTTTTCAAGACCATAAGCATGAGGACTTTAAGATCAAGTATCTTGCACAGAAAGTTTTTCCATATCACAAGCTTCATGGACGTACGTGAGAGGATTGTATAATCTATTGCTGCGGTACCTATTGCGGATCCTCTGGCCACAGTATTTGATTTGGTTGCAACAATCTCTGCCGCTTCTGCTGGGGACTCTTGCTGTCATGGTTTGAGTTTGACGGGCGCAGCTGCAAAACCAACTTATAGGTCATCTTACTGCGCAAAGAGGGCAACAAGAACACCAGAAACAGGCCATCGGGCCATCAAGGCGGGACTATGTACCTCATGAGTAGCACTACCAGCACAATGAGCATTTCTTGCACCATCCTCAACTTCATCTGATGCACATGGAGCACAAAACAATTAGATTCGTGACCACTCACTAATCACTACAGAAATACTCAAATGCACGATGATTTCATAACCAAATTACCAGTTTGAATTCAGGCCCCAATCAGCATAATCTAACAACGAATTGATCATACCGATTCAAAGTGAGCACCTAATTAAGATGTCCTTTTACCTAATCACACCTCAAGCAATTCCAAGTTGTTCAACAAAAATCAAACGTTTCCAATGATCCAAGTCTTTTCTAACTATTACTGTCAAAAGCCACAGGTGAAGAAAATGGGCCAAATCCGTACAGATGATAACATGAACAACAAAAGATGTGACTGATCTGGCATGGGATACATGAAAAGAGAACCGTACAGACTGAAATGAAATGTACTCAAACACATCTATGGAACAACATATGCCTAAAAAGTACACGAGGAAAAACATTGAGCTGCACAGTTACCTGAATTGCCATTCATCAGATATTTGTGCAGCGCACAGCAAACGTAAGTTGGATGGAAATCCAAGGATCTATTTGCATCAAGTGGCATCAGCTCTCGCACCTCCTTGTTCCTCATGTCAACGGTGACGACCCATTTAGTTTCGTCCCAACCATCCTCCTTTGACATGAGGCAAACAACATCATCAGCACACACGATGGGATAGGTCGTTTTCAGGTCCTTCAATGGCAGGCCTGCAGCGCCGGCGTCGCGACCAGGCAAAGAGACAGTTCCAAGGTCATCATCAACATGAAGCATGCTCCCCTTTGACACTTCGCATAGAAATTCAGGACCTGACCCCTGTTGGAAAGAATTTCGGGATTTGACCCTTTTTGCTACCGCCACGAGGCCCGGCGGTAGGATCCTATAGCCTACCTCCAGCGCCTGCGGCGGTAGCAAACTTATCCACGTCAGCAGCGGTAACGGCCTCCGTGCCCCTCCGTCACACCCTACCGCCGCTCCTCCCGGCGGTAGGATGTCTGAACCTATCGCCGACGTCTTTGGTGGTAGGGTGCGGACATATATAAACCGCGGGCCGGCCGGCCCCCACCCCCTTCTCCCCACCCAGTCGCCCCCCACCACGAAGAACAGAGCAGTTCTTCCAACTCACCCTCTCTCATCCCCTCCACTCCCCCCCTCCGATCTTCTTCGTTTCTTCAGGATTGTGCGGATCGAGATGGCCCCGAAGAGAGAAAAGTAAGCTCTTTCGATCCCTCCAATTAGTTTTAATCAAACACCTTTCGATTCGTCGCATTATTCGATTCAAATCACTCCTTTTTTGAACTAGATTGAATATTTTTTAACCCTAGGATTGATTTAGGTTGATTTAGATGTTATATTGTGTTAGATATGAACTCTATTCACTAGTTGGTATGGTTGTGTTAAGATGAACCCTAGTTAATATTTGATTTGAATGTTTTTTTATATGATGCATGTGAAGGAAATATGCCCTAGAGGCAATAATAAAGTTATTATTTATTTCCTCATATCATGATAAATATTTATTATTCATGCTAGAATTGTATTAACCGAAAACATAATACATGCGTGAATACATAGACAAACATAGTGTCATTAGTATGCCTCTACTTGACTAGCTCGTGTTGGGGAACGTAGCAATAATTCAAAATTTTCCTACGTGTCACCAAGATCAATCTATGGAGTCATCTAGCAACGAGGGAGGAGTGGATCTAGATACCCTTGTAGATCGCGCGCGGAAGCGTTCAAGAGAACGGGGTTGATGGAGTCGTACTCGTCGTGATCCAAATCATCGATGATCCTAGCGCCGAACGGACGACACCTCCACGTTCAACACACGTACGGAGCAGCGACGTCTCCTCCTTCTTGATCCAGTAAGGGGGGAGGAGAGGTTGATGGAGATCCAGCAACACGACGGCGTGGTGGTGGAAGTAGCGTGATTCCAACAGGGCTTCGCCAAGCGCTGCGGGAGGAGGGAGATGTGTCATGGGAGGGAGAGGGAGGCGCCAGGGCTTAGGTATGGTTGCCCTCCCTCCCCCCCACTATATATAGGGCCAAGGGAGAGGGGGGAGGCGCAGCCTTGGCCCTTCCTCCAAGGAAGGGTGCGGGCAGGGGAGGAGTCCCTCCTCCCCAAGGCACCTCGGAGGTGCCTTCCCCTTTTAGGACTCTTCCTTTCCCCTCTTCTCTTGGCGCATGGGCCTCTTGGGGCTGGTGCCCTTGGACCATATAGGCCAAGGCGCACCCCCTACAGCCCATGTGGCCCCCGGGGCAGGTGGCCCCACCCGGTGGACCCCCGGGACCCTTCCGGTGGTCCCGGTACAATACCGGTGACCCCGAAACTTGTCCTGATGGCCGAAATAGCACTTCCTATATATAATTCTTTACCTCCGGACCATTCCGGAACTCCTCGTGACGTCCGGGATCTCATCCGGAACTCCGAACAACTTTCGGGTTACCGCATACTAATATCTCTATAACCCTAGCGTCACCGAACCTTAAGTGTGTAGACCCTACGGGTTCGGGAGACATGCAGACATGACCGAGATGACTCTCCGGTCAATAACCAACAGCGGGATCTGGATACCCATGTTGGCTCCCACATGTTCCACGATGATCTCATCGGATGAACCACGATGTCAAGGACTTAATCAATCCCGCATACAATTCCCTTTGTCTATCGGTATGTTACTTGCCCGAGATTCGATCGTCGGTATCTCGATACCTTGTTCAATCTGGTTACCGGCAAGTCTCTTTACTCGTTCCGTAACACATCATCCCGTGATCAACTCTTTGATCACATTGTGCACATTATGATGATGTCCTACCGAGTGGGCCCAGAGACACCTCTCCGTCACACGGAGTGACAAATCCCAGTCTCGATTCGTGCCAACCCAACAAACACTTTCGGAGATACCCGTAGTGCACCTTTATAGTCACCCAGTTACGTTGTGACGTTTGGCGCACCCAAAGCACTCCTACGGTATCCGGGAGTTTCACAATCTCATGGTCTAAGGAAATGATACTTGACATTAGAAAAGCTTTAGCATACGAACTACACGATCTAGTGCTATGCTTAGGATTGGGTCTTGTCCATCACATCATTCTCCTAATGATGTGATCCCGTTATCAATGACATCCAATGTCCATGGTCAGGAAACCGTAACCATCTATTGATCAACGAGCTAGTCAACTAGAGGCTTACTAGGGACATGGTGTTGTCTATGTATCCACACATGTATCTGAGTTTCCTATCAATACAATTCTAGCATGGATAATAAACGATTATCATGAACAAGGAAATATAATAATAATCAATTTATTATTGCCTCTAGGGCATATTTCCAACAGTCTCCCACTTGCACTAGAGTCAATAATCTAGTTCACATCGCCATGTGATTAACACTCACAGGTCACATCGCCATGTGACCAACATCCAAAGAGTTTACTAGAGTCAATAATCTAGTTCACATCACTATGTGATTAACGCTCAATGAGTTCTGGGTTTGATCGTGTTGCTTGTGAGAGATGTTATAGTCAACGGGTCTGAATCTTTCAGATCCGTTTGTACTTCGCAAATCTCTATGCCATCTTGTAGATGCAGCTACTACGCTATATTTGGAGCCATTTCAAATAATTGTTCTACTTGGAGATATTCTAAATTGTTGCTCCATTATACGTATCCGGTATCTCTACTCAGAGCTATCCGGATAGGTGTTAAGCTTGCATCGATGTAACTCTTTACGTCGAACTCTTTATCACCTCCATAACCGAGAAACATATCCTTATTCCTCTAAGGATAATTTAGACCGCTATCTGGTGATCTACTCCTAGATTACCTTTGTACCCTCTTGCCAGATATGTGGCAAGGCACATTTCAGGTGCGGTACATAGCATGGCATACCGTATAGAGCCTATGACAAAAGCATAGGGGACGACCTTCGTCCTTCCTCTTTCTTCTGCCGTGGTCGAGCTTTAAGTCTTAACTTCATACCTTTCAACTCAGGCAAGAACTCCTTCTTTGACTGGTCCATCTTGAACACCTTCAAGATCATGTCAAGGTATGTGCTCATTTGAAAGTACCATTAAGCGTTTTGATCTATCCTTACAGATCTTGATGCTCAATGTTCAAGTAGCTTGATCCAGGCTTTCCATTGAAAAACACTTTCCAAATAACCCTATATGCTTTCCAGAAATTCTACGTCATTTCTGATCAACAATATGTCAACAACATATATTCATCAGAAATTCTATAGTGCTCCCACTCACTTCTTTGGAAGTACAAGTTTCTCATAAACTTTGTACACACCCAAAATCTTTGATCATCTCATCAAAGCATACATTCCAACTCCGAGATGCTTACTCCAGTCCTTAGAAGGATTGCTGGAGCTTTGCATACTTATTAGCATCTTTCAGGATTGACAAAACCTTCCGGTTGTATCACATACAACCTTTCCTCAAGAAAATCGTCGAGGAAACAATGTTTTGACATCCTATCTGCAAGATTTCATAAATAATGCAGTAATCGCTAATATAATTTCAACAGACTCTTAGCATCGCTACGAGTGAGAAAGTCTCATCGTAGTCAACTCCTTGAACTTGTCGGAAAACATCTTAACGACAAGTCGAGCTTTCTTAATGGTGACATTTACCATCATTGTCCGTCTTCCTTTTAAAATCCATCTGTACTCAACAGCCTCACGACCATCGAGCTGTTCTGTCAAAGTCTACACTTTGTTTCCATACATGGATCCTCTCTCGGATTTTATGGCCTCGAGCCATTTATCGGAATCCGGGCCCACCATCGCTTCTCCATAGCTCGTAGGTTCATTGTTGTCTAGCAACATGACTTCCAAGACATGATTACTGTACCACTCTGAAGCAGTACGCATCCTTGTCACCCTACGAAGTACGGTAGTGACTTGATCCGAAGTCTCATGATCAATATCATAAGCTTCCACTTCAATTGGTGTAGGTGCCACAGGAACAACTCTTTGTGCCCTGCTATACATTAGTTGAAGTGACGGTTCAATAACCTCATCAAGTCTCCCCCATCCTCCCACTCAATTCTTTCGAGAGAAACTTTTCCTCGAGAAAGGACCCGATTCTAGAAACAATCCCTTATTGCTTTCGGATCTGAGACAGGAGGTATACCCAACTGTTTTGGGTGTCCTATGAAGATGCATTTATCCGCTTTGGGTTCGAGCTTATCAGCCTGAAACTTTTTCACATAAGCGTCGCAGCCCCAAACTTTAAGAAATGACAGCTTAGGTTTCTCTAAACCATAGTTCATATGGTGTCATCTCATCGGAATTATGTGGTGCCTTATTTAAAGTGAATGTGGTTGTCTCTAATGCCTAACCCATAAACTATCGTGGTAATTCGATAAGAGACATCATGGTATGCATCATATCCAATAGGGTGCAGTTATGATGTTCGGACACACCATCACACTATGGTGTTCCAGGCTGTATTAGTTGTGAAACAATTTCCACAATGTCTTAATTCTGTGCCAAACTTGTAATTCAGATATTCATCTCTATGATCATATCATAGATCTTTTATCCTCTTGTCACGACGATCTTTCAACTTCACCCTGAAATTACTTGAACCTTTCAATAATTCAGACTCGTGATTCATCAAGTAAATATACTCAACATCTACTCAAATCATCTGTGAAGTAAGAACATAACGATATCCACTACACGCCTCAACACTCATTGGACTGCACACATCAAAATGTATTACTTCCAACAAGTTGCTTTCTAGTTCCATTTTACTGAAAACGAGGCTTTCAGTCATCTTGCCCATGTGGTATGATTTGCATGTCTCAAGTGATTCAAAATCAAGTGAGTCCAAATGGTCCATTTGCATGGAGTTTCTTCATGCATATACACCAATAGACATGGTTCGCATGTCTCAAACCTTTCAAAAACGAGTGAGCCCAAAGATCCATCAACATGGAGCTTCTTCATGCGTTTTATACTGATATGACTTAAGTGGCAGTGCCACATGTAGGTGGTACTATCATTACTATCTTTTGGCATGAACATGTGTATCACTACGATCGAGATTCAATAAACCATTCATTTCAGGTGTAAGACCATTTGAAGGTATTATTCAAATAAACAGAGTAACCATTATTCTCTTTAAATGAATAACCGTATTGCGATAGACATAATCCAATCATGTCTATGCTCAACGCAAACACCAAATAACAATTATTTAGGTTTTAATACCAATCTCGATGGTAGAGGGAGCGTGCGATGCTTGATCATATCAACCCTGGAAACACTTCCAACACATATCGTCAGCTCACCTTTAGCTAGTCTCCGTTTATTCCGTAGCCTTTTGTTTCGAGTTACTAACACTTAGCAACCGAACCGGTATCTAATACCACGGTGCTACTAGGAGTACTAGTAAAGTACACATCAACACAATGTATATCCAATATACTTCTATCGACCTTGCCAGCCTTCTCATCTACCAAGTATCTAGGGTAATTCTGCTCCAGTGGCTGTTCCCCTTATTACAGAAGCACTCAGTCTTGGGTTTGGGTTCAACCTTGGGTTTCTTCACTAGAGCAGCAGCTGAATTGCCGTTTCATGAAGTATCCCTTTGTTCCCTTGCCCTTCTTGAAACTAGTGGTTTCACCAACCATCAACAATTGATGCTCCTTCTTGATTTCTACTTTCGCGGTGTCAAACATCGCAAATATCTCAAGGATCATCATATATGTCCTTGATATATTATAGTTCATCACGAAGCTCTAGCAGCTTGGTGGTAATGACTTCGGAGAAAACATCATTATCTTATCTGGAAGATCAACTCCCACTCGATTCAAATGATTGTTGCACTCAGACAATCTGAGCACAAGTTCAACAATTGAGCTTTTCTCCCTTAATTTGCAGGCTAAGAAAATCGTCGGAGGTCTTATACCTCTTGACGTGGGCACGAGCCTGAAATCCCAATTTCAGTCCTTGGAACATCTCATATGTTCTGCGATGTTTCAAAAACGTTTTTGGTGCCTCAATTCTAAACCATTTAGCATTACGCACTGAACTATCATGTAGTCATCAAAATGTGTATGTCAGATGTTCGCAACATCCACAGACGATGTTCGAGGTTCAGCACACTGAGTGGTGCATTAAGGACATAAGCCTTCTATGAAGCAATGAGGAAAATCCTTAGTTTACGGACCTAGTCCGCATAATTTCTACTATCAACTTTCAACTAAATTTTCTCTAGGAACATATCTAAACAGTAGAACTGAAGCGCGAGCTACGACATAATTTGCGAAGACCTTTTGACTATGTTCAGGATAATTAAGTTCATCTTATGAACTCCCACTCAGATAGACATCCCTCTAGTCATCTAAGTGATTACATGATCCGAGTCAACTAGGCCGTGTCTGATCATCATGTGAGACGGACTAGTCAACATCGGTGAACATCTTCATGCTGATCGTATCTACCATACGACTCATGCTCGACCTTTCGGTCTTCTGTGTTCCGAGGCCATGTCTGTACACATGCTAGGCTCGTCAAGTCAACCTAAGTGTTTCACGTGTGTAAATCTGTCTTACACCCGTTGTATGTGAACGTTGGAATCTATCACACCCGATCATCACGTGGTGCTTCGAAACAACAAACGGTCGCAACGGTGCATAGTTAGGGGGAACACTTTCTTGAAATTTTATGAGGGATCATCTTATTTACTACCGTCGTTCTAAGTAAACAAGATGCAAAAACATGATAAACATCACATGCAATCAAATAATAGTGACATGATATGGCCAATATCATATAGCTCCTTTGATCTCCATCTTGGGGCTCCATGATCATCTTGTCACCGGCATGACACCATGATCTCCATCATCGTGTCTTCTTGAAGTTGTCTCGTCATCTATTACTTCTACTACTACAGCTAACGGTTAGCAATAAAGTAAAGTAATTACATGACGTTTATGTTGACACGCAGGTCATAAATAAATTAAGACAACTCCTATGGCTCCTGCCGGTTGTCATACTCATCGACATGCAAGTCGTGATTCCTATTACAAGAACATGATCAATCTCATACATCACATATATCATTCATCACATCCTTTTGGCCATATCACATCACATAGCATACCCTGCAAAAACAAGTTAGACGTCCTCTAATTGTTGTTTGCATGTTTTACGTGGCTGCTATGGGTTTCTAGCAAGAACGTTTCTTACCTACGCAAAAACCACAACGTGATATGCCAATTGCTATTTACCCTTCATAAGGACCCTTTTCATCGAATCCGATCCGACTAAAGTGGGAGAGATAGACACCCGCTAGCCACCTTATGCAACTAGTGCATGTCAGTCGGTGGAACCAGTCTCACGTAAGAGTACGTGTAAGGTCGGTCCGGGCCGCTTCATCCCACAATGCCGCCGAATCAAGATTGGACTAGTAACGGTAAGCATATTGAACAAAATCAACGCCCACAACTACTTTGTGTTCTACTCGTGCATAGAAACTACGCATAGACCTAGCTCATGATGCCACTGTTGGGGAACGTAGCAATAATTCAAAATTTTCCTACGTGTCACCAAGATCAATCTATGGAGTCATCTAGCAATGAGGGAGGAGTGGATCTACATACCCTTGTAGATCGCGCGCGGAAGCGTTCAAGAGAACGGGGTTGATGGAGTCGTACTCGTCGTGATCCAAGTCACCGATGATCCTAGCGCCGAACGGACCGCACCTCCGCGTTCAACACACGTACGGAGCAACGACGTCTCCTCCTTCTTGATCCAGTAAGGGGGGAGGAGAGGTTGATGGAGATCCAGCAGCACGACGGCGTGGTGGTGGAAGTAGCGTGATTCCAACAGGGCTTCGCCAAGCGCTGCGGGAGGAGGGAGATGTGTCATGGGAGGGAGAGGGAGGCGCCAGGGCTTAGGTATGGTTGCCCTCCCTTCCCCCCACTATATATAGGGCCAAGGGAGAGGGGGGAGGCGCAGCCTTGGCCCTTACTCCAAGGAAGGGTGCGGCCAGGGGAGGAGTCCCTCCTCCCCAAGGCACCTCGGAGGTGCCTTCCCCTTTTAGGACTCTTCCTTTCCCCTCTTCTCTTGTTGCATGGGCCTCTTGGGGCTGGTGCCCTTGGCCCATATAGGCCAAGGCGCACCCCCTACAGCCCATGTGGCCCCCGGGGCAGGTGGCCCCACCCGGTGGACCCCCGGGACCCTTCCGGTGGTCCCGGTACAATATCGGTGACCCCGAAACTTGTCCTGATGGCCGAAATAGCACTTCCTATATATAATTCTTTACCTCCGAACCATTCCGGAACTCCTCGTGACGTCCGGGATCTCATCCGGGACTCCGAACAACTTTCGGGTTACCGCATACTAATATCTCTATAACCCTAGCGTCACCGAACCTTAAGTGTGTAGACCCTACGGGTTCGGGAGACATGCAGACATGACCGAGATGACTCTCCGGTCAATAACCAACAGAGGGATCTAGATACCCATGTTGGCTCCCACATGTTCCACGATGATCTCATCGGATGAACCACGATGTCAAGGACTTAATCAATCCCGCATACAATTCCCTTTGTCTATCGGTATGTTACTTGCCCAAGATTCGATCATCGGTATCCCGATACCTTGTTCAATCTGGTTACCGGCAAGTATCTTTACTCGTTCCGTAACACATCATCCCGTGATCAACTCTTTGATCACATTGTGCACATTATGATGATGTCCTACCGAGTGGGCCCAGAGACACCTCTCCGTCACACGGAGTGACAAATCCCAGTCTCGATTCGTGCCAACCCAACAGACACTTTCGGAGATACCCGTAGTGCACCTTTATAGTCACCCAGTTACGTTGTGACGTTTGGCACACCCAAAGCACTCCTACGGTATCCGAGAGTTTCACAATCTCATGGTCTAAGGAAATGATACTTGACATTAGAAAAGCTTTAGCATACGAACTACACGATCTAGTGCTATGCTTAGGATTGGGTCTTGTCCATCACATCATTCTCCTAATGATGTGATCCCGTTATCAATGACATCCAATGTCCATGGTCAGGAAACCGTAACCATCTATTGATCAACGAGCTAGTCAACTAGAGGCTTACTAGGGACATGGTGTTGTCTATGTATCCACACATGTATCTGAGTTTCCTATCAATACAATTCTAGCATGGATAATAAACGATTATCATGAACAAGGAAATATAATAATAATCAATTTATTATAGCCTCTAGGGCATATTTCCAACAGCTCGTTGATCAAAGATGGTTGAGTTTCCTAGCCATAGACATGAGTTGTCATTTGATTAACGGGATCACATCATTAGGAGAATGATGTGATTGACATGACCCATTTCGTTAGCTTAGCACTTGATCGTTTAGTTTATTGCTATTGCTTTCTTCATGACTTATATGTGTTCCTATGACTATGAGATTATGCAACTCCCGATTATCGGAAGAACACTTTGTGTGCTACCAAACATCACAACGTAACTGGGTGATTATAAAGGTGCTCTACAGGTGTCTCCGATGGTGTTCGTTGAGTTGGCATAGATCAAGAATAGGATTTGTCACTCCGATTGTCGTAGAGGTATCTCTGGGCCCTCTCAGTAATGCACATCACTATAAGCCTTGGAAGCAATGTGACTAATGAGTTAGTTACGGGATGATGCATTACGGAACGAGTAAATAGAGACTTGCCGGTAACTAGATTGAACTAGGTATTGAGATACCGACGATCGAATCTCGGGCAAGTAACATACCGATGACAAAGGGAACAATGTATGTTGTTATGCGGTTTGACCGATAAAGATCTTCGTAGAATATGTAGGAACCAATATGATAATCTAGGTTCCGCTATTGGTTATTGACCGGAGACGTGTCTCGGTCATGTCTACATAGTTCTCGAACCCGTAGGGTCCGCCGCTTAAAGTTCTGTGATGATCGGTATTATGAGTTTTTGTGTTTTGATGTACCGAAGGTAGTTTGGAGTCCCGGATATGATCATAGACATGACGAGGAGTCTCGAAATGGTCGAGACATAAAGATCGATATATTGAACGACTATGTTCGGACACCGAAAGTGTTTCAGGAGGTTTCGGACATATACCGGAGTACGGGGGGGGAGGGGGGGGAGGGGGGTTACCGGAACCCCCCGGGGAGTATATTGGGCCTAATGGGCCCTAGTGGGAGAAGAGGAGGGGCGGCCAGGGCAGCCGCGCGCCCCCTCCCCCTCTAGTCCGAATTGGACAAGGAGGGGGGGCGCCCCCTTTCCTTCTCTCCCTTCCTTCCCTTCTCCTACTCCTACTTGGAAGGGGGGAGTCCTACTCTCGATGGGAGTAGGACTCCTCATGGGGCGCTCCATAGGAGGCCGGCCCCCTCCCCCTCCTCCACTCCTTTATATACGGGGAGGGGGGCACCCCTTGAACACACAACAATAGATCATTGATCTCTTAGCCGTCTGCGGTGCCCCCCTCCACCATAATCCACCTCGGTCATATCGTAGCGGTGCTTAGGCGAAGCCCTGTGTCAGTAGCTTCATCAACACCGTCACCACACCGTCGTGCTGACGAAGCTTTTCCCGGAAGCTCTACTAGATCATGAGTTCGCGGGACATCACCGGGCTGAACGTGTGCTGAACGCAGAGGTGCCATACGTTCGGTACTGAGGACCGGTTGATCGTGAAGACGTACGACTACATCAACCGCGTTGTCATAACGCTTCCGCTTACGGTCTACGAGGGTACGTAGACTACACTCTCCCCTCTCTTTGCTATGCATCACCATGATCTTGCGTGTGCGTAGGAATTTTTTTTAAATTACTACGTTCCCCAACAACATGTTGGAGGCATTTGTTGTGATAGATGATGCATGTTCCTATGCTATGATGCAAGTAGTGGATGTAGTGTATGGTGAATATTGGAGATATTTGTTATATGTAGTGTATGAATCCTCAAGATGAACCTAGTTCATATTTTTTTGTTATAAAAAATATTATATGATGAATATTGGAGATATTTGTTGCATGTAGTGTATGTTAGATGATGCAAATACTGGATTTTGTCTGGGTAAAAATGGTGAACCCCTCAAGATGAACCCTAGTTCATGTTTTTTGTTTTTTAAGAAAATATGAGATGATGCATGTTGGATGTTGTTGGAGAAATATGATATGATGCATTTGAACCTTGATGAGCCTTTGTTATGCATCTATATGTCCCCTAGTTCATGTTAAAAATTCTTTTGATATGCTTATGCTTATGTTTATGCAATTTTTTAGGAGGCCACCTCTTGCGGATGACATTGGCATCAAGTATACTATGCTTGACCCTACGTTCGACAAGGGCCGTTGTGCTTGTTTCATTGAGAATGAAGTGCTAAGTAACTTTCTTAAACCAAATATTTCGAATCGATGAAAAAAAGTTACTAATTGTTTGGGTCTTCATTTTGACAGATGCTCCCGCCACTGCAGATGAGGGGTCACAGGACGACCGTGAAGATGGAGTACGACGAGCGGTACGTGCCGTTCTACAAGTGAGCCCGACTGTTGGGTTTTGTCTTGCAGTTCAAGCGCAAGCCGCTGACACTCGTCCACTCGGCTCTCACGGCTTTGATCGATCGGTGGCGGTCAGAGACGCACAACTTCCATCTTCCATGTGGGGAGATGACGGTTACACTCGAGGACCGGGGGATGATTAAGGGCCTACCGCTCGAGGGTCGTGCTATCACAGGATGAGTGGAGAGGAAGAACTGACACGACAGAGTTATCGCCCTCATCGGCGACTGCCCCCGAGATAAGAAGAACCGGACTTCCGGCGTCCCGCTGCCCTGGCTCCTGAAGTACCGGAGCAAGTGTCCGGAAGGTGCCGAACCCTGGGTGGTGGCGCAGTACGCCAGGGCCTACCTGTGGTATCTTCTCATGGAGGTACTGTTTCCAGACTGCTCTGGGGACACTGCCCTATGGATGTATCTCAACTTCGTGGCGGACTGGGATGCGGGGTACAGCTGGGGGGCCGCCGGCCTCGCCTACCTATACCGTTCGGTAAGTGAATGTCACATTGTTTCAAATATCATGGACGTGTGCTGCTTTGGATTTTGGCATCTTATCATCTATACTTGTTTTGTAGCTTGACGCAACCCAGAGGAAGGAAGCTACGTCCGGTATGTGTGGATGTGTATGGGGACTCTTCATTTGGATGTGGGAGCGAATCCCGGTGGGGCGTCCAGAGAAGATTGGAGCGCGTGCATGGACTGACTATGGCGAAGATGGCGACGAAGCTCGATACCCGATCGCTGCATACGCTTGGGACGTGGTGGGTACAATCTCGGGTGAATCCAAGGCCTTGTACAAGATCTTCAGCAACAAGCTTGATACTCTTACGCATTTCCAGGTATAAGAACTAGATTTCGAATGTGGTCGACAACACTTTCACTTGAGCTTACCACTTTTGGTACTAGGTTAACTGGCGGCCGTATGCTAATGACCGAGAGTGGGGGTTCGAGCTGAATGCGATGTGCACGGAACACATGCTTCTCTGGCGATGCATCGTGCCCATGATTTGTGTCTATGTCATCAAGTACCACTTGCCATAGCACGTTGCCGCGCAATTTGGTAAGGCGCAACGTACACCACCAGCCGGCATCGTCAGAGATACCGGTGGCTTCGAACTGCACTTGTGAGTACCACCGCCCGTTCTCGTCGTTACCAACTTTTGTTTTGATGTTTCACATTCTTCCTAATGGTTTTTAACATTCTTTCTTATGATTTGCCGGATGAGCAGGTAGAAGAATCAGTCTATCATCGATTGGGGAGACCAACACGCCAAATACGTGACTGAATGGAACAAGCGGAAAACTCGCAAAGATACCGAGAGAAAAGTGATTGACTGGGAGGAGTACACAGATCACCTGCTGTGGTTCGACGATGGAATCAAGCATCGTCTGCGCCTAAGACCAGTGGACGACAGCAGATGCCGAAAGTCTGTACGACGACGACTCCGAGAGTGAAGCCTACAATGACAGCATCAGAGAGCTACAAGGCGGATTTAGGGAGTATGGCCCCATCATCAACAGAGTGGTAAGTTTTTTTTATCTGTTTTCAACCGACGGTCGTATGAAATCAACTTTAGTGCTACTGACTCATTTTATTTCATTGTAGTCTTCGGAGCTGAACAAAAGCATTTTTGATGCCTCTGATGTGCTTAGTTCTATCCCCGGGACTCGAGCTAGTGAGAACAAGTTGAGGGGAACGGTGAAGGTAACATGGAGTTCTTTTGCTTATGTTCATCATGAAGTTGATCCATATTGTGCTTATTGTTTCGTTCTTATTGCAGAAGTTCGTCAAAAAATGTCGCAAGCTTGTGGGCCTGCTTGGTTGTGCCACCTCCTCCGCTGATGTGATTGCTCCTGTAGCACCGAAGCGTAGCCTCGCTTCATTGAGCCAGGCCGCCTCATCGTCTATGGAGGTTCAAGATGATGATGAGGAGGGAGAGGACGACGATGATGAAGAGGAAGATGAAGAAGAAGGCAAGGAAGAGGGAGCAGAAGAAGAACATGGTGAAGAAGAGGAAGAGAACGATGAGGAAGAGGACACTGAGGAGGAGGAGTACGATGATCCCGACGGACCTCCACCAACTCAGAGAACCCAGCGTGAGAAGAGGAATGTGCCGAAGAAGGATTGGAAGAGTCCATCCCCGTTTCAGAAAGCGCGTCCTACTCATCGCAAGAAGGCGGCCGAGAAGCGATCGAAGAACAACGAGGACCGGACCACGAAGAGGGGAAGGAGGGACTGAAGTTGCTGCCGTGTCGTTGAACTAAAAACTTTCATGTTTGCTTCGTAAACCATATGGATTTGCTCGTGAAACTATTTCGTTAATTTGCTATGTATAACTTGGTGAAAACCTTTGTGGATGTCTGTTTGCTATGGATCCAACCTATCTTGTTTATAGATTTGTGGATGTGTGCTTCATATATCATACATATGCTTGATGTTTACAAGTGTTTAAATGTTGCCTGCCAAAAATTGAAAACAAGAGAAGTTAGGAGGTGCAAAAAATGCACTCTGGGCCACCCTACCGCCAGAAACTAAGGCGGTAGGTCTGTACAGCCTACCGTCGTGACACCCGGCGGTAGGGTGCCTCCCCCCATGCCCACCCTCCTGTGACCAAAACAGCCAGCGGCTCAGCGGTAGGGTTGCACACCTTACCGCCAGGCCCCTTGGCAGTAGGGTCCTACCGCTGAACGCTATGGCGGTAGGGTGTGCAACCCTACCGCTGAGACGCTTGCTGTTTTGGTCACAGGAACCCAGCACGTGCTCCCACGTTACCGCCGTGCCCTATGGTGGTAGGTTGTGATTTCCTACTGCCGTGGCCCCTGGTGGTAGGGTCCTAGAGGATAAGGTTTGGTGGGGTCCACTCACCACCCACCCACTCCACTCACCTTCTTCCCCCAACCCTCACTCTCTCCCCCTCTTCTCCCCCACCAAGCACCCACTAGATCCCCCTCCATTGCTTGAGATTTGCCCCTTGGATCGAGGCCATTTGCATCACCCAAGGTACCTCCCCCATCCCCCCTTCATTTGGTTGGTTCAAATCATCTACTTTTGTTGGAATCAATAAGTTTTGCAACCCCCTTGCATTTATGGTTGACCTAAGTAATATGTGTCACTCTTTGTTGTGGCAAGCTAGCTTAAGTGTTAGGGTTAGGGTTAGGGGGGTAGTTAAGCTAGCTGATGATCATGTTGGAGATGAGGCCGTTGATCATGTTGATGAACATGCACATGTTCATGTTGATGAAGATGCCATTGCTAATGTTGATGGAGATGCTATTGCTCAAGATGCCATTGCTATAGTTTTGTGCAAACCCTAGTTTTCTTAGTTTTGTGCAAACCTAGTTTCTTTTTCCTAGTGGTTATGCTCAAGAGGTAGGTTAGGTACTCAACGCGATTTGTGTGTTGCAGATGGCTAAGGGTACTCAGTGGGTGCTTAGCCCTATCGTTCATGTCCAAGGCTTTTCTCCAAGTGTTGTGCAAGTTAGTGAAGTGGACCTCACTTTTGATTGGTTGAAGACTAAATTCATGTTGAAGTAAGGGTTAAAGGAAACGATTTTGTGTACTACGTCAGCAGGAAGCAGTCAGATGGCCGTGGGGAAAGAAAATTGATTGACATAACTGATGATGGCAAGATTGAAGAAATGCTGAACGAATGGGAATGGAAAAGGGTTGTTGAGTTGCATTGCTACAGGAAACCGAGTTATATGTGATGAACTTGTCATTCGAGATCCGCCTTCCCACCAGGCGAGACATCGTCACTGAGGCTTCTATCTATCAGTAGAGACATTACCATCTATTTCTGTATGAGACTTATGTCTATTCTATGTATGAGACAAATGACTATGTATTTATGTATGAGACATATGTATACTCTATTTTAGTACTTTGTTATCCGAACTACAACATCATATTGTTGTGACTTGACTTGTCGGCCACCCAAATGCACTTTTTCTGTGACCAAAACGACAACATTTCTGCTAAACACTAAACACTAAACCCTAAACCCTACCGTCAGGGGTCATGGCGGTAGGGTTAGCCACCCTACCGCCAGGGTTCCTGGCGGTAGGGACGTAGGGTTGGACACCCAAATGCAGTTGTTCTATGACCAAAACGGTAACATTTCTAACGATAGGGTTGGCCACCCTACCACCATAGGCCGCGGCGATAGGTCCCTTTGCCACATGTCCACGGTCGTTAACGGCCTGACGGCGTCAGGGAACCTACCGCCAAGGGTGCCGGCGGTAGCCTGTATATCTATACCGCCAGGGCCTCTGACGGTAGTAAAATGGTCAAATCTCGATTTTTTTTCATACCAGGGTCAGATCCCGATTTTAAACGGCAAAAGGGTCAAAACACGAAATTTTTCCTTCCCTTGCGCCAATAGTCCCAAGAGATGTGCCTGTACCATGTGATGAGCCTCCGACTAGCTCCCTCGTATTCCTCCTCCTCCTCCCTCGGATCCTTGGCCAATTCAGAGTCACAGAGCACGTCCCTGCCCGAGACGCCGGGGATGTTGCTGTTTATAAGCTTGAACAATCGTTCCAACTCGACACATGTGATCAGTTGATCACTGTAACGCCCGAATAATCAGGCTACAGTGATCTCACGTTAATGGTGACACGTCACCTCTGTCACTGTAATTAATTTCGGGTTAATTCAAAACCATTTCAAATTTAAATCCTAATTAAGTCAAACGACAAAAGTTTTCAAATATTAAAATAAAATGTTCGGGCTATATCTATTATTGCATCGGTAATTATGGTGAAGTAAACACATTTTTATAAAATGCCTAAATGCTTTTAAATGAATTAAAACAGAAAATAAATAATAAAAGAAAATACAAAGGAAAAAAACAAACATAAAACAAAAAAAGAAAGAGAAAGGCCCCCACTAGGCTTCGGCCCAGCAGGCCGGCCCATTCGACAGCAGGCCCAACCGGCCTCCCCCACGCCTCCCTTATCCCCCCACGACCGAAACCCTAGCTCACCCCCACCCCACTCGCACCACTCCTCCCCCTGGATCTGGATCGGGAACTCCCGATCCCCTCG
>NC_041380.1:384996577-385005508 GCF_002162155.2 Triticum dicoccoides
CGTTCGGGCGACGCCGCGCCCCGTCGGACGCCCACGGTCACGGCCTTGCCCCGGCCCTCCTCGCCCCGGCGATTTGGGCGAGCGCCCAGTCGGGCGCCGCAACGCCCGACCCGCCCGTAGCGCCCGAACCCGCTAAGGCCCCTGTGCCTATGACGGGGGGCCCACCCCATAGAACGTTTTAAAAAAAAGAAGAGAATTAAGAATAAAAATAATTAAAATAATAATAATAATAATTAAATTAATTATTTAATTAAGGAATTAATTAAGTTAATTAATCATAATTAGATTAACCTAACTAACTAATTAGTTTAATTAAACAGTAGTTAGATTAGTTAAACACTGATTAGGCTAAACAGTCAATGATCAGTGGGTCCCACATGTCAGCGACCCAGTCAACACCTCTGTTGACTGCTGATATCCTGCTGACGTCATGATGACGTCAGCAAACACTGTTTTGGATAATGTTGACTTAAAATATTTAAATTAATCTTAAAAATGATTTAAATCTTTTAAAATTAATATAAAATAAATCGTACCTCGGATGAAAATATTTTCAACATGAAAGTTGCTCAGAACGACGAGACGATTTCTGATACGCAACCCGTTCGTCTGCCACACCCCCCTAACCTATCGAACTCGCAACTTTCCTCCTCCGGATCCTCTGCCGGAAAACGCGAAACACCGGGGATACTTTCCCGGATGTCATCCCCCTTCACCGGTATCACCTACTACCGCGTTAGGGCACCTCTAACGCTGTTACTTGTCATGTCATGCATTACTATGCATATGCTTGCATTATATTTATTGTTTCTTCCCACTCTTCTCTCGCTAGACACCGAGACCGACGCCGCTGCTACCCAGTACGACTACGGTGTTGACGACCCCTCTCTCTTGCCAGAGCAACCAGGCAAGCCCCCCCCTTTGATCACCAGATATCGCCTACTCTTCTCTATACTGCTTGCACTAGAGTAGTGTAACATGTTGCTGCTTTCCGTTATTCCTATCCTGATGCATAGCCTATACTTGCTACTACTGTTGTTACCATTACCGGCTATCCTACTTCTTAGTATAGGATGCTAGTGTTCCATCAGTGGCCCTACACTCTTGTCCATCTGCCATGCTATACTACTAGGCCGTGATCACTTCGGGTGGTGATCACGGGCATATACTATATACTTTACACAGTTACATTACCTGTGGTACTATTCGGAGTTGGGGGCTGAAGGGGCAGGTGGCTCCATCCCGGTAGAGGTGGGCCTGGGTTCCCGACGGCCCCCGACTGTTACTTTGAGGCGGAGCGACATGGCAGGTTGAGACCACCTAGGAGAGAGGTGGGCCTGGCCCTGGTCGGCGTTCGCAGATACTTAACACGTTTAACGAGATCTTGGTATTTGATCTGAGTCTGGCTACTGGCCTATACGCACTAACCATCTACGCGGGGACAGTTATGGGCACTCGACGTCATGGTATCAGCCGAAGCCTTCGTGACGTCAGCAACGGAGCGGCGCGCGCTGGATTGGACTGGAACGCCTACTAGGGTAGGTCTGCTTCCGGCCGCCCATGCAAACGTGCATGTGTGCTAAGGGTGATGGGCCCAGACCCCTGGGCGCTTAGGTTTAGACCGGCGTGCTGACTCTCTGTTGGTCTAGGTGGGGCTGCGACGTGTTGATCTTCCGAGGCCGGGCATGACCCAGAAAAGTGTGTCCGGCCAAATGGGATCGAGCGTGTTGGGTTATGTGGTGCACCCCTGCAGGGAAGTTAATCTATTCGAATAGCCATGATCTTCGGTAACAGGACGACTTGGAGTTGTACCTTGACCTTATGACAACTAGAACCGGATACTTAATAAAACACACCCTTCCAAGTGCCAGATACAATCGGTGATCGCTCTCTCACAGGGCGACGAGGGGAGGATCATCGGTTAGGGTTATGCTATGCGATGCTACTTGGAGGACTTCAGTCTACTCTCTTCTACATGCTGCAAGATGGAGGTGGCCAGAAGCATAGTCTTCGACAGGATTAGCTATCCCCCTCTTATTCTGGCTTTCTGCAGTTCAGTCCACCGATATGGCCCTTTACACATTTACCCATGCATATGTAGTGTAGCTCCTTGCTTGCGAGTACTTTGGATGAGTACTCACGGTTGCTTTCTCCCTCTTTTCCCCCTATCCCTTCTACCTGGTTGTCGCAACCAGATGTTGGAGCCCAGGATCCATACGCCACCGTGGACGACGACTCCTACTACACCGGAGGTGCCTACTACTACGTGCTGCCCGCTGACGACGACCAGGAGTAGTTAGGAGGATCCCAGGCAGGAGGCCTGTGCCTCTTTCGATCTGTATCCCAGTTTGTGCTAGCCTTCTTAAGGCAAACTTGTTTAACTTATGTCTGTACTCAGATATTGTTGCTTCCGCTGACTCGTCTATGATCGAGCTCTTGTATTCGAGCCCTCGAGGCCCCTGGCTTGTAATATGATGCTTGTATGACTTATTTTTATTTGTAGAGTTGTGTTGTGATATCTTCCCGTGGGTCCCTGATCTTGATCGTACACGTTTGCGTGTATGATTAGTGTACGGTTGAACCGGGGGCGTCACAAGTTGGTATCAGAGCCGACTGCCTGTAGGAATCCCCCTTCCACACTCCTTGGCCGAAGTTGAGTCTAGACATTACAAAAACTTTTACTAACATGGTTGTGTGCCTTATGGGCCCACGTCGCCATCTGGGTGGTATTAGGATCTTTTACTCCTCGATCCTTACTCTGGGACTCTGAACTCTCTCCTACTCGGGTTAAACGATTTTACTAACTCTAACACTAGGATCCCGTGACCACGTTCACCCCAAAGTTGGATAAGCCCTAGTTATTCTTTAGAGTAGTACTTGAACATTATCCACATTGTCATTTGACTCCTGTGAAAACATCTTTGTTTTCAGATGGAACCCACGAGGCAGGTCGTGCGCCACATGACGGCCATTGGTGCCTCAGGATCACCTGCTGTGTTGGTTGAGATGATGACCTATCTGGGTTATCGATGGCATCCTGAGTACACCGTCTATGAGGAGTATCAGGACTTCAACCAGGAGCAGTACCGTGCCATCGTCCACCTCTACTCTCGGGAGTATGACTCCACTACCGTGCTGCACACTGCTCATGGTGTTGGAGTGACTATCGATATGGCGGTCCACGATGCTGCTTATGCTGCTCTGACACGTCTTCGTGGAGAGTATCAGGAGTTGGACACCTCCCCCTTCAGGCACATTGCTATCGCATCCGATGTTGGTGCGGAGGGTTACTACACTGCTGCCTACTCCACTGTCACCCGAGAGCCATTCTACCATCAAAACCTGGTTCTGCATGCTGATGGGCTGGATAGAGCTAACCGAGCTCTTCGCCACGAGTTGTACACCACCCGTCAGCACCTGTATCGTTCTCTGACGCTGTTGCACCCCTCTGTCCGCTCTGGTGATCTGTCGCGTTCTGCGATCTACCCTGCCCGGACCATGATGCCCCAGGGCGTCGGCTGGCCAGATGTGGGAGGCTACTCTCCTGCATTGGGTCCTCTCCTGCCACCTGTGCATCGGGTTCCGCACCAGAGTATCCGCGGACCCTAGGCTACTCGCGTGGAGGTCTTCCCTTCGCGTCACTACCAGCTGTCGGGCTACACCTACCTCCGCAGTACCGCATGGGACTGACGTATACTTGCTTATTAGGGTTAGATGCATTCGCCGCGAGCTTGTGTGCCGCCTATGATGTCTTAGCCTATGTATTGAACACTGTGTAACGAACTCTATGCATGATCTCTTTTGTAAGATATGCTGACTACTATGTAGTATCTATCGTGCTGCTTTCGTTGTGCATGTTTCATCATGAATGACTCTTGTTTTTTGCAAATTTCTCAATGCTGAACTACCCCTGTTAAATATTAGCAGGATGGTTAGACCAGGTGGTCGTGGTGGCAACGCCCCACCACCGCCTGAGTACATGGCTGGTATGATCCAACAGCTTGAGATGAATCGCTAGTTCATGGAGAATATGATGGCTCAGTTTCCTCGCCCCAATATGAACCAGCAGCCAACCCCAGTAACTCTGCAGGATTTCATGCGCCTGAACCCAACTGTGTACCGCAGCTCAACTCAACCTCTGGATGCTGATGACTGGCTCCGTGACATCACCTATGAGATGGAGTCTGCTGATGTAGCCCCTGCCAGCTATGTCACCTTTGCTTCCTTCTTCCTGAAGGGGCCCGCAGCTCAATGGTGGGACAGCCACAGGCGTACTCTGCCAGCTGGAACAATCATCACCTGGCCGGACTTCCAAGCTGCTTCCGTGCTCGCTTCATTCCTCAGGGAGTCATGGACCGGAAGAAGCGTGAGTTCCGCAACCTCACCCAAGGCAACAAAACTGTGGAAGCTTACCAGCGGGAGTTTCTTGACTTGTCCCGCTATGCTGAAGAAGACATTGCAACTGATGCACGCAGACAGGAGAAGTTCCGTGATGACCTTCAAGCTGACATCAAGCTCGCACTTCTAGTGCATGACTTTGCTGATTTCGCCACTCTGGTGAACAAAGCCATCAATGTTGAAACTGGTCTGCAGGAATACCAGAGCTCTCACAGGCGCAACCGTGACACAGGCTCATCTTCGGGCCCGTCCTCGCAGAAGCGCAAGATATGGATTCCCAATAGCTTGTACCAGCCGGATGCACCTACCCCAAGGCAGACCTATGCTGCACCTCGTCTGCCTGCTCCTCCGACTAGGCAGCCAATGCTCCCAGCTCCACCACCACAAGCTCCTGTTCCCACTCCCAATAATGGGTTGTGCTTCAGGTATGGACAACCAGGGCATCGTGCTAGGGAATGCAACCAGAACCAGAATCAACTGACCCTTCCAGCAACTGGCCGTGGAAATAACCAGCCCCGCAGCAACAATGCCAAGTCTTATGGTCGTGTTCATGCCAACCACGTTGATCTGAGCGAAGCTCAAGACCAGCCTGCTACTGTGATGGGTACCCTCCTAGTAAATTCAGTACCAGCATCCGTTTTATTTGATACAGGTGCATCGCATTCATTCATGTCAGAAGGTTTTGCATGCTTGCACGACATTAAATGTGAGGACATGAATGCTTCACTATTAGTACACACCCCTGCGGGCCAATGTCGAACCTCCATGATTTGCAACGACGTCCCTGTAGAAATCGAAGGACTGGAATTCCTTGTCTCTCCCATCGTACTGAAGTCCTGTAGCATTGATCTCATTCTGGGAATGAATTTGTTAAAAGCGCATACTGCTTCTATAGTTTGCGCCACTAAGACCGTCCATATGCTACACCCTTCAGACGAAATAGTTACTTACCAAGCTCATCTGGTGCAAAACGCCGAGGCACGACTTTATGCCTTGAATGCGTTGAATGCTGCACCACTCGAGGGCATTGAAAACATTCCCGTCGTTTGTGAATTCCAAGATGTCTTCCCAGAAGAGCTTCCAGGGATTCCCCTGCTAGAGCTGTCGAATTCATTATCGACTTGAAACCCGGCACCACCCCTATAGCTAAACGACCCTACAAGATGCCGCTGCATGAGCTCATTGAGCTTAAGGAGGAAATCGACAAATCTCTTGTCAAAGGTTTCATTCGCCCAAGTTGCTCTCCTTGGGGAGCACCTTCTCTCTTTGTTAGGAAGAAGGATGTGACAAACCGATTGGTCCAAGACTACCGTCCTATAAACCAAGCTACCATTCAGAATAAATACCCTCTTCCTCGGATCAATGATCTTTATGATCAACTGGCTGGCTCATCAGTGTTCTCCAAACTCGACTTGAGGTTGGGTTACCACCAGATCCGTGTTCGTGAAGAGGACATCCCAAAAACCGCCTTCGTGACTCGGTATGGATCATACGAGTACACCGTCATGTCATTCGGCTTAACGAATGCTCCAGCCACCTTCTCTCATCTGATGAATTATATATTCATGGATTACCTCGACAAGTTCATCGTGGTTTATTTGGACGATATCCTTGTATTTTCCAAGAACAAGGAGGAACATGCTGAACATCTTCGTCTTGTGCTGGAAAAGCTTCGGGAGCATCAGCTGTATGCTAAGTATTCCAAGTGTGAATTCTGGCTCCCCGAAGTAACCTATCTTGGGCATGTCATCTCCAAAGATGGTATTGCCGTCAACCCTGAACGAGTTCAGGCTATTCTCGATTGGACTCCTCCAAAGAATGTGAAGCAAGTCTGAAGTTTCCTCGGTCTCGCCAGCTATTGTCGTCGATTCGTCGAGAACTTCTCCAAGATTGCCAGGCCCCTGACTAATCTGTTGCATAAGGGTGTCAAGTTTGACTGGACAGACAAGTGTCAGGAAAGTTTCCAGACGCTCAAAGACAAGTTGACTTCTGCCCCCGTGCTTGCACCACCTGATACTAAGAAGGACTTCGTCATTTACTGTGACGCTTCCCGTCAAGGATTAGGCTGTGTCCTAATGCAGGAGCGCAGAGTGATTGCTTATGCCTCTCGTCAACTGCGCCCTCACGAAGAAAACTACCCAGTTCACGACCTCGAGCTGGCTGCTGTCATTCATGCACTGAAGCAGTGGCGACATTACCTTCTCGGTAATCGTTGTGAGATCTTCACTGACCATCAAAGTCTGAAGTATCTGTTTACTCAGCCAGATCTGAACCTCCGTCAGCAGAGATGGATGGAGACTGTTGCAGACTTTGACGTGGGTATATCCTATACCCCCGGCAAGGCTAATGTAATGGCTGATGCCTTGAGCCGCAAGTCTTACTGCAACCACCTCCAGGTTCATAAAGTTCAGCCCTCGCTTGTCGAAGAATTTAGAAAGTTGAACCCCCATATTGTTCCTCCTGGAGCACTCGCTCCCCCTCCCCCGGAATTCCGCAAGATGAATCTTCTTGTTATTACTAAGGGTTCTCTAAATACCCTGACTGTCGTACCAGATCTCGTAGCTGGTATAAAGACTATACAAGGTTATGACTCTGAAGTCCATAAGATTAAACGCCATCTAGCAGAAGGAAAGCCCTCATTCTTCACTATCGCCGACGATGGCGCCTTGTATTTCAAAGGCCGCCTAGTGGTACCATGTTCGAAGAAAAACCTGGATAAAACTAAAAGGGTTATGCAAGAAGCTCATGATATGCCTCTGTCCATCCATCCTGGTAGTACAAAGATGTACCAGGATATTCGTCAAAGATTCTGGTGGTCTAATATGAAGCAGGACATTGCTTGTTATGTTGCTGAGTGTGACGTTTGTCGCCGAATCAAAGCAGAGCATCAAAGGCCTGCCGGAACTCTGCAACCTATCTCTATTCCTGAATGGAAATGGGACCATGTTGAAATGGACTTCATCACTGGATTTCCCAAATCACAGAAAGGTAATGATGCTATTCTTGTCGTCATTGACCGGCTTTCCAAAGTTGCCCATTTTCTGGTGGTCAAAGAGACAATCACTGCTAGTCAGCTTGCTACTCTCTACATGTCCAGAATTGTTTCACTTCACGGTATTCCACTGGTTATCAGTTCGGACCGTGGCAGCTTATTCACTTCAAGATTCTGGGCAAGTTTCCAAGAAGCTATGGGGACTCACTTATCTTTCAGTACTGCGTTTCATCCGCAGTCACAAGGGCAAGTTGAATGTGTCAACCAAGTTCTCGAAGACATGCTTCGAGCTTGTGTAATCTCATTCGGCAAGAAATGGGAGGAATCTCTTCCATATGCCGAGTTCTCTTATAATAATAGCTATCAAGCTAGTCTGAAGATGTCCCCCTTCGAAGTGCTATATGGACGAAAGTGTCGAACCCCTCTGAACTGGTCAGAAACTGGGGAACGTCCACTCTTCGGTCCGGATATTATCCAACAGGCCGAAGAACAAGTTCGCATTATTCGCGAGAATCTCAAGACTGCTCAGTCACGTCAGAAAAGTCAGTATGACCGTCATCACCAAGACATGGTCTATCAACCTGGCGAAAAGGCTTATCTTCGAGTTACACCAATGAAGGGTGCACACCGCTTCGGGATCAAAGGAAAGTTAGCTCCCCGCTATATTGGTCCTTTCACTATTCTCGAAAGGCGTGGAAAAGTGGCATATCAACTGGAGCTTCCGTCAAACCTTTCTCAGGTTCACGATGTGTTCCACGTGTCGCAACTTCGACGCTGCTTCAAGGACCCAATCCGAGCAGTGGACCATGAAGTGCTCGAATTGCAACAGGACCTCTCCTATAAAGAGCATCCGGTCCGCATTCTCGACCAAGCTGAATGCCGCACCCGTCAGAAGGCGATCAAGTTCCTCAAGGTCCAGTGGTCGAATCACTCTGAAGACGAAGCCACCTGGGAACGCGAGGATCGTCTTCGCGATGAATACCCTGCACTGTTTCCTTCTACCTCCTAAATCTCGGGACGAGATTTCTTGTAGTGGAGGAGATTTGTAACGCCCGGATAATCACGCTACAGTGATCTCACGTTAATGGTGACACGTCACCTCTGTCACTGTAATTAATTTCGGGTTAATTCAAAACCGTTTCAAATTTAAATCCTAATTAAGTCAAATGACAAAAGTTTTCAAATATTAAAATAAAATGTTCGGGCTATATCTATTATTGCATCGGTAATTATGGTAAAGTAAACACATTTTTATAAAATGCCTAAATGCTTTTAAATGAACTAAACCAGAAAAGAAATAATAAAAGAAAATACAAAGGAAAAAAACAAACAGAAAACAAAAAAAGAATGAGAAAGGCCCCCACTGGGCTTCGGCCCAGCAGGCCGGCCCATTCGACCGCAGGCCCAACCGGCCTCCCCCACGCCTCCCTTATCCCCCCCACGACCGAAACCCTAGCTCACCCCCACCCCACTCGCACCACTCCTCCCTCCTGGATCTGGATCGGGAACTCCCGATCCCCTCGCCCCGCACGCCGACGCCG
>NC_041380.1:385005762-385023266 GCF_002162155.2 Triticum dicoccoides
TCGCCTCGGGCCTTTGCTCGCCGGCGTGCCCGTTCGGGCGACGCCGCGCCCCGTCGGACACCCACGGTCACGGCCTTGCCCCGGCCCTCCTCGCCCCGGCGATTTGGGCGAGCGCCCAGTCGGGCGCCGCAACGCCCGACCCGCCCGTAGCGCCCGAACCCGCTAAGGCCCCTGTGCCTATGACGGGGGACCCACCCCACAGAACGTTTAAAAAAAAAGAAGAGAATTAAGAATAAAAATAATTAAAATAATAATAATAATAATAATTAAATTAATTATTTAATTAAGGAATTAATTAAGTTAATTAATCATAATTAGATTAATCTAACTAACTAATTAGTTTAATTAAACAGTAGTTAGATTAGTTAAACACTGATTAGGCTAAACAGTCAATGACCAGTGGGTCCCACATGTCAGCGACCCAGTCAACACCTCTATTGACTGCTGATATCCTGCTGACGTCATGATGACGTCAGCAAACACTGTTTTGGATAATGTTGACTTAAAATATTTAAATTAATCTTAAAAATGATTTAAATCTTTTAAAATTAATATAAAATAAACCGTACCTCGGATGAAAATATTTTCAACATGAAAGTTGCTCAGAACGACGAGACGATTTCGGATACGTAACCCGTTCGTCTGCCACACCCCCCTAACCTATTGAACTTGCAACTTTCCCCCTCCGGCTCCTCTGCCCGAAAACGCGAAACACCGGGGATACTTTCCCGGATGTCATCCCCCTTCACCGGTATCACCTACTACCGCGTTAGGGCACCTCTAACGCCGTTACTTGTCATGTCATGCATCACTATGCATATGCTTGCATTATATTTATTGTTTCTTTCCCCTCTTCTCTCGCTAGACACCGAGACCGACGCCGCTGCTACCCAGTACGACTACGGTGTTGACGACCCCTCTCTCTTGCCAGAGCAACCAGGCAAGCCCCCCCTTTGATCACCAGATATCGCCTACTCTTCTCTATACTGCTTGCATTAGAGTAGTGTAGCATGTTGCTACTTTCCGTTATTCCTATCCTGATGCATAGCCTATACTTGCTACTACTGTTGTTACCATTACCGGCTATCCTACTGCTTAGTATAGGATGCTAGTGTTCCATCAGTGGCCCTACACTCTTGTCCATCTGCCATGTTATACTACTGGGCCGTGATCACTTCGGGTGGTGATCACGGGCATATACTATATACTTTACACAGTTACATTACCTGTGGTACTGTTCGGAGTTGGGGGCTGAAGGGGCAGGTGGCTCCACCCGGTAGAGGTGGGCCTGGGTTCCCGACGGCCCCCGACTGTTACTTTGAGGTGGAGCGACAGGGCAGGTTGAGACCACCTAGGAGAGAGGTGGGCCTGGCCCTGGTCGGCGTTCGCAGATACTTAACACGTTTAACGAGATCTTGGTATTTGATCCGAGTCTGGCTACTGGCCTATACGCACTAACCATCTACGCGGGGACAGTTATGGGCACTCAACGTCGTGGTATCAGCCGAAGCCTTCGTGACGTCAGCAACGGAGCGGCGCGCGCTGGATTGGACTGGAACGCCTACTAGGCTAGGTCTGCTCCGGCCGCCAACGCAACGTGCAGGTGTGCTAAGGGCGATGGGCCCAGACCCCTGGGCGCTTAGGTTTAGACCGGCGTGCTGACCTCTCTGTTGGTCTAGGTGGGGCTGCGACGTGTTGATCTTCCGAGGCCGGGCATGACCCAGAAAAGTGTGTCCGGCCAAATGGGATCGAGCGTGTTGGGTTATGTGGTGCACCCCTGCAGGGAAGTTAATCTATTCGAATAGCCGTGATCTTTGGTAACAGGACGACTTGGAGTTGTACCTTGACCTTATGACAACTAGAACCGGATACTTAATAAAACACACCCTTCCAAGTGCTAGATACAATCGGTGATCGCTCTCTCACAGGGCGACGAGGGGAGGATCATCGGTTAGGGTTATGCTATGCGATGCTACTTGGAGGACTTCAGTCTACTCTCTTCTACATGCTGCAAGATGGAGGTGGCCAGAAGCGTAGTCTTCGACAGGATTAGCTATCCCCCTCTTATTCTGGCTTTCTGCAGTTCAGTCCACCGATATGGCCCTTTACACATTTACCCATGCATATGTAGTGTAGCTCCTTGCTTGCGAGTACTTTGGATGAGTACTCACGGTTGCTTTCTCCGTCTTTCCCCCTATCCCTTCTACCTGGTTGTCGCAACCAGATGTTGGAGCCCAGGATCCAGACGCCATCGTGGACGACGACTCCTACTACACCGGAGGTGCCTACTACTACGTGCTGCCCGCTGACGACGACCAGAAGTAGTTAGGAGGATCCCAGGCAGGAGGTCTGCGCCTCTTTCGATCTGTATCCCAGTTTGTGCTAGCCTTCTTAAGGCAAACTTGTTTAACTTATGTCTGTACTCAGATATTGTTGCTTCCACTGACTCGTCTATGATCGAGCTCTTGTATTCGAGCCCTCGAGGCCCCTGGCTTGTAATATGATGCTTGTATGACTTATTTTTATTTGTAGAGTTGTGTTGTGATATCTTCCCGTGGGTCCCTGATCTTGATCGTACACGTTTGCGTGTATGATTAGTGTACGGTTGAATCAGGGGCGTCACAAGTTGGTATCAGAGTCGACTGTCTGTAGGAATCCCCCTTCCACACTCCTTGGCCGAAGTTGAGTCTAAGCAACAAACTGTCGCTACATCTATCCAGTTGATGAAGGGGCGCAGATAGCCTGGGCCTAATACCAAACAGACATCGCAGCCAAGCCTAACATTTAAGACCTGAGACCCCATCCTAGTCACTTGCCGGGTCTAGGGCACACACTGGTCCGGCGTGCTCTGAAAGGCCGCCGCCGCCAACTGCCACCGCTCCATCTTCAAAACTATACTGATGCATCAACCTTGCTCGGTCCAGCTATCGTCGACGCCACCATGGCGCCCAACGACACCTCCTCCCTGCGTGCAAACAGCTGTACACGTCGCGGTCGCCACTGATACACCTCAACGCCATGCTGCCACGTACCACCAGCCGACACAGCTTGAAGCCCTTGGAGGATCTGTTGTGCATAGCACCTGCCGACCAGGCATGACCAAGCGTAGCACCTGTCGGTCAGGCATGACTTGACATCTTCACCGAAGCTTCATGCAAGACGAAGCCGCTCCACCTCCTGCCTCTGACTTCCAGTGCTGCTCCACAAAACGACGCTCCCAAGAGAGAAGCAACACTGCAGTGCCGCCATCGTCCGGTATGGAACACCAAATCCTAGGGTTTCCCCCGGAGCAATACGAGTGGGTCGACGGAAGTCACATGACGATGCCTTCATCAAGGTAACGATGTGGAACGCCGCCATCGCCCGCCGTCGGCTCGGTTTTCACCGACAATTACGTCTCCCCCACTCGCAGCTGGTGCCAGATGACGGATCCCGAGATCCGAACACCCAGTCTCAGGCCGACCACCTCTGACGGAAGAGATGACCACCACCGCCGGCTGCACCGGTCAGAACAGATCTGATCGGAGGTGCCGCCGACGAGACCACCAATCCCTCCACGCCGTCGTCGCTGATCTGAAGACAACATGCACGCCACCGCAGCCAGGCCGGCTGCCGACAACCGCAGCCGCCACCCGAAGGGCCATCCGCAGCACCCGCAGCCCTGGCCCGCCGCGCCAAGCCGTCGCCGTCCGGGGACGGGCCGGTCTCCCGCCGCCATCCGCCGCGCCGCAGATCCCAAATCGGTCGCGCCACCACACGTCTTGGGGTCCGCCCCATCCTGAAGACGCGCGGGAGAGGAGATCCCCCGCCACCGCCGTCAGCCCCCGGGCTTAGCCCAGCGGCGTCTTCCGGCGGCGGCGAAGGGAGGGGAGGAGGGAGTTTGCGGCGGCAGCGGCTAGGTTTTTGGCCGCCCGAGTGCTTGGACCTGAAGACATGGAGCCTGCACGTCTACGTCTTTGACTCCCATCCGAGAGCGGCTAGGATGAAGTGCTTGCCGTCGCCATCTAGCAGGAGGTAGATGAGGTTCTGTTCGATCATCTCTCTGTAGATGTAGGGGCCGGCGTCTGGGAGCAGAACGAGCGACGCCCTGGCCTTGCACCCTGGCCCTCCCGCCCTATAGATGAAGTACTCTGCTGGGCCGGAAGCAGCGAGGTGGATGCGGAGGAGGGCGAGGTTCTCCGATGACCAAACGATCTCCGACACCGTGGGGGCACTGTGGACGGTGGGGCTGTAGACGTAGAATCTGGACAGGCTCGGCGGATCGTTGATGACGAAGGTCACCTGGACCGGCGCTGATTTTGTGGAGGTTCTGGCGGTGGTGTCGTTCACGGGGAAGTCGTCGATGTATCCGTTTGCGTTGAGGAGGATGTAGTCCGGTCTGCCCGAGCGGAAGGCGGATTTCGACATTATGGGTTGGATTTGGGGATTGAGGACAGGGGAGGGACGAGCGACGCCAACGAGACTATATGGCGGCAGCTCTCTAGTTCGGTTCGGTTTCGTACTCCGAAGGCCACGGGCAATGCTACACATACGGGCAACAATTTTACGGGGTTTATGGAGAGGCTGAGGTGGGCTTTTTTAATTGGGTGCAAATCAGGATGAGGGGTCCCACCCCAACTGAAAATCAGGGGGGTAGGGGGCAAGTTTAATTAGGAGGAAAGAGCCCGTATTAGCCTATAAGAGTCTGTGAGTCTAGCATTTTTGGAAGGCCACACAACTCCGCTGCGTGTACAGTGTACTAACTGAGCGGTGGGCAGCACGGCCTCCACCGCCGGACAAATTCAGTCTTTCGACCCTTTTGCGAAAGTTGAGCTAACCCTGGTTTAATTTTTTTTGAGATCCTACCATTTTCCTACCGCCGGGGTTCTTGGCGATAGGGGTGCACGCCCTAACGTAAAAAATTCTAAGTATTAAATACAGTGCTTGTACCCACCTACTGCCGGCCATCTCGGCGATAGGGGTGCACAGGCTACCGCCAACCTATTTGGCGGAGGAGCCAATATCCGTGCCTATGTCGCTGTTCTGGCAGGCGCAGGAGGAGCAGCGGTACAACTTGTTCCTTCTCGAGCAACACCGACTGATAGAGGAACATATCTACGACAAGCGCGCGAACGAGGAATTCGTGCCGGCTATGGCCGCTCACTCTGTGCATTTAAAAACCGAACCGAAAAACCATATACCGAAAATAAACCAAACCGAACCAATTTTATGGTTTTTATGGTTTCTAGTTTCGGTATGGTATGAACTTTTCATACCGATTTGAACTTGGTTTTTATGGTATATACCGGAAAACCGAACGGTTAACCGAATAAACCGAAGTAAAAAATAAATTTATATTTCTTGAGATGAACAACCATACAAGTTGTCATTTTTCTTGTACATGAGTCAAATGCACTACTAAGCACGTAATTTTTTCTTGTAACATAGTCATTTTTCTATTTTTAAAATGCTAAGCACGTCCATAACCATCAACAGATGAATCAATGCATGCATATATACTTATATATATAGTCATATACTATTTGTGTAGAATAGTATGTATTTTGAGTCATAAATTTGCTAATTATTATTACGTCATTTCCAAATTCGCGTCAACTTTGGTTTTTATGGTATATACCGAAACCATACCGAAATAATTTGGTATATACCGAAACCGAACCATATTTTAATTTCATACCATATTTACCGAAGTATTAATACCGTACAAACTGAAAAACCGTATAAATCGAACCATGTAAACCGAATAAACCGAACGCACAGGGTGAATGGCCGCAGCGAATCCCAGCTTCGTTGCCGAGCATCAGGCGCTCTATGAGGCCGCCCGCACTCAAGCCGCCGCTCGCAACATACAGGTGGCGCAACCATACACGGAGGCGACGTTGACGACGCCGGCGATCGCGGACGAGAACATAGCCAGCCGCGCGTCCTACGCATCGCCAAACACTGATTGACTGCGCCGGTGGGACGATGAGCGTGCCGGCCCTCCACTTCCATCGTGGATCTCACGTCCACCAGCGACGGACATGTCTCATAATCCGATGAGAATGAGTAGGAAATGGAAGCGACGGGGCCTCAAATCTCATGTGGGCCGGTCCATCTCCCATGTTCTACTGTTCCTTGTCGGTGATCGCACCTTCACTTCGGGGATCTTATTGCTGCCTCTCATGAAGACAACGAGATGAGTCCAGAGATCACTGGAAGGGAACAAGAAGGACGTGGGGATGGACGCCGCCACATGCTAGGTTTAGGCCTGGTCGCTTTTTTTAATTAAAATATATAAAAAATGTAATGAATGTGCTCCGGTTTAGATGAAGATCATCCGGTTTGCATGTAATTCATTCAATTTGTTGAAATCATGTTTGAAATGTATGCAACTATAGTTGGATGGCCGGCTCCCACATCAGTGTCCGCGGACTGGTCGCCCCTGGTCCGCAGACAAATGCGTTGTCCAGTTTGGGGGGCCAGCATTGGAGATGCACTAAGACAAATAATAAAGTTGTTATTAGTCTATTTTCATGTGCACAACTAAGTTTATATTTTATGCTAGAATTGCAATGGTTCTTGAATGTAAGGTTTAAAGGAAAACCTAGTTGAATGTGCAGAAAGATAAAAACCAAAGATCCCTGGTCAGACCTCTGGGCCAACTCATTTTTTGTTAATGCTTCTGTTTTCCTAACCATGAGCATTGTTAGTGTAACAAGAATGCCGCCAATAACGAGAGCATGTTGTTAGGGTAAGAATGGAGTTCAATAGACCCAATGATACAGGGCAAGCGCTATGATGGTCCTATCTTTATGAATTGAATGTGGATTTGAGAAAGAACATGAAGAACGAGGAGGAAATTAGAAGGAAAACTAGCACAAATTGTAGCAAAAGGTACACATGGATAAATAGTTGATTCAAATCATGAGAGAGAGAGAGAGAGAGAGAGAGAGAGAGAGAGAGAGAGAGAGAGAGAGAGAGAGAGAGAGAGAGAGATGAAACAAGCTAGAGTTCTTCCCCAAGTTCTAAGACATGGAGGAATCTTCCCCACAAGTTTGGTGTTGGGGTTGGAGTACTCGACATGGCCTGTGAAGGGCATCTACAATGGCAGATCTAGCAACCCTACTTCTGCTCGATGTGTGACTCAACCCTTGTCAGAGGTTTCCTACATGACTGGCCTAAATCGGCTCGACATGGGCGGCTTGGACTCTCGACGTAACGGGATCAGTGTCGATGGTAGATGCCCATAGGCGTTGCTCAAAGTCAACACCATGTGTCCACTTGACTTCGATTAGGTGACTCTTCATTGGTTGAACCTAGAAATGGCGGCATTCACGTGTTGTTCTCTTGTTGAAAACACTGCTCAAAGTTTACTCAGACTTTTTTTCAAGGGTGAAAAGCTATTAGCTGACCTTAGGGGTAGCTTGGCAGCAAAGTTTTTGGAGAACTGTGGTAATTGAAAACCACGGTATTCCGATAGATGGACGAGGAATACTACAATTTCTTAAAACCAATGTTTTTCTCAGTTTTACATGTGTTTGGCTGGTGCTGTTTTATCAAAGTTTTGACCCTAGTATTTAGTATGGATGACTGAGTAATTAGCGGCTGTTAACGGCCGGCAGCATGCAGCCGCCATGCACACGTCCGCTCGATCTATAGATGCTAGGATACGTAGAATATGTCTATCCCTTGGTGAGCTTGATTCGCTCATGATGAAGAGAATAGATGGAGACTAGCACGTGGTAAACAAATCTAACTGAATCGGTCTAGGAGATATAATACATGCCGTTTACCATATACTAACAGAAAAAGAAAAAGGATCGCAGCTGGATACTGTTATCTCGAGTAGACGGCGATGTCAACTGCGATGCGATCGCCCCGATCTTTTCTCTCCGCTCTGTCTAGAAAAAAGAGGTCAGGACCTCTTTTCCAGATACTCCAAAAGACCATGGTTTCAGAGATACCATGGTTTACAAAACTTTAGTTTTTGCTGAAGCCAAACGCATCAAAGTATTTAAAACCATGTTTTTTCTTTTAGAAACCGCGGTATTGCCAGAAAACTTTAAAATAACTTTGCTGCCAAACGCAGCCTTAGTATTTGACTATTTGTATCTAGTGACAACGTTGTTTCAACGTCATTTCTTTCATGGAGGTGTTGTTGTTGGAGCACCTTCCCTATTACCCTAGGGTTGCCATCATTAATTGTAGATGGTCATGCTGCATCTGTTCGTCCCGTTGATCGCCTTTTTCCCTTTTTGTCAATAACTAAAAAAGTGGATTATTTCTAGAAAAAGCTGCAAGCTATTTTGTACAAATTCGCAAAAAGGAAGAAGCTACAATTGGACAATTAGCTAGAGTAATAATTATTGCTCACTGTTGATATTTATCAATATGTAGAGTACATGCTTGTTTGCCAAAAATAAACTGTAGTAGTACTGGTTACACAATTAAAATGTGGGAGTGGAACAGTTCCACACATCATGAAAACGAAGTACGTAAAGCAAATCTTATTGGGCGCCCATGCAAAACGGTACTTCTGTTAATGGGCTGGGCAAGTGAAACCGGACGGGCACTTCTTGCCGCAGTGGTTGAGGAGGAGGCTGATGTCCACAGGCACGTTGAGGTGGAGGCCGAGGATGTTGGCCCTGACGGCGGTGCAGAGGCAGACGGCGGCGTCGAGGTCGGCCAACCCCTGGAGCAGCGGGCAGCATTGGTCGTGCACCGGAACGCCGATCTTGAGGCCGAGCAGTCCGCTGAGAACGTTGGCGCACACCCTCAGGTTGAGCACGTTGATGGAGCACTGCCCGCCGTGGCCGTGGCCGTGCCCTCCTCCTCCATGGTATGGCGGCGGAACGACGATGGGTGGTGTCGGCACGACGACCGGCGGTTGGCAATAGGTGCTTCCGCAGCCGTGGGCGGCGACGGCGGAGAGGAGGAGGCTCAGGGCGATGAAGAGGGCAGCACTGGGTGCCATTGTGATTGTGTGGGTGTGCTAGAATGATATAGCTACTCCAGTGCTTTGGGTTTGGGATGCAAGAGAGCTTGGAGAGAGTTGTATTTATAGCCTGGTGATATGGATGCATGCATGGGATGGGGTCGAGCTGTTTGACGTAGTAGCTTACGTATGTATGCATGATCAGACGTGGCCATATGTGATTCGATCGGTTTCAAGACTGCTAGGTTGTCCTCTCGATGTATCATTTGTTTTGGAGAGATGAGACAAGATTTAAGCATGATATGCTTTATGAATTCTGGAGATATGGCAACAAGTTGAGCAACACCTTTGCATGTTCATGCATGTTACGCAAACAGTGCAATACCTTGTCATGCTACACAACATATTTTAGATTATGTATAAGCAAGTTGAGAAAGCATCAGGTATTTTTAGGCAATAATTAACCATGGGGTGTGAACGCTTGGACTTAGTTAGCGGTACGCGGCGCAGAGGACACGGAAATATGGGCGCGCATAGACACCGGAAGCTAAGCCGATATCGAGGATTACGTTACGTCCATTCATTTGGCGTATTATAAGCGTGCGTGAGGTGAGGGAGACCATGAATGAACAAGCTGGAGCCATGTATGATATGCTGGTTCTACAGATGCATCCATTGATAGTCATCTGGTTTTAGTTATGGAATGATAGAAATTAATCATGTGCTCATCATTGTCATTTCGATATGATAGGCAGAGCTTTACCTGAGTTTTCTTTTAAGGGGAACTTTACCACAGATTAAGCTTGACGGATTAATTCATTTGTGTCCTAGCTAGGCGTCGGTTTATGAGACCTTAACAATATTTTTCTTTAAACCTAAACCTTGCCAGATTATTTTTGGGTGGGAACCAAAGAGTTTTATTCCATAGCAACGGGCTTACAATCTGCTAGTATAATTTCTTGAAGAAATCCGGCCCCCTATGCAACCAACAAGCGGTGCTTCGAGCTGTCCACACATAATTTGCGAGATAATGAGGTACCTCATTATGTGACCTGGCTATCTTAAGAGGTTTAAACCCCGTTCTTCCATTATGACCTTGATTTCCTTAACCAGATTACCAAAAAGCGAATTGACGGGGAAAACATTCGACATCGAAGATAGACCCAATGATACGGGGCAAGTCTATCTGATGACCTGCTATTCATGAATTTGAGGTGGATTTGAGGAAGAATACAAGCTCACAAGGAAAAGTAACACATATCACAACAAAATGTACACATGGATAAATAGTTGATCCAAATCATCCACAAGAGAGAGATGGAACAAGCTAGGGTTCTTCCCAAGTCATCACATATCTCAGGGCGTCACGTCGTGTCGCCGATCTCCCGGGGTGTCTCCTCCTCGCGTCGCCGATCTCCTGCGAACAACGAAGACACGCGAACGGTTCCTCACGGATCCTTCGAACGGTTCGTCCGAGCACCGCAAGTGAGATGCCTCCAAGGTATCCACACGTGTGGGGAGCAGTGTCGAGCGGCGTACTGCTTGGTCCGGTCGCGCGGCCTGGGCGTGGGGAGTGGTCGTGGCTGTCCAGGGAGGCAAAAGATCAAACCTAAGAGGTGTGCTCACTCCCCTTTATACAGACCTCCAAGGTGGGTTGAACACTTGAGCCCACTGGGAGTCTGCTTCCATTTTCCACTCGGATCCAATCCGAATGGGCTGCAGCCCCTTAAGTGTGCGACCTTATAGGTTCACATACACATGGACACTACTAGAGTCGATAGTTGGTAGCGGCTCCTAGCAGAACGTGCCAGCTCCCATGTGTGCGTAAAGTCATTTGACGAACCTCGACAATGTGTCATATGCAACATTCCTTTTGCCTCACGATATTTGTTGTCGAGCTCAAGGCGAGTACTTGTCACCCTTGTGGTAGCTCGAGCTCTCTTCTCGAAACCGTGATACAGATTCCCGAACTTGGTTAACACTTAACCGAAGTCGCATGGCCATGCTTTCCGAATCTGATCACTCGAGAGGGCCCAGAGAATATCTCTCCATACAGGGGGGGGGGGGCAAATCCCATCTTGGTCAACCATGTCTCGCGGCAATGTCTCACAACACACCCGAAAGCTACCTTTATAACTACCCAGTTATGGAGTAGCATTTGATAGACCCTAAGTGAGTCGATCCTCATCCCGAGAACATGAGAGGACCTCAGGTCTATCAGCTAGGGGCCATTACAACGATCATCATACAATACATTTTTTTGAGGGGGTAAAGCCACTTTATTCAAAATCCACAGAAAGTGGGATACAAGTTTGGTCATGCGGCTGGCCAAGTCACACATGACGCCCCTGAGCTAAAGACAAAGCAAACTTAGCTAACTTATGAGCTTCGAAATTACATCGAAGACTTTCAAAAGTAAAGGTACAAGAAAGTGGTGACGATCTAGAGATAATTTTCATGATAATGGCTTTGTAGGGTCCTTGGTTTCCTTTAGCGATGTCCCCAATCACCTGCTTGCAATCAGACGATAGCACAAAGCGTAATATTGAGATCTTCTGCCAGTGCAATGCCCTCATGGCATGCCATCGCCTCAAGCGTGGCTGGATCCCAAATTCCTGGAATGACAAGTGCCGAGCTACCCAAGAACAAGCCCTGGCTATCCCTGCACACGGCTACGACCGCTCCTCCTTTGCGGGTACATACTCCTACATCAACATGAATTTTGGATTATGTTGCTGGAGGTGCCCTCGGCCTCTGTATCGATGTACCTTTCCTCGCCGAAGCAGCCCGTGTAGGATTTGGGCTACAGATAGCTTCCAAATCTGCAATAAACCGAGTAATGAACATTTGTATTGCATGCGGTGTTTGGAAAATAGCCTCATGAATGGCCTTTCGTCGAGATGTCCATATTGCCCATAGGGTAACCTCCACTAGGACAAATTTCTCATGCGATAAGGTATCCAGCAAGCTGAAGAGCCAACTCTTGGCACTTGTTTATGTGGAGGCAGCCAAAATGCAACTCAGCTCTTCGTCTACCAATGCCCAGGTGCATCTTGGTACACTAGTGCATTCTAGGAGGGAATGCCGCCATGAATCCTGAACCCCGCAGAAGCCGCAGGTACTTGTTTTCAACATTTTACGGTGTGCTCTGACGTCCTCCATAGGTAAGGATTGCTTTGACAACCTCCACAAGAACATACACACTTTGGACGGGACCGTTGTCTTCCACAAGGTTTTCCATGATCCTTCGTTGGTGCGAGTGTTTGATGATCCCGCAGATCCTTCAAGCCAAGCTTCTCTTCTCTGTTTTGTCGCCACAAGCATATTATAGGCCGAACGTACTAAGAATTGGCCACTTCGGTCATGTGCCCAGCTCCAAAAATCCTGCATGTTCATAGTACACAGTGGTATGCCTGAAATTACCGTCACATCAAAGGTCATGAAAGTGGAATTCACTAGCGGTATATTCCATGTGGCAATTGTTGCGTTGATGAGCTCTGAAACCATGACAAGGGGAGATATGCATCTGTAGGGCCTCATCATCTCCTCGCGAGGTAGCCAGTTATCCTCCCAGATTTTCATACTGTTACCATTGCCAATACGCCTAATCAGCCCTTGTTTCAAAGTGTCCCGACCTTCAATGATGGCTCTCCAAAACTGACTTGGGTGATTCCCTAAAGTCGCATGCATAATTGATGTATTTGGAAAGTAAACACTTTTCAATATTCTTCCACTCAGCGACCCGGGATCCTGTAGCAAGCGCCATGCTTGTTTAGCAAGCATTGCCAAATTAAAGAGCTCGAAGTCTTTGAATCCCAGTCCTCCCATACTTTTAGGTCGTGTCATTGCCTTCCATGATACCCAGTGTGGTTTGCGTTGCCCATTTGTGCTCCCCCACCAAAATTTTTTTATTAGCATATTTAGGTGTTCACAAAGGCCCCTGGGTAGCTTAAAACATGACATGGAAAACACCAGCACAGCCCGCACCACCGATTTAACTAGAACTTCCTTCCCTGCTGTTGACATGGTCCTCTCTATCCAACCCTGAATTTTACTCCACAACCTGTCTTTCAGGTATCTAAATGCACCGTTTTTTGAGCTTCCAACATCAGATGGCATACCCAAATATTTCTCGCTCAAGGTTTTGTTCGGGACATTCAGGATGCCTTTTATCTCAGCCCGAATATTGTCAGGAACTCCTTTGCTAAAAATATGGAAGATTTTGCATAATTAATGCGCTGACCTGTTGCCTGGCTATAAATCTCTAGCAGCTGGTTCACCTCGGTAGCACCCACACCGTTTGCCTTGAAGAACAACAGGCTGTCATCAGTGAATAGGAGATGGTTCACTTGTGGTGCCGTGGGTGCCACCTGTACTCCACTCAAGTTGGATGACTCGCCTTTTGATTTTAGGAGGCACGATAGGCCCTCTGCTGCTAACAAGAACAAGTATGGGTATATCGGGTCCCCTTGCCGGATCCCACGCGATGGCATGAACTGCTGAAGCTTTTTCCCATTAAACATGACTGAGAATTGTACCGAAGTAACCAGGCCCATCACAATATCCACCCATTTGATATTGAACCCCAGTTTGAGCATTATAGCCTTGAGGTACGTCCAGTCAACCCTGTCATATGCCTTCGTCATGTCCAGCTTCAAGGCACAAGATTGATGCTTTTTTGCCCCGTTCCTCTTCATAAAATGCAAACATTCATAAGCAGTAATTATGTTATCGGTAATTAATCTGCCTGGGACAAATGCTGACTGCTCCTCAGAGATTATATCTGGCAATATTTGTTTCAGTCTATTGGAGATGACCTTCGAGGAAATCTTATAGAGTACATTGCACAAACTAATTGGACGAAACTGTGATAGAAGTGTGGGATTTTTTACCTTTGGAATCAGAACTAGGATGGTATCATTTATGCATGCCGCTGATTCCGTTCCCTCTACAATCTTAAGAACCACCTTCGTCACATCACCCCCACAAACATCCCAGTCTTGCTGGAAAAAGTGGGCTGGGAAGCCATCCGGACCCGGGGCCTTGATGGGAAACATCTGAAACAATGCTTGCTTGACCTCTTGCTGAGTATACGATAATTAAGGATATCATTCATAGCTGGTGTTACTTTAGTTAGCACCGTGTACAAAACTTGTTCCATGTCGTGGGTCCCTTCGGAGTTGTACAAGTTTTTATAAAATTCTGTGGCCATAGCCTCCATCTCATTGCTATCCTCGGTCATCTGCCCATCCTCCCACTGAAGGGATTTAATTTGGTTTTTGCAGCGACGGCGGCTTGCTCGCATGTGAAAAAAAATAAGTATTTTTGTCTCCATGGGTTAGCCAGTCCAGGCGCGCCCTCTGACGCCAGAGCATCTCTCTCGATGGAAGAGTTCAATTAATATGTCTGCAATCTTTGTCTCCTCCCGCGTTGGCCCTGATCTGCCTGGGACAGAGCGCAAGTCTCAAGCGCCTTTCTCAACTGGCGGATCTCAGCTTTAACTGAACCAAACTGGGTGTGGTCCCAGTCCGTCAAATCCCCCGCCAAGTCGCCTAGTTTGGCGCGCAGCACATCGACACAATCTGTCTCCTGCATGCTCCACCTGTTTCTCCACCTGTTGCTCACTGTCGTAAATAAAGAATCTTCCCTCTCCCACATTGTTTCATATTTAAAAAGCCTGGGCCCTCCTTTGAATGCATGCACCTCACGTAATGTGAGTAGAATGGGAATACGATCTGAACCCGCTGCATCCTTGTGACTTAGAGCTACAAATGGCAATGACATGGACCACTCTGGATTAACTAGACATCTGTCCGGCCTCACCCGTGTATAAGTGTCCCCTGCAACTTTTTTCTCAAACGTCCAGTCCGTGCCCGAGTACCCTATGTCAGATAGACCACAAGTGTCAATCGCATCTCGGAACGCATCTATCTGGGCTTGACTTCGGTTCCCGATCCCATCATGTTCATGGATGTGTAACACTTCATTGAAATCGCCCAAAATTGCCCACAGCCTGTTCTGTGTTTCTGCTATCCCTCGAAGAGTATCCCGGGTTTTATACCTCTCTGGAACCTGTGCTTCCCCATATACAAAGGTAATTCTGACCTGAAAATCAACCATCTCATCCACTAGAACATTAATATGATACTTGGAGTAGCCAATAACCTCAACTTTTATTTCATCATTCCAAAAAATTCCAAGACCACCACTCCTACCAGACTGCTTACAGCAAAACTTTTATTAAAACCTAGAGTATCTACCAAGCTTTCAACTCTCATACCCTCAATTTGTGTTTCTAAGATGCAAAGAATAGAGGGGGCAAACTACCTCGCCAGATCACGAAGCTCTCGAACTGTCGCGGCCTTGCCAACTCCACGGCAGTTCCAACAAAGGAGACTCATTGCGCTAGGCGTGACCCACCATTGGGGCCCGCCAAACGCGCATCTAGGTTTTTGCTTGGTACTGTGGTCTTTGCCAAGGTTGTATCATTGGTGGAGGTGCTTGGTGTGTTCCTTTTCAGCTCCTGTTTTGATGTTGGGCTAGGTGGAATAACCGGTGGGGGTAGCAACATGGGTTGGCTTGTGTTTCCCCCCAGATTTTGGCTACCCTTGCCTGACTTGGGGTCGGCTGCAACAACTGTGCTCGCCACTACGCTCTTTCTGGTCTTTTCTGCATCCTCCATCGCAACGTCCATCTCAGTGCATTTTGGGTCCTCAAGGTCCTGATTGTGGTCCGTGTTGTACTGTGCATTAGCACGTCCACCTCCTCTACCTGACCGACCTTTGGCGTGTCCCCCTCTTGTCCCGTTTCCTGCTCCCAGCCCACTGCCAGGCCCTCTGAACCAGCTTGCCTTTAGATCTTTGAACACAAGTGCCTTAGGAGGATGAACCCCGTCGCCGCACTCCTTGAACAGGTGGCCTAGATTGCCACAAACAGCACACCAATCAGGCAGCCTTTCATACTTGACTCTGAAGATGACCCTCTCGAGTTTCTCCTTTTTCTTGACAACTAGTGATACAACATTCTTCAGCGGCTTGGTGACATCAGTCCTCACACGAAGCCGGGCAAAGTTTCCTTCAAAGTCCTGAGATTTTAGTTCGGCATAGATGAATTCGCCTACTGTTGCTGACAACGCTTCTATCTTAGTAAAAAAGCCATCTGGCAGATCGTGGATCTGCATCCATATCTCAAGTTTTTTGAGCTCTATCTTCGAAGGCTTCGTGAAGCCATCATAGGGTGCCAGAACCACAACTTTACCCTTGAAACTCCATGGCCCCTCTTCCATTACTCTTTCCAAGTCACCCAGGCACGAGAATTGCAACGTGTAAAGATTGTCCTCAAGGGGCCGGATCTTTACCTCTTTCGCCAAGTCCCACGCGATCCTCATGGTCTGGTAGAACTAATATTGGCTGTAGGTCTTGTCTGTATGAACCCTAGCGATAGCCATCCAACGATTTGCCTCCTCCAGTAGCTCATCATCCTCAACAATCACATCCTGCAGGTCCCCTTCCTTCAGACCCAGTTTATCCATCATGGCTTCGAGATTGGTGGTTGCAGACCCTGAACTCGACGCCGGCTTATCCATGGTTTCTCTTGCCCGAGAGTGCTGACGATCCGCGGGCGGTGTGGTCCCGAACCAGCCCCCACCTCCACCCCTCAGCCGAGACTTGAGAGCCCTGACTGTCACCGGCGGGGAGGGGATCGTAGGGGAGATAAGATCTCTATGATAGACGACCGTCGCCGCCGTCGCCCGAGAGGAACAGAAACCCTAACGTGAGGGACTTTTACTTGGTAACTTTGCATGGCTCATCATACAATACATAGTTCCACAAACAAGTCACATACTTATTGATACATATCATTGATGACATTCAAGGACAATACAAAAGACTCATGAATACATAGGGGAATATCATCATCACATGATTGCCTCTAGGGCACATCTTCAACAGTTGCTTCCGCACATCTACTCTCGTCTCTAGAGTCTACTCTAGCAAGAAGTGCACGAACATCTACTAAATTGCATGCTATCAGCAGATCGATGTATTCTTCTTCCCAAAACAAAAAGTTGCATCCTTTCTACACAATAAATATTTGATTGTAAGCAAAACGAACTGAATCCAGAATCACAACCGAAGCTAAACTAGCACATACCCCATCATTTTTGCACTTGACAAACATCCATTCGGAGTGTTCTGGCATTGTAGACACACGGTGCACGACCTTCAGTGGACAGTCGTAACACTTTATGGGCGGCATCGGTGTGCCGACGAGCATTTGGGCCAGCACCGAGCCCGAACAACGACCATTGGTGTATTTGACGAACCGCCGACGGGGTAGATGCAAGCGGCTAGAGGGGGAGTTAGTACCCGCATGTAGCCTGGGGGCGTTGCCGGGGCTGTGCGGACCGGCACCCGGGCAGTCCATGGCGCGCCGCAGCCTCCAGTGGCTTGCCACACACAAATCCGGCTAGATTCGCTCCAAATCCGGCCGTTGGTTGAGCTGGGCGGGGGTTGGACACAGCTCGTGCTGTGGAGAGCGCGTGGTCGTGCTCGGTAGCTACACGGCCACGATGGAGGCGACGGCG
>NC_041380.1:385023632-385045110 GCF_002162155.2 Triticum dicoccoides
AACGGGTGTGTCACCGACGGGCGGGCCAGGGGCGGACAAGGCCACGCGTCGCGACCGTCCGCGCGTGTCCGTTTGGCCGCAAACGCGACCCAAACTTGTGCCAGAAATGGGTCGAAAGCGGACCGAAAACAGACATTTGTCCACTTGCTCCCGCAAGTTAGGCTGCAGTTTCTGTCCGTTTTACCCCAACGAATGCGGGCGGACGATTTGGGGTTGTGCATTGGAGTTGGCCTAAGACATGGAGGTCTTGAATTACATGGAGGAATATTCTCCACAAGCTCAGTGTAGGGGTTGGAGTAATCGACATGTCCCGTGAAGGTCTAGAACGATAGATCTTGCAACCCTAATTCTGCCCGATGTGTGGCTCAACCCTTGTTAGAGGTGCCCTACCCAACTGGCCTAAATCGTCTCGACATGGGTGGCTTGGATTCTTGACGTCTCTAAATCCAGAACCTACGTGTTGGATTGTCCTATTTGTGAAGCAAGTGTCCCATCAAAGTAGTGTATTGGATATTTAATCATCACACCACCCTTGTATATATATTAGGTTCACATGCAAGTGTTGGACGTTTTTAGAATCCCCTCGCGCATTTTCAAAAGATGCGGTAATCTATGGGCCGCTTGGTCTAGGGATTTGACCGGCTTTGAAAGGGGATTGACCATGGTGACTTTCTGTTTGTTTATGTTAGGGTAGGTCATAGTGACATGTCAAAATAAGGTTGATCCCATGTCTTCAGAAGATTCCCTCTCGTCGTCTTGAAGTGTGTGGGTGTGGTTGGGGGTGGGGTTGTCATACTCTAAGTCTAGAACCTTCATGCCGGATAATCCTATTGTGAAGCAAGTTCCATGTCAAAGTTGTGTATTGGATATTTAAATAAAACCACCTTTTATACATATATTAGGGCTACATGCAGGTGGTGGAGGTTTTTCAGCCCTCCTCGCGTGGTTTCGGACAAAGCGCTGATCCATGGGCCCTGCTTGGTCCAGGGCTTTGTTTGGCTTTGAAAAGTGGTAGACAATAGTGAATTTTTCTTTCTTTGTGTTAGGGTAGGCCATAGGTTCATGTCAAACCAATATTGAGCCCATGTCTTCACAAGATTCCCTCTTGTCACCTCAAAGTGGGAGTGTCACACTGCAAGTATAGAACCTTCGTGCTAGATAGTCATGTTTGTGACACAAATACGACATGAAAGTTGTGTATTGGGTATTTAAACATCACAGAATCCCTGTATACATATATTAGGCCCACATGCAATTGGTGTAGATTTTTTGAACGACCCTCGCGTGGCGTTTTGGGTGAAGCGCTGAGTCGTGGGCCCCACTTGGTCTAGGGTTGTGACCGGCTTCCAAAAAGGGTTGACCATGGTGGCTTTCTCTTTGTTTGTGCTAGGGTAGGTCATAGTGACATGCCAAACCAAGATTGATCCCAAGTCTCCACAAGATTCCCTTTTGTCGCCTTGAAGTGGGGATGTCACACTCTAAATAAAGAACCTACATGTCAGATAGTCCTGTTTGTGAATCAAGTGCCACATCAAAGTTGTGTATTGGATATTTAAATATCACACCACCCTTATATACATATATTAGGGCCACATGCAAGTGGTGAATTTTTATGATCCTCCCTCGCGTAGTTTTAGACGAAGCACTGATCCATGGGCCCCACTTGGTTTAGGGCTTTGACTGGCTACAAAGGGGGTTGACCATGGTGACTTTCTCTTTGTTTGTGTTAGATTAGGTCACAATGACATTTCAAACTAAGATTGAGCCCATGACTTCACAAGATCCCCTCCTATCGCCTCGAAGTGGGGGTCCTGAACCTTTGTCCGAGATAGACCTGTTTGTGAAACAAGTGCCACATTAAAGTTGTGTATTCGATATTTAAACATCACACCATCCTTGTATAGATATATTAGGGCCAGATGCAAGTGGTGGAGGTTTTCCGCCCCTCCCTCACGTGGTTTTGGAGGAAGCACCGATCTATAGGCCCCGCTTGGTCTAGGGCTTTGACTGACTTAAAATGGGGGGAGGACATGATGATGTTCTCTTTTTTCATGATAGGGTAGGCCGTAGGGACATGTCAAACCAAGATTGATCTCATGTTTTCACAAGATTACCTCCCGTCGCCTCACAGTGCTGGTGTCACACTAAAGTTCACCAGGTTCCCACTCGGTAGCTATATTATATGCCCCAACCGAATTCTTGTCAGTAATTGTCTTATTTTTTGTTGCTCAGGTCCTCTGACCAATTATAACACACATAAAGAGAATAGTCCAGATGGAATCATCACTTTTCAAGAAAAGGCAGGGGGTACACTTTTCTAGGCTTACCGAATAGGGGACTCGTTAGTAATTACCATTACTTTGCCACAACTTTAAAGTGGCAAAGTAATGGTAATTAGAGAGAGGTTGGAAAGTACATCAAGGGCATCAAAAGGGTGATGAAAACTAGCAGTAGAGAATGGGTGAGAAAGAGAGTAAAAAGTAATAAAATGCAATAAGTAAATTATAAATGCAATGGAAAACATTAAAAAGTCATTTTGCATATACAATATAGTTTTGCAAAAAAAGAACGTAAAGCATAGTGTACGCCATCACGGAGTCATCAACCACCTCCGTGGTGGCCATGTGGCAACAAACTATGTCAGGTCCTTCTATAAACCAAGATCCTCGTGGGCTATATGTCGAGCTTCATTTGAACCCAGTGTGTTTTAAATCTACACTAGGCTTACTGTCACCTAGCTGAGATCTCCTTTTTTTGCCGTGCATTATGTATTATGTACTTGGCTTACTATCCCTAAGCTGAGCACCCATACCTTACTTCGTAATACTTAGCAACATGTGTTTTTCCTGTAGTGATACTTGTGTTTCCCAAAAGAAAATTGGACAATTAGCTAGTGTAATATTTTTTTGCGAGAAACTTCTAATCTATTCTTCTTTAATTATGGCAGTGCAAAGAACAACAAAGGTAATAAAAATTACAACCATGTACATGGACCACCTAGCGACTACTACAAGCACTGGAGCGAGCCGAAGGCACGTCGCCATCATCACTCTCCCTCACCGAAGCCGGGAAAACCTTGTTGTAGTAGACAATCGGGAAGCTGTCGTGTTAAGGCCCCATAGGACCAGCGCACCAGAGCAGCAACCAAACCGATGAAGAAAGTCGTAGATCAAAAGGGCCAAACTTGTAAACACCTAAACAAAGATGAACAAAGATCGGATCCAAATAGATCCATCGAATACCAACACCGACCAAACCCCGTGAGATCCGATGGAGACAAACCTCCACATACCCTCCAACGATACTAAACGCACCATCTGGACAGGGATAGAACGTGGGACACATTATTCCTACTAAGTGACATCGCTGCCACCACACATCCCCAACCAAGACGCTGAATCTAACAAGAATGAGAACGGGGTCCCTCCCGTCGGTGAGGGTCCGAGATCCTCTGCACCTCCTTAGCCTAGAGGTGGCGGCGCCAGCGGGAGGAGAAGATCTTTCTTGCAGAGGAGGAAAAAAAGATAATATCTACATGTTCCCCCAAAACTTAGCTAGAGTAATAATTATCGCTCACTAAGAGCATCTACAACCAGACCTCTCAAACCCGTCTCATACGCCCGGACGAGCCGCCCGATCATGATTTTTTGACCCAGACGGGCCCTCAAACGACCCTCAAACGCCCGGGCTGACTGGCTCCCCGCATATCCAGCCCAAATATGGGGCGGATATGCGCCCGCCACGTCTGACCCGACAGCCCGACCCCACCCCAAATTGCACCAAATCCACCTCGAAGACCAACCGGATCCATTTGCTATCTCATATCTTCTTCCTCCTGTTGGAAATATGCCCTAGAGGCAATAATAAAATGGTTATTATTATATTTCTTTGTTCATGATAATTGTCTATTGTTCATGCTATAATTGTGTTATCCGGAAATCGTAATACATGTGTGAATACATAGACCACAACACGTCCCTAGTGAGCCTCTAGTTGACTAGCTCGTTGATCAAAAGGATAGTCATGGTTTCCTGACTATGGACATTGGATGTCATTGATAACGGGATCACATCATTAGGAGAATGATGTGATGGACAAGACCCAATCCTAAGCTTAGCTCAAAAGATCGTGTAGTTCGTTAGCTGTAGCTTTTCCGAATGTCATGTATCATTTCCTTAGACCATAAGATTGTGCAACTCCCGGATACCGTAGGAGTACCTTGGGTGTGCCAAACGTCACAACGTAACTGGGTGACTATAAAGGTACATTACAGGTATCTCCAAAAGTGTCTGTTGGGTTGGCACGAATCGAGACTGTGATTTGTCACTCCGTATGACGGAGAGGTATCTCTGGGCCCACTCGGTAATGCATCATCATAATGAGCTCAATGTGACCAAGTGGTTGATCACGAGATCATGCATTACGGCACGAGTAAAATGACTTGCCGGTAACGATATTGAACTAGGTATTGGGATACCCACGATCGAGTCTCGGGCAAGTAACGTACCGATTGACAAAGGGAATTGTATACTGATTGATTGAATCCTCGACATCATGGTTCATCCGATGAGATCATCGTGGAGCATGTGGGATCCAACATGGGTATCCAGATCCCACTGTTGGTTATTGACCAGAGAGGCATCTCGGTCATGTCTGCATGTCTCCCGAACCCGTAGGGTCTACACACTTAAGGTTCGGTGACGCTAGGGTTGTAGAGATATTAGCATATGGTAACCCGAAAGTTGTTCGGAGTCCCGGATGAGATCCCGGACGTCACGAGGAGTTCCGGAATGGTCTAGAGGTGAAGATTTATATATAGGAAGTCAAGTTTCGACCATCGGGAAAGTTTCGGGGGTAATCGGTATTGTACCGGGACCACCGGGGGGGTCCACCGGGTGGGGCCACCTATCCCGGAGGGCCCCATGGGCTGAAGTGGGAGGGGAACCAGCCCCTAGTGGGCTGGTGCGCCCCCCTTGGGCCCCCCTGCGCCTAGGGTTGAAAACCCTAGGGGTGGGGGGCGCCACCCTTGCCTTGGGGGCCAAGGCACCCCCTTTGGCCGCCGCCCCCCCTAGGAGATTGGATCTCCTAGGGCCGGCGCCCCCCAGGCACCCTATTTATAGTGGGGGGGGGGGAGGGAGGGCAGCTGCACCCAAGCCCCTGGCCTCTCCCTCTCCCTCCCGTGACACTCCTCCGTCTCCCTGCGCTTGGCGAAGCCCTGCCGAGATCACCGTTGCTTCCACCACCACGCCGTCGTGCTGCTGGATCTTCATCAACCTCTCCTTCCCCCTTGATGGATCAAGTTGGAGGAGACGTCTTCCCAACCGTACGTGTGTTGAACGCAGAGGTGCCGTCCGTTCGGCACTAGGTTATCGGTGATTTGGATCACGTCGAGTACGACTCCATCAACCCCGTTCTCTTGAACGCTTCCGCACGCGATCTACAAGGGTATGTAGATGCACTCCTCTCTCCCTTGTTGCTAGATGACTCCATAGATTGATCTTGGTGATGCGTAGAATTTTTTTAAAATTCTGCTACGTTTCCCAACAGTGGCATCATGAGCTAGGTCTATGCGTAGTTACTATGCATGAGTAGAACACAAAGCAGTTGTGGGCGTCGATATTGTCAATTTGCTTGCCGTTACTAGTCTTATCTTGATTCGGCGGCATCGTGGGATGAAGCGGCCCGGACCGACCTTACACGTACGCTTACGTGAGACTGGTTCCACCGACTGACATGCACTAGTTGCATAAGGTGGCTGGCGGGTGTCTGTCTCTCCCACTTTAGTCGGATCGGATTCGATGAACAGGGTCCTTATGAAGGGTAAATAGAAATTGGCAATTCACGTTGTGGTTTTGGCATAGGTAAGAAACGTTCTTGCTAGAAACCTATAGCAGCCACGTAAAAACTTGCAACAACAATTAGAGGACGTCTAACTTGTTTTTGCAGCAAGTGTTTTGTGATGTGATATGGCCAAAGGATGTGATGAATGATATATGTGATGTATGATATGATCATGTTCTTGTAATAGGAATCACGACTTGCATGTCGATGAGTATGACAACCGACAGGAGCCATAGGAGTTGTCTTTATTTATTTATGACCTGCGTGTCAACATAAACGTTATGTAATTACTTTACTTTATTGCTAAAGCATTAGCCATAGTAGTAGAAGTAATAGATGACGAGACAACTTCAAGAAGACACGATGATGGAGATCATGATGATGGAGATCATGGTGTCATGCCGGTGACAACGATGATCATGGAGCCCCGAAGATGGAGATCAAAAGGAGCAAATGATATTGGCCATATCATGTCACTATTTGATTGCATGTGATGTTTATCATGTTTTACATCTTATTTGCTTAGAACGACGGTAGCTTAAATAAGATGATCCCTCGTAATAATCTCAAGAAAGTGTTCCCCCTAACTGTGCACCGTTGCGAAGGTTCATTGTTTCGAAGCACCACATGATGATCGGGTGTGATAGATTCTAACGTTCGAATACAACGGGTGTAAGCCAGATTTACACACGCAATACACTTAGGTTGACTTGATGAGCCTAGCATGTACAGACATGGCCTCGGAACACAGAAGACCGAAAGGTCGAGCATGAGTTGTATAGAAGATACGATCAACATGAAGATGTTCACCGATGTTGACTAGTCCGTCTCACGTGATGATCGGACACGGCCTAGTTAACTCAGATCATGTTTCACTTAGATGACTGGAGGGATGTCTATCTGAGTGGGAGTTCATTGAGTAATTTGATTAGATGAACTTAATTATCATGAACTTAGTCTGAAATCTTTACAATATGTCTTGTAGATCAAATGGCCCACGTTGTCCTCAACTTCAATGCGTTCCTAGAGAAAACCAAGCTAAAAGACGATTGCAGCAACTATACGGACTGGGTCCGGAACCTGAGGATCATCCTCATAGCTGCCAAGAAAGATTATGTCCTAGAAGCACCGCTAGGTGACGCACCTGTCCTAGAGAACCAAGACGTTATGAACGCTTGGCAGTCACGTGCTGATGATTACTCCCTCGTTTAGTGCGGCATGCTTTACAGCTTAGAACCGGGGCTCCAAAAGCGTTTTGAGAGACACGGAGCATATGAGATGTTCGAAGAGCTGAAAATGGTTTTTCAAGCTCATGCCTGGGTCGAGAGATATGAAGTCTCTGACAAGTTCTTCAGCTGTAAGATGGAGGAAAATAGTTCTGTAAGTGAGCACATACTCAGAATGTCTGGGTTGCATAACCGCTTGACTCAGCTGGGAGTTAATCTCCCGGATGACGCGGTCATTGACAGAATCCTTCAGTCGCTTCCATCGAGCTACAAGAGCTTTGTGATGAACTTCAGTATGCAGGGGATGGAAAAGACCATTCCTGAGGTGTATTCAATGCTGAAATCAGCAGAGGTGGAAATCAAAAAGGAACATCAAGTGTTGATGGTGAATAAAACCACTAAGTTCAAGAAAGGCAAGGGTAAGAAGAACTTCAAGAAGGACGGCAAGGGAGTTGCCGCGCCCGGTAAGCAAGCCGCCGGGAAGAAGCCAAAGAATGGACCCAAGCCCGAGACTGAGTGTTTTTATTGCAAGGGAAGTGGTCACTGGAAGCAGAACTGCCCCAAATACTTAGCGGACAAGAAGGCCGACAACACTAAAGGTATATGTGATATACATGTAATTGATGTGTACCTTACCAGTACTCGTAGTAGCTCCTGGGTATTTGATACTGGTGCGGTAGCTCACATTTGTAACTCAAAGCATGAGCTGTGGAATAAGCGGAGACTGGCGAAGGACGAGGTGACGATGCGCGTCGGGAATGGTTCCAAGGTCGATGTGATCACCGTCGGCACGCCGCCTCTACATTTACCTACGGGATTAGTTTTAAACATCAATAATTGTTATTTAGTGCCAGCTTTGAGCATGAACATTGTATCAGGATCTCGTTTAATTCGAGATGGCTACTCATTTAAATCCGAGAATAATGGTTGTTCTATTTATGTGAGAGATATGTTTTATGGTCATGCTCTGATGGTGAATGGTTTATTCTTAATGAATCTCGAGCGTAATGCTACACATATTCATAGTGTGAATACCAAAAGATGTAAGGTTGATAATGATAGTCCCACATACTTGTGGCACTGCCGCCTTGGTCACATAGGTGTCAAACGCATCAAGAAGCTCCATGCAGATGGACTTTTAGAGTCTCTTGATTACGAATCATTTGACACGTGCGAACCATGCCTCATGGGTAAAATGACCAAGACTCCGTTCTCAGGAACAATGGAGCGAGCAACCAACTTATTGGAAATCATACATACTGATGTGTGCGGTCCAATGAGTGTTGAGGCTCGCGGTGGCTATCGTTATGTTCTCACCCTCACTGATGACTTGAGTAGATATGGGTATGTCTACTTAATGAAACACAAGTCTGGGACTTTTGAAAAGTTCAAGGAATTTTAGAGTGAGGTTGAGAATCAACGTGACAAGAAAATCAAGTTCTTGCGATCAGATCGTGGGGGAGAATACTTGAGTCATGAATTTGGCACACACTTAAGAAAATGTGGAATAGTTTCACAACTCACACCGCCTGGAACACCTTAGCGTAATGGTGTGTCCGAACGTCGTAATCACACTCTATTGGATATGGTGCGATCTATGATGTCTCTTACCGATTTACTGCTGTCATTTTGGGGCTATGCTTTAGAGACTGCCGCATTCACTTTAAATAGGGCTCCGTCGAAATCCGTTGAGACGACACCGTATGAATTATGGTTTGGGAAGAAACCTAAGCTGTCATTTCTAAAAGTTTGGGGATGCGATTCTTATGTCAAGAAAATTCAACCTGAAAAGCTCGAACCCAAGTCGGAAAAATGCCAAGAATGGGTCCTTTCTAGAGAAAGAGTTTCTCTCAAAAGAAATAAGTGGGAGGAAAGTAGAACTTGATGAAATATTACCTCTTGAACCGGTAAGTGGCGCAGCTCAAGAAAATGTTCCTGAGGTGCCTGCACCGACTAGAGAGGAAGTTAATGATGATGATCATGAAACTTTAGGTCAAGTTACTACTGAACTTCGTAGGTCCACGAGGACACGTTCCGCACCAGAGTGGTACGGCAACCCTGTCTTGGAAATCATGTTGTTAGACAACGATGAACCTTCGAACTATGAAGAAGCGATGGCGGGCCCGGATTCCGACAAATGGCTGGAAGCCATGAAATCCGAGATAGGATCCATGTATGAAAACGAAGTATGGACTTTGACTGACTTGCCCGATGATCGGCGAGCCATAGAAAATAAATGTATCTTTAAGAAGAAGACAGACGCGGATGGTAATGTGACCATCTATAAAGCTCGGCTTGTCGCTAAGGGTTATCGACAAGTTCAAGGGGTTGACTACGATGAGACTTTCTCACCCGTAGCGAAGCTGAAGTCCGTCCGAATCATGTTAGCAATTTCCGCATTCTATGATTATGAGATATGGCAAATGGACGTCAAAACGACATTCCTTAATGGTTTCCTTAAGGAAGAATTGTATATGATGCAGCCGGAAGGTTTTGTCGATCCTAAAGATGCTGACAAGGTATGCAAGCTCCAACGCTCGATTTATGGGCTGGTGTAAGCATCTCGGAGTTGGAACATTCGTTTTGATGAGATGATCAAAGCGTTTGGGTTTACGCAGACTTATGGAGAAGCCTGCATTTACAAGAAAGTGAGTGGGAGCTCTGTAGCATTTCTCATATTGTATGTGGATGACATACTATTGATGGGAAATGATATAGAATTCTTGGAAAGCATAAAGGCCTACTTGAACAAGTGTTTTTCAATGAAGGACCTTGGAGAAGCTGCTTATATATTAGGCATCAAGATTTATAGAGATAGATCGAGACGCCTCATTGGTCTTTCACAGAGTACGTACCTTGACAAGATATTGAAGAAGTTCAAAATGGATCAGTCAAAGAAGGGGTTCTTGCCTGTATTGCAAGGTACGAGATTGAGCACGACTCAATGCCCGACCATGGCAGAAGATAGAGAAAAGATGAGTGTCGTCCCCTATGCCTCGGCCATAGGGTCTATCATGTATGCTATGCTGTGTACCAGACCTGATGTAAACCTTGCCGTAAGTTTGGTAGGAAGGTACCAAAGTAATCCCGACATGGAACACTGGACAGCGGTCAAGAATATCCTGAAGTACCTGAGAAGGACTAAGGACATGTTTCTCGTGTATGGAGGTGACGAAGAGCTCGTTGTAAAGGGTTACGTCGATGCTAGCTTCGACACTGATCTGGATGACTCTAAGTCACAAACCGGATACGTGTATATTTTGAATGGTGGGGCAGTAAGTTGGTGCAGTTGCAAGCAAAGTGTTATGGCAGGATCTACATGTGAAGCAGAGTACATGGCAGTCTCGGAGGCAGCACAAGAAGCAGTCTGGGTGAAGGAGTTCATTACCGACCTAGGAGTCATACCCAATGCGTCGGGCCCGATGACTCTCTTCTGTGACAACACTGGAGCTATTGCCCTTGCCAAGGAGCCCAGGTTTCACAGGAAGACCAGGCATATCAAGCGTCGCTTCAACTCCATTCGTGAAAGTGTTCAAAATGGAGACATAGAGATTTGTAAAGTACATACGGACCTGAATGTGGCAGATCCGTTGACTAAACCTCTCCCTAGAGCAAAACATGATCAACACCAGAACTGCATGGGTGTTCGATTCATCACAATGTAACTAAACTATTGACTCTAGTGCAAGTGGGAGACTGTTGGAAATATGCCCTAGAGGCAATAATAAAATGGTTATTATTATATTTCTTTGTTCATGATAATTGTCTGTTGTTCATGCTATAATTGTGTTATCCGAAAATCGTAATACATGTGTGAATAAATAGACCACAACACGTCCCTAGTGAGCCTCTAGTTGACTAGCTCGTTGATCAAAAGGATAGTCATGGTTTCCTGACTATGGACATTGGATGTCATTGATAACGGGATCACATCATTAGGAGAATGATGTGATGGACAAGACCCAATCCTAAGCTTAGCTCAAAAGATCGTGTAGTTCGTTAGCTGTATCTTTTCTGAGTGTCAAGTATCATTTCCTTATACCATAAGATTGTGCAACTCCCGGATACCGTAGGAGTACCTTGGGTGTGCCAAACGTCACAACGTAACTGGGTGACTATAAAGGTACATTACAGGTATCTCCGAAAGTGTCTATTGGGTTGGCACGAATCGAGACTGGGATTTGTCACTCCGTATGACGGAGAGGTATCTCTGGGCCCACTCGGTAATGCATCATCATAATGATCTCAATGTGACCAAGTGGTTGATCACGAGATCATGCATTATGGCACGAGTAAAGTGACTTGCCGGTAACGAGATTGAACTAGGTATTGGGATACCCATGATCGAGTCTTGGGCAAGTAACGTACCGATTGACAAAGGGAATTGTATACTGATTGATTGAATCCTCGACATCGTGGTTCATCCGATGAGATCATCGTGGAGCATGTGGGAGCCAACATGGGTATCCAGATCCCGCTGTTGGTTATTGACCGAAGAGGCATCTCGGTCATGTCTGCATGTCTCCCGAACCCATAGGGTCTACACACTTAAGGTTCGGTGACGCTAGGGTTGTAGAGATATTAGCATATGGTAACCCGAAAGTTGTTCGGAGTCCCGGATGAGATCCCGGACGTCACGAGGAGTTCCGTAATGGTCTGGAGGTGAAGATTTATATATAGGAAGTCAAGTTTCGGCCATCGGGAATGTTTCGGGGGTAATCGGTATTGTACCGGGACCACCGGAAGGGTCCCGGGGGTCCACCGGGTGGGGCCACCTATCCCGGAGGACCCCATTGGCTGAAGTGGGAGGGGAACCAGCCCCTAGTGGGCTGGTGCGCCCCCCTTGGGCCTCCCCCTGCGCCTAGGGTTGGAAACTGTAACACCCTCAATGCGGCTATAGCTCCCACGTGTCGAGGCACGACTTAGAGGCATAACCGCATTGAAAGCAATGTCGCAAGTTAGGCAATCTTCACAACATCCCATGTAATATAGATAATAAAAGGGGAGATACATAGTTGGCTTACACTCTCCACGTCAATCAAAGTACATAAATAGCATTACAACATCAAACACTCATGGCCCGACTACGGCGCCAAAATAAAAGAACAACCCAACATGCGACACGGTCCCGATCACCCCAACTGGGCACCACTACTGATCATCAGGGAAAGACACGTAGTATCGTTGAGAGACCTCGTCAAACTCCCACTTGAGCTCAAGCGCGTCATCTGGAACGGAATCATCAGGCCCTGCATCTGGTTTGGAAGTAATCTGTGAGCCACAGGGACTCAGCAATCTCGCACCCTCGCGATCAAGACTATTTAAGCTTAATAGGAAAGGCAAGGCAATTATGTGGAGTTGCAGCAAGCGACTAGCATATATGGTGGCTATCCTGTTCGCAAAAGAGAGCGAGAAGAGGAGGCAAAGCGCGATCGAGTAACTAGAGGCCATCCTGCGGCAAGCATTACTCCAACACCGTGTTCACTTCCCGGACTCCGCCGAGAAGAGACCATCACGGTAACTCACACAGTTGATTCATTTTAATTAAGTTAAGGTTCAAGTTATCTACAACCGGACATTAACAAATTCCCATCTGCCCATAACCGCGGGCACGGCTTTCGAAAGTTCAAATCCCTGCAGGGGAGTCCCAACTTAGCCCATGACAATCTCTCATGGTCAACGAAGGAATAGACCTCCTCCCGAGACGTTCTGATCATACTCGGCATCCCGGTTATGCAAGACAACTCCAACAATGGTAAAACAAGTCCAGCAACACCACTCGCTGTGCCGACAAATCCCGATAGGAGCTGCACATATCTCGTACGAGAGCCAACGTAACCCAAGTTGCCAAGGGACGGCCCCGCACGGTGCTCTAGGTTGGACCAACGCTCAGAGGAGCACTGGCCCGGGGGGGGGGGGGGTTTAAAATAAGATGACCCTTGAGTCCGCGAAACCCAAGGGAAAAGGCTAGGTGGAAAAAGGTAAAACCAAGGTTGGGCATTGCTGGAGGAGTTTTATTCAAGGCGGACTGTCAAAGGGTTCCCATTATAACCCAACCGCGTAAGGAACGCAAAATCTGGGAACATAACACCGATATGACGGAAACTAGGGCGGCAAGAGTGGAACAAAACACTAGGCGAGAGGCCGAGCCTTCCACCCTTTACCAAGTATATAGATGCATTAAGATAACAAGATAAATATAATGATATCCCAACAAGAAAATAATGTTCCAACAAGGAATGGTCTCCAATCTTCACCTGCAACTAGCAACGCTATAAGAGGGGCTGAGCAAAGCGGTAACATGGCCAATCAACGGTTTGCTGGGACATGGTGGGTTAGAGGTTTGACATGCAATTTGGGAGGCATGATAATCAAGTGGTAGGCATCGTAGCATAGGCATAGCAAAAGAGCGAGCATCTAGCATAGCAAAGATAGTAGTGATTTCGAGGGTATGATCATCTTGCCTGCAAAGTTGTCAGAGTTGACTGGATCCTCGAAAGCAAACTCAACGGTCTCCTCGTTAGCGAACTCGTCTCCCGGCTCTACCCAAACAAGAAAAACAAACAACAAGGACACAATCAACCACGTGCAAGCTCAAACAATATGATGCAAACATGGTATGCTATGCGGGATGCAATATGCGATGCATATGCAAGATTTGACAAGGAATGAATGAACCTGACCTCAACTTGGAAATCCAAGTATGCCACTAGAAAGGTGAGATGAAATCGCTTGAAAACGATATAAAGATCACCGGAATCGGAGTTACGGTTTGGAAATGGCAAGCAAATCAAATATGACCACGTTCTGCGATTTACAGCAAGTAGCCATCTAAATGCAACAAGATGAACATGCTACAACACTCAATCATGGAAACAAAATACATGGCAGGGATCCACTCATGATGCTTAACAAAAGACTAGCACTGAGCTACGGCCAATTCATCCATTAACAGGTTCAAACAAGCATGGCAAAAATGCATTTGGCAAACAGATCTCAGACTTTGTGAACACTTGTCTGGAATTTCAGATCAGATAGCACTCTTTGGAGCATGAAAACAATAAGCTAAAGGATCTGAACATGGCAAAGTAAAGCATGGCATGGAGCTACTCAAAGAGCTTAACAAAAGTCCCTTAGTGACCTTGAGCCAAAAGGGATCAGAAAATACATTTGCAAGCATATGAACATGACAAAAACATAATCAGATCACAGACTTAGTGAAAACTGGAGCATGCTGAAACAGATATCAAGTAGGCATGTTTACGAGCTCGATGCACTCACTACAGAGCAAGTCATGACAATCTAAGCATACACCCATCAAGATTACACAAAATACAAGCTAGACATGACAAGAACACTAACATAGCATGCACGGATCAACTACAACATCCTCGGCAAAATTGCTAACAAGTAGACAATCTGCCCAGATTCACGAAAAGGCAAAAGTAGAGCTCGATTGACTCAAGCTAGGGTGCTCTATAATTGCAAACAAAGACATGGATGGATAGAGCACTATAAGATTAACAAAACATCCTTACTGATCATCCTCAAAAGAGGCACGAATCACTAGGAAACAACATGAACATATGGCCATATGAGATAAACGGTCCAAGGACTTAGTGGAAATACTAAGTCCCTGAAATCAGCATTAACGAATGCTCCACTTTGCAAGCTTGTTCTAGTCACCAAACACATCACAAAAATACATGGGTTGCACCTCTGGATAGATGGCAAAACATATAACAAAACTCATGAAGAGCTCAGGGGCATATCATGCACACAATAATCATGGCAAAAATGACAAATGCCTAATTGGAGCAGCAGATCTGACAGTTATCTCAAATAGCATTCTTCTAACAGCATTTCGGGCATCAAGATGAACTCAAATGAAAATGATGCAATGAGATGAAATGATGTGCTCTTTGAGGCGAACATTTTGATATGCTATATGCCCAAAACGGAGCTACGGATGATGAGTTACGATGTGATGAACATAGCCAAAATATTAGGGTTTCGGGCAAAAAGTCAACCCGAGACGAATCTCAGATCCAGATCCGGCCGACACGCTTTACGAGGATGGCCGGGATGTACTGTTCGCCGAAGTGAGTTGAGGTGGCCGGAGCTCGAGGACGAGGAGGAGGTCGGCGGGGGCGCGGCCAGCGACGAGGTTGGCAGCGAGGAGGCGCACGCCGGCGCGGGGCGGACGGCGGCGGCTCGCTCCTGCGGGTGCGGCTGTGCCGGCGATGGAGAAGGGCGGCGGTGGCCGCGGGCGTGGCGGCGCGGTGGTTCCCAGGCGGCGGGGCGCGCGATGGGCCTCGGGGGCCCGGTTCGGGCCTCCCGGGCCGGCGGCGGGGAGAGGTCCCGGCGGGACACGTGGCAGCTCCCAATTGGTCAGGCGGTGGCGGCGGACGTTGTCCGGCACGCGGAGAGGAGCGGGGCTAGGGTTTCGGGGGAAGAAGAACTGGAATTTCGGAGGGGGTCTATTTATAGGCATAGGAGGAGCTAGGAGAGTCCAAATAAGGTGCGGTTTTCGGCCACGCGATCGTGATCGAACGCTCTAGATAATGGAGAGGGTTTTGGTGGGTTTTGGGCCAAAATGGAGGGGTGTTGGGCTGCAACACACACGAGGCCTTTTCGGTCCCTCGGTTAACCGTTGGAGTATCAAACGAAGACTAAACGGTACGAAACTTGACAGGCGGTCTACCGGTAGTAAACCAAGGCCGCTTGGAAAGTCTCGGTCGAATCCGGAAATGTTTAATCCCCACACATGAAAGAAAGGTAGAAATGACCACCGGAGGAGAACGGAGCGCCGGAATGCAAAACGGACAATGGGGAAAATGCTCGAATGCATGAGATGAACACGTATGCAAATGCAATGCACATGATGACATGCTATGAGATGCATGACAACGACAACAACACACGGAGATAAAAACCCGAACCCGAGAAAATAAAATAACTTAAGGCCGGAAATGGTAAGAGTTGGAGTACATATTAGGCAAATCATATCCGGGGTGTTATAGAAACCCTAGGGGTGGGGGGCGCGACCCTTGCCTTGGGGGGCAAGGCACCCCCTTTGGCCGCCTCCCCCTAGGAGATTGGTTCTCCTAGGGCCGGCGCCCCCCCTAGGCACCCTATATATAGTGGGGGCGGAGGGAGGGCAGCCGCACCCAAGCCCCTGGCCTCTCCCTCTCCCTCCCGTGACAGTCCTCCGTCTCCCTACGCTTGGTGAAGCCCTGCCGAGATCACCGTTGCTTCCACCACCACGCCGTCGTGCTGCTGGATTTTCATCAACCTCTCCTTCCCCTTGCTGGATCAAGTTGGAGGAGACATCTTACCCAACCGTACGTGTGTTGAACGCGGAGGTGCCGTCCGTTCGGCACTAGGTCATCGGTGATTTGGATCACGTCGAGTATGACTCCATCAACCCCGTTCTCTTGAACGCTTCCCCACGCGATCTACAAGGGTATGTAGATGCACTCCTCTCTCCCTCGTTGCTAGATGACTCCATAGATTGATCTTGGTGATGCGTAGAAAATTTTAAAATTCTACTACATTCCCCAACACCTCCTCTGTGCCATTCGTCTCGTGCTCCGCCGCCGCGCTCGCTCTGCAGCCGTTCCTAGGCTCTCTGCCGTGAACTCCAGAAGAGCGCTCCCGTTGTCGCCGGCCCGAACACCACCGTGGTACATCCGACAACTCTCCGGCTCCGCCTTGCGCTTGATGTGTTCGACACATTGACCGACCGGAATTATTGTGATTTTGTTAGGTAAATGATGGATTCCGATGCTTCATCGGATGAGGAGTATGGACCGATGGAGCTTGACCAGATGATTCAAGATGAGTTCTTCGATTCGCCTGATTCGGACGAAGAAGTGGACATGATCATGCTCATGAGCATGCAAGAGAAAATGGTCCGGCAAGTGGAGCATATTCTCAACTTGAAGGGCTCAATCAAAGGAAGAAGAGTGATCAACCGAAACAGGGTGTCCGGAGCAAAGCTATTGCACAATGACTACTTTGGTCCCACACCTGCTTTCTCAGAAGATCCATGGTTTCGTCGCTGTTTTCGCATGCGAAAACTATTGTTATTGCGCATTGTCGAGGGTGTGGAGGCACATGACAACTACTTCAAGCTCAGAAGGGATTGTTGCGGCCAAGTCTCTTTCTCGGCCAAGCAGAAGTGCACGGCTGCCTTAAGGATGCTTGCACTTGGTACTGCCGCAGACACCGTGGGGAGATGGTCAGGATGGGGGAGAGCACGTGCCTGAAGACTACTGTCAAATTGCCCGCGCCGTGGTTGAGGTGTTTGGACCTGAGTATCTCAGAGAACCAAATGCGCAAGACATGGAGAAGTTGTTGGCCATTGGAGAAGCAAGGGGGTTACCAGGAATGCTCGGATCAATTGATTGCATGCATTAGCAATGGAAGAACTGCCCCAAAGGTCTGTGGGGAATGTATCAAGGTCACACAAGAGAGGCCACCATCATACTAGAAGTGGTGGCATCACACGGCTTATGGATTTGGCATGCTTTCTTTGGAAAGCTCGGTTCTCACAACGACATCAACGTGCTTCAACGATCTCTGGTGTTTAGGAGGCTTTGCAATGGGGAATCACCACCGTGCAACTACACCGTCAATGGTCAGGACTACAACATGGGGTACTATCTTGCCGATGGTATCTATCCTCAATGAGCGGTGTTTGTGAAGACCATATCCGAGCAACGTGGCAATAAACAGAGCCACTTTGCAACAATGCGGGAAGCGGCTAGGAAGGACGTGGAGAGGGCATTTGGTGTGCTTCAGGCTCGTTGGGGAATTGTGCGGAGCGCTGCAATGATGTGGGAATCAGAAACTTTGTGGCAGCTGATGACATGTTGTGTTATTCTGCACATTATGATTGTCGAGGATGAGGCTGATGGTGTAGCACCTGGAGAACAAGTTGAAGTCCTGGAAGATCAAGATGCGGCTCAGCTTATGAACTTTCTGCAGATGCATCAGAATCTTCGAGATCAGCAGGTGCACACGCAGCTACTCAATGATCTTGTGGAGCACATGTGGATCCACAATGGCAACCAAGGAGGCAATGCTTGAGTTTGGCACTTGAAATAAATTTTATGTAAACTCTATCTATGCTTGATACCAACAATTGCTATTTACGCGTGACATTGTGTTGCATAATCGACCTGCATGTATTTGCATCGATTTGAGAGACCGAATTTGAGATATGTGGATGCACGACATGAAATATGAGGGCCCGACCGGATGCGCCCGCGGGCATTTGAGAGGCCGGATTTGCCAAGTCCGGTTATAAATGCTTTAATGATATTTATCAATCTGAAGAGTACATGGTTGTTTTGCAAAACAAAAAATTTGTAGTACGGGTGACAACAATTAAAATGTGGGAGTGGAAGAGTTCCACATTTCATGAAATTTAAAACGAAGTAGGGAAAGCAAATCTTATTCAGTGCCCGTGAAACAGCACGTCCGTTTAATGGGCTGGGCAAATGAAATTGGACGGGCACGTCTTGCCGCAGTGGTTGAGGAGGAGGCTGATGTCCACAGGCACGTTGAGGTGGAGGCCGAGGATGTTGGCCCTGACGGCGGTGCAGAGGCAGACGGCGGCGTCCAGGTCGGCCAACCCCTGGAGCAGCGGGCAGCATTGGTCGTGCGCCGGAACACCGATCTTGAGGCCGAGCAGTCCGCCGAGAACGTTGGCGCACACCCTCAGGTTGAGCACGTTGATGGAGCACTGCCCGCCGTGGCCTGTGGCCGTGCCCTCCTCCTCCATGGTATGGCGGCGGAACGACGACAGGTGGTGTCGGCACGATGACCGGCGGTTGGCAATAGGTGCTTCCGCAGCTGTGGGCGGCGACGGCGGAGAGAAGGAGGCTCAGGGCCACGAAGAGGGCAGCTTTGGATGCCATTGCGATTGTGGGTGTGCTAGAGTAGTAGTAGTGCTTTGGTTTGGGATGCATGAGAGCTTGGAGAGTGTTGTATTTATAGCCTGGTGATATGGATGCATGCATGGGATGGGATCGAGATGTTTGACGTAGTAGCTTACGTTTTGTATGTATGATCAGACGTGGCCATGTGTGATTCGATCGGTTTCAAGACTGCTAGGTTGTCCTCTCGATGTATCATTTGTTTTAGAGAGATAAGACGAGATTTAAGCATGATATAGTTTAACAATTCTGGAGATATGGCAACAAGTTGAGCAACACCCTTGCATGTTCATGCATGTTACGCAACAGTGCAATACCTTGTCATGCCACACAGCATATTTTAGATCATGTATAAGCAAGTTGAGAAAGCATCCGGTATTTTTAGGCAATAGTTAAGCATGCGCTGTGAGCGCTTGGACTTGTTAGCGGTACGCGGCGCCGAGGACACGGAAATATGGGCGCGCATAGACACCGGAAGCTAAGCCAATATCGATGGTTACGTTACATCCATTCATATGGCGTATTATAAGCGTGCGTGGGGTGAGGAGATCAATAATGAACAAGCTGGAGCCACGTTCTTCTTTGATGCTATCATACATACATTATGATGATTCTACAGATCCATCCTTTGATAGTCATCTGGGTTTAGTTATCGAAATGGTAGAGATTAATCAGCACAGCAGACCTGGTCTTCCGGGGCGCCTCTGGAGGTAAAAGTTTTTGCTTGGCTTGCTCTTCACAACCGACTGTGCACTGCCGATCGGCTGGCTCGGCGGCATCTGCAACATCCAGCGGCACGCGTCCTCTTTTCGCAGGAGGAGACGGTCAACCAAATGTTGCTGGGCTGCTCTTTCTCACGCGAATTTTGGTACGACACCCGGTTTACAAATGTGTTGCTACCACTTAGGCTCCACAGATTTACTCCAAGCAGTGGGGATGCACACTCCAATTGGTGGCCAGCGGTGAGCAGCATTTTTTTAGAGCCAGCAGCGACCGCAAGCAACTCAACTCTCTGTTGTGCTGTGCCTTGTGCTTCATTTGGCTGGAACTGATCAGCCGTGCTTTTTACGAGATAGTATTAATGGCATCGATTGTCATGCCTAGAATTAGGGAGGAATTCGAGTTGTGAAAGTTGGCGGGAGCTTGTGGACACTCAGGAAACATAACTTAGAGTGCTTACTCTTGTACTTTGTAAAAAAAATATAAAAGCGTTTAAATCACTGTTATTCTTTTTAAAAAAGAAGGATTACCCAGCCTTTGCATTTGAGCGATGCATGCAACCATTTTATTAATTATTCTCAAAGACTTTATAAATCATTACATCAGTAAGTCCGTAGCCATTATCTTGACCACACCTACCGCTACTCCTATCCCCTAGATGCAGGGATGTCGAATGCCCGAACCTAATATCAAATAGACATCGCACCAAAACCTAACATCTAATGTCGGTTGCCCCATCCCAGCCACATACCGGGAATGGGTCACACACCGGTCCGGTGCACTCACCGAGGCTACCACAGCCGTCATCCACCTAACCATCTTTAGAGCAGGTACCGATGCAAAGACCTTGCCAGGTCAACTGTCGACGCCACCATGACGCCAGACAGCACCACCGCCCCGCACTCGTCCATCCAGCTGCATCTGTCGTCGATATCTAGTTGCACCATGCCATCATTACTCGTCGTCATCGACGCGGTAGAAACAATGCCGCACCTCCTGGAAACCTCCACACCATCGTCGCTGCAGGAGCTACGCAGAGTCCAACACCCACAGCATGTCTTCGCCGAACAACAGAACCTCCCAAGACGGCGCCTCCATGGAGGGTACGACGCGAAGGATACCGCCGCCGTCCAATCCAGACTGAATTTTGGACTTTCGTCCGGGAGGGGTTCGGAGGTGGATAGGAGAGACCTCGACATCGCCTCCACGGAGGGTAACAACGTCGAGAGATGTCACCGATGCCGGACCGAACAAGCCAATCAAAGTTTCCTCCGGTCCCCATCCTATACCACCAAACCTCCGTCGGCTCCGGATCTGGCAACGGACCACGAACCAAAACATGCAGAGATGAGAGAGACATGGGGCTCAACCCACCATGAAGGAGGATCGAGAATAATCCATCGTAGATCTCCAGGCGCCGAATCCAGCGATTCGGCGTGGTCAGCGATGACCACCGCCCGCGGCGGCTGATGGCGTTCAAGCCCAAGACTCATAATTGGATTCGATCCGGACCAGACAGCGCCCGCGACCACCGATCTTGCCCACCACGCAACCGTCACCACGCCGTGAGCAGGTCGTCACCGCCGCTGCGCCACGCTCGACGTCGCCAAGAAACCCGCCCGCCGCGCCACCCGACCCCACGCTAGTCCAGCGCCCCGCCCGATATGGCTCCCCCGCGTCAGCCGTGGCGGATGAGGGGGAGAGACACCCTGCCGCCGCCCAGCCGACCAAGCTTTGCCCGGCAGC
>NC_041380.1:385045330-385112761 GCF_002162155.2 Triticum dicoccoides
GACGAGGGGGCCAGAATAGCAGATCACTTACTTGACCCAAAGATCTAAACGCTTTTATATTTGTTTATAGAGGGAGTTAAAAATAGAGAAATGTGCTCCAACATATTTTCAGAGTTCACATATGTAACAACGGTAGTAACTTCAATCTCATGCATCGTCAAAGCTCCCCCTCGCTGCATACCATGTTACCGTATGAATCATAGAAAACTCCGGAGCGTCGTGGAAATTAGCCATCTCCTCACACATGTAAGCTGTGGACGTTGTCAGTTTTTTCTTTCTTGACAAGGTAGACTTCTATTGCTACAAATAATAATTTACATCCATGGGATGGACATAGATGCATTGCATACAACCAAGCCAAACAACTAATTCCTAGCTAAAACCAAAACGCCACAGGAGAAAATGACATGACATGCTTAGACACTTGATTGGGTTTGATGGTACGACGGATGGTGGTTTGCAGCTCTCCCTCATGATTGTATTTTTTTCGTGAATACGCAAAGCTTGCGTATCTTTTCATTGATAGAAGGAATAGAATGAGTATATAGGGGTACAACACATGACACGAACGCATGCAGACGTGAACATGGTGCCCGGAGCAGAGAGACAATGGATGCTTAACCCGAACAGAAGATACATCACAACTAGATCTACCAAGCCCAAACCACGAGCGACAATGCCGAACCAACAAGAATTCCAACATCACCCGAACCAACACCGGGGACACCGCGAGCTAGCTAGATAGCGTCTTCAAGAAGAAGGAGGACGTCGAGACGCCGTCGCCATCCGGTCCGAGGTAACCAGACCTAGGGTTTCCCCTGAGCTCGAAGAGGAGAAAAGCTGAAGGCCTTGGAAGCGCCTCCAAGAAGGAAACGACATCCGCGGGCGCCGTCGATGATGTCGCTTGAAGCTACGTCGGTATTTCCCCAAAGAGGAAGGGATGATGCAGCACAACGGCGGTATGTATTTCCCTCAGATGTGAAATCAAGGTTATCGAACCAGTAGGAGAACCAAGCAACACAACGTAAACAACAAATATACACAAATAACAACTACTCGCAACCCGACGTGTAAAATGGGTTGTCAATCCCTTTCGGGTAGCGGCACCAGAAATTGGCAAACTAACGTGAGAGAGTTGTAAATATTGATAGATCGAATGCCAAATAAAATAAATTGCAGCAAGGTATTTTCGTATTTTTGGTTCAGTAGATCTGAAAATAAAAGGCAAATAAAATAGATAGCGAAGGCAAATAATATGAGAAAGAGACCCGGGGACGTAGGTTTCACTAGTGGCTTCTCTCTCGAAAATAGCAAACCGTGGATAAACAAATTACTGTTGGGCAATTGGTATAACTTCAAATAATCATGACGATATCCAGGTAATGATCATTATATAGGCGTCACGTCCAAGATTAGTAGACCGACTCCTGCCTGCATCTACTACTATTACTCCACACATCGACCGCTATCCAGCATGCATCTAGTATATTACGTTCATGGGAAAACAGAGTAATGCAATAAGAACGATGACATGATGTACGCAAGGTCTATCTATGTAGATATAGACCCCATCGTGTTATCCTTAGTAGCAACAATACATGCGTGTCGGTTCCATTTCTGTCACCGGGATCAAGCACCGTAAGATCGAACCCACTACAAAGCACATCTTCCCATTGCAAGATAAATAGATCAAGTTGGCCAAAGAAAACCCAAATATCGGAGAAGAAATACAAGACTATAAGAAATCATGCATATAAGAGATAAAAAAAAACTCAAATAACTTTTATGGATATAAAAAAATAGATCTGATCATAAACTCAAAGTTCATCCGATCCCAACAAACACATCGAAAAAAGAGTTACATCATATGGGTCTCCAAGAGACCATTGTATTGATAATCAAACGAGAGAGAGAGGAAGCCATCTAGCTACTAACTACGGACCCGAAGGTCTACAAAGAACTACTCACGCATCATCGGAGAGGCACCAATGGAAGTGGTGAACCCCTCTGTGATGATGTCTAGATTGGATCTGGTGGTTCTGGACTCTGCGGCGGCTGGAATTGATTTTTGTCAACTCCCCTAGGGTTTCCGGAATATTGGGGTATTTATAGAGCAAAGAGGCGGTCCGGGGGGCACTCGAGGTGGGCCCAACCCACCAGGGTGCGCCTGGGCCTCCTGGCGCGCCCTGGTGGGTTGTGCTCTTCTCGGAGCACCCCCCATGCGCAACCTTGGCCCATTAGGTGTCTTCTGGTCCATAAAAAATGTCTCTAAAGTTTCGTTGCATTTGGACTCCGTTTGGTATTGATTTTCAGTGATGTAAAAAACATACAAAAACAGCAACTGGCACTTGGCATTATGTCAATAAGTTAGTACCCAAAAATGATATAAAATGATTATAAAACATCCAAGATTGATAATATGACAACATGGAACAATCAAAAATTATAGATACATTGGAGACGTATCAGCATCCCCAAGCTTAACTCCTACTCGTCCTCGAGTAGGTAAGTGATAAAAATAGAATTTTTGATGTGGAGTGTTGCCTAATATGTCATATCATATTGTTTTCTTTATAGCATGGACATTTGGACTTTTATATTGTTCAAAGCAATAGTCTAGTTTTGACATGATAACTTAAATACTCAAGCATATCAACAAGCAACTATGTCTTTCAAAATATCAATGCTAAAATAAGCTATCCCTAGCCCATCATACTCAATCATTGATCCATTCATGAAACACACTTGCATATTAACTACACCCAATGCTCAAGTACGATCATAGTGCCTCTTAGTTAGTGCTTTTATAAGATAAGATGGCGACTCAAATTCAAAAATAAAAATTACATAAAGTAAAAGAAAGGCCCTTCGTAGAGGGAAGTAGGGATTTATAGAGGTGCCAGAGCTCAAAGCAAAAAACTTAGAGATAAAAACATTTTGGGAGGTGTGTCATTCCCACCAACGAAAACGACTTAGAGTTCCCAACACTTTCCATGCTAGATATATCATAGGTGGTTTCCAAACAGAAAATAAAGTTTATTCCTTTTTCCGCCATACTTTCATTTTCCATGGCTAACGTATCAACTGGTGCCTTTGATACCAATACTTTTCAAGGAATTTATTATTTGATAACATAAAGTAAATTCATTTTTCATTTCGGGACTGGGCATGCCTAATACCTTTGCCTTACTCTCGTTCAATGATAAGTGAATAAACACTCATTGAGAATAACACATCTAGCATGGAAAATATTAGCCACCCCTCACCGCTCTGCGAGCGAAACGAACACATAAAAGAGACGTTTATTTTGAAAATTAGAGATGGCACATACAAATTTGCTTAGAACGGGAAAAGAATACCGCATATAGGTAGATATAGTGGACTCATGTGGCAAAACTGGTTTAAAGGTTTTTGGATGCACAAGTAGTGATCATACTTAGTGCAAAATGAAGGCTAGCAAAAGATTGAGAAGCGACCAACCAAGAAATGAATAATCTCATAAGCGAGCATTAAGCATAATTAACACTGAATAATGCACCACAAGTAGGATATAATTTCATTGCATAATTATTGACTTTCATGCTTGTATAGGGTATCATAAACCTTAACACCAATATTCTTACTAAAGCATAATTACTCATCAAAATGACTCACATATAACATCATTATATCTCAAAACTATTACTAAGAATCAAGTTTATTTTGTCCAATGATCTTCATTAAAGTATTTATTATATCCTTCTTGGATATCTATCAATTTGGGACTAATTTTCATATGTTGCTTTTGATAAGCTCAAACAAATATAAGTGAAGATCATGAGCATAATTTTTCTTTCTCTCAAATTAAAATAAGTGAAGCAAGAGAGAATTTCTTGAAAATTTTATTAACTCTCAAATAAATCTAAGTGAAACAAGAGAGCATTTCTTAAAAAATACTAAAGCACACCGTTCTCAAAAAGATATAAGTGAAGCACTGGAGCAAGTCCATAGCTCATAAAAATTTAAGTGAAGCATAGAGAGCAATTCTAAGAAGTCATGACATAATTTTGGCTCTCTTAAAAAGGTGTGTCCAGCAAGGAATCGAGACTTAAAACACAAAATAAAACAAGCAAACTCATATCATACAAGACTCTCCAAGCAAAACACATAGTATGTGACGGATAAAAATATAGCTTCGAGTAAAATACCGATGTTCATTAGAAAAAGAGGGGATGCCACTCGGGGGTATCCCCAAGCTTAGTTGCTTGCTCTCTTTTGGATAATAGCTTGGGATGCCGAGAATCCCCAAGCTTAGGCTCTTCTTGTTGGGGAACGTAGTAATTTCAAAATTTTCCTACGCACACGCAAGATCATGGTGATGCATAGCAATGAGAGGGGAGAGTGTAATCTACGTACCCTCGTAGACCGACAGCGGAAGCATTATGACAACGCGGTTGATGTAGTCGTACGTCTTCACGGCCCGACCGATCAAGCACCGAAACTACAGCACCTCTGAGTTCTAGCACACGTTCAGCTCGATGACGATCCCCGGACTCTGATCCAGCAAAGTGTCAGGGAAGAGTTCCGTCAGCACGACGGCGTGGTGACGATCTTGATGTTCTACTGTCACAGGGCTTCGCCTAAGCACCAGTACAATATTATCGAGGACTATGGTGGAGGGGGGCACCGCACACGGCTAAGAGAACGATCTTGAAGATCAACTTGTGTGTCTAGAGGTGCCCCCCTGCCCCCGTATATAAAGGAGCAAGGGGGGGAGGCCGGCCGGCCCTTGGGCGCGCCAAGGAGGAGGAGTCCTCCTCCTAGTAGGAGTAGGACTCCCCTCTTTCCTACTCCTACTAGGAGGGGGAAAGGAAGGGGGAGAGGGAGAAGGAAAGGGCCCCCCCGCTCTCCTAGTCCAATTCGGACCAGAGGGGGAGGGGGCGCGCGGCCCACCCTAGCCGCCCCTCTCTCTCTCTCCATTAGGGCCCATAAAGCCCATTACTTCTCCCGGGGGGGTTCCGGTAACCCTCCGGCACCCCGGTTTTCTCCGAAATCACCCGGAACACTTCCGGTGTCCGAATATAGCCGTCCAATATATCAATCTTTATGTCTCGATCATTTCGAGACTCCTCGTCATGTCCGTGATCACATCCGGGACTCCGAACAAACTTCGATACATCAAAATATATAAACTCATAATGAAACTGTCATCGTAACGTTAAGCGTGCGGACCCTACGGGTTCGAGAACAATGTAGACATGACCAAGACATGTCTCCGGTAAATAACCAATAGCGGAACCTGGATGCTCATATTGGCTCCCACATATTCTACGAAGATCTTTTATCGGTCAGACCGCATAACAACATACTTTGTTCCCTTTGTCATCGGTATGTTACTTGCCCGAGATTCGATCGTCGGTATCTCAATACCTAGTTCAATCTCGTTACCGGCAAGTCTCTTTACTCGTTTCATAATACATCATCTCGCAACTAACTCATTAGTTGTAATGCTTGCAAGGCTTATGTGATGTGCATTACCGAGAGGGCCCAGAGATACCTCTCCGACAATCGGAGTGACAAATCCTAATCTTGAAATACGCCAACCCAACATGTCCCTTTGGAGACACCTGTAGAGCTCCTTTATAATCACCCAGTTACGTTGTGACATTTGGTAGCACACAAAGTGTTCCTCCGGCAAACAGGAGTTGCATAATCTTATAGTCATAGGAACATGTATAAGTCATGAAGAAAGCAATAACAACATACTAAACGATCGGGTGCTAAGCTAATGGAATGGGTCGTGTCAATCACATCATTCTCCTAATGAGGTGATCCCATTAATCAAATGACAACACATGTCTATGCTTAGGAAACATAACCATCTTTGATTAACGAGCTAGTCAAGTAGAGGCACACTAGTGACGTTTAGTTTGTCTATGTATTCACACAAGTTTGTCTATGAATAATAAACATTTATCATGATATAAGGAAATAAATAATAAATTTATTATTGCCTCTAGGGCATATTTCCTTCACTTCTTACTCCTTATTCCTTCATCCATCGTAAGATAACCCAAAACTTGAAAAACTTCAATCACACAAAACTCAACAAAAGCCTTCGTGAGATCCGTTAGTATAAGAAAACAAATTACTACTATAAGTGCTGCAGTAAACCAATTCATATTTTGTTCTTGCATTATATCTACTGTATTCCAACTTTTCTATGGCGAAAACTCATCAAAGAAAACAATAGAGCCATCAAAATAAGCACACAACGCAAAGAAAACATAATCTGTCAAAAACAGAACAGTCTGTAGTAATCTGGGTGTTTCGAATACTTCTGTAACTCCAAAAGCTCTGAAAAATTAGGACGGTACCTGATAAATTTGTATATTGACCTACTGCAAAAGTAATGGGTATTTTATTGCTCTCTGGTTAAAAATGAGAATTATTTTCATGAGCGCAAAAGTTTCTGTTTTTTCAGCAAGATCAAACAACTATCACCCAAGAAGATCCTAAAGGCTTTACTTGGCACAACCACTAATTAAAACATAAAAAACACAATCATAACAATAGCATAATTCTGTAAACTCTCAAGAACAAAAATCAAAAATAAATTTTATTCATTGGATTGCCTCCCAACAAGCGCTATAGTTTTACGCCCTTAGCTAGCCATAAAGCAAGGATCTATGTTTTGTGATCCTTGGTCAACTCTTCAATCAAACACTTAGAATTCTTCAAGGATTTAGCATAAAGATTTTAAATGAAAATACTCCTAGGAACAATTTTAAAGAATCCATTCTTGCCAAAGGGATCTCTTATAACTTCAACAAAATCTGGGTGAATGCTAATCATCTTAAGATCCTCTTTACTATCACTAGAAGTTGCACCCTTGTTCTTAGTAACTTGAGTAGTCTTGCCAATCTTTACGGGTGTTTTTTCAATAGTTTCAACGGAAGGAAAAGCCATGCTCAAATTACTAAAGATTTCTTCTAGTTTATCAATCCGAGACGGACTTTCTTCAATTCTTCATGAATTACCGCTCCCTTTTCTTTTAACAACTGAAAAACTTCTCCCGCTTTTGACTCAATTTTAGTGGCAAAAAGTATGCATCTTTTTATCCAAGTTTTCAATATGCTCTTTAGTAAGCATTTTATTTTCAATAGCATCTAATCTTTCCATAACATGCTTAAGAGTCAAAGTTGTTTCATTAATCATAAGAGGTGGTGAACCCACTAAATTTCCCATAGCATTGAAAGCATCAAGAGAGGGACACATCAAGAAATTTCCACCGGTAATCGTATCAGGGACGAATCTATACCAAGTGGTGATGCCCACATAAAAGCAAGGAAGAAGAACAATGGTAGATTGCTTACGAACAGATCTATTATGATCATTGCAAATTCTATACCAAGCATCTTTTAAATTTTCTCCTCCCCTTTGTTTAAACTTGAGAACCTCGTTCTCGGGAGTGCACGCAATAGGGGAAGAACTATCCATGACGATAGTAACAGTAAACAAGATTGCACACAAAAACAGATCCGACAAGAAAACATCGAAGGAAAAAGAGGGGAGAATAAAACGGCAAATTTTTGTGAAGTGTGGGAGAGGAAACGAGAGGCAAATTAGGAACCTGGTATATTGTTACATCCCTAGTTCTGGTTTGTTCTGGGCTAGGTAGTCATGTGTGCATCATGTTAAAATTTCAATGAATTTGAAATGGGGACATGTGAAAGCCTCAGAAATCATTTCTGAAAATGACCAAGCTAAAAATTGCTTCAAATGGGTCCAAGAAAATGTTCATGTTTCTCTCTGAAAATATTGGCCAGAGGTAAAATTCAAACCAATATTTTTAGGAGCTCATAAATATTTATTTTTGGCATTTGAAGCTAATGCAATAACTATTTGCATTGGATTTATATTTGCTATATTTTGAATATGTGTCCGATAATTCTGAAAAATTGTGAGGGGCTTTGGAATAATTCTTTTAGTCCCTGCAAAATTATCAGAAGAAAGCAAAATGGTTTAGTGCTTAAAACTAAATCAAAACAAATAAATAAAAAGAAAACAGAAAACAGAAATGAAAAAAAGAGTCCTACCTGGGCCACTTACCTGGCGGCCCAGCAGGCCGTCCAAGCCGACTGGCCAGTGCCAGTTGTCCCCTTCCTCGCGCCAGGACGACAGGGGCATGCGCCCTGGCCACCTCCTGCTTGTCGTTTCTCCCTGGACGCCCCGGAGACGCCACGCACCCCCTGGCCTCCCTCTCACTCTTCCCCGTGCTTTCCCCCTCCTCTACTCTCTCTCTTTCGCACGGCCGAATGCCGCCGCCGCTCTCAGTGCGCGCAGCCACAGTCACCCCCGTGCCTCATCGTCTTGACAACGAGCTCCACCAACCCGTGTAGCACCTCTCCACCGAAGGAAGCGACCCCGGATGGCCTCCACCGTCTCCACCGTCGCCTTCTCCACCATCGGCCGCCGAGGATCTTCTTCGTCGATTCGGCCACTCCGGCGTGTCCCCGAGCCCTCTAACCACCCCTCAGCTCCGCGGTGAGCCGCTGACCCGATTCCCCTTGCCCCGTCGTCCCTAGCATCCTGTAGCCGCCGTCCCCATGAGCTCCAAAGCTCGTCGCCGTCAGGCCTCATCGCCACCGCGACCAAAGCTAGCTACGACCGCAACCGAGCACTGCAACATGCTCAGAACGCCGTCAGGAACCTAGAACACTCACCCGTTGCTCCTGCCGTGCGCTGCAGCGTTGTTTTCGTCGACACCCGGACTCCGTTTAAATGGCATTTGAATAATCACATATGGAGTTGGAATTTGAATCTTGTATTCGAACCAACTCCATTTAACCTGTTACTAGTTGCATTAGCTCAAATGACAGCATATTGCCATGCCATGATCATGCATTATATTGTTGCATTGCATTGATTGTGTTCTTTCTCTGTTGCTGGTGGTTGTTTCCCTCAGTAGACGTATGTTCCACGATGAGATCGATGACATCGATGAAGAACAATACTATCTTTAGAAGTGCCAGGCAAGCAAAACCCCCTTATTCATTCCAATACAATCCCACTCTCTCGCTTCTGCTCTGTTTTACAGAATTAGGACAACAATGATTCAACTGTTACATGCTGCGGTAGTTGAACCCCTTTCCTCTACATGACCTGTCATTGCCATAGTAAATAGATGAAACCCACTAGCATGAGTAGGAGTTGTTTGAGCCCTGATGTGCCTACTCATTCATGCGTGTTTGTCATGCCTGCTATTGCTTAGAGTTGTGTCAGGTCTGATTCATCAGGGATGAATTTGGAAAGTTGTGAACATGTCCTACTACTGAGAGCTAAGTGTGTGAACATGATTTGGTAAAGGTAGCGGTGAGAGGCCATGTAGGAGTACATAGTGGGTTGTCTCATTGAAATCGTCCTCAGGAACTGAGTTATGTGTTTGTGATCCATGAACAGTTACTACCACACATTGGGTTCCGGTAACTCGACCCCTCTTGGCTTATTAATCGCCTCGATCTCTATCCAGGAGTTGCAACTAGTTTCTGGTGTTTGTAGGTAGTGTTAGTAGTCTACCAAGTGGCACCCGGTACAGGTGGGCTTGGGACAGACTAGGCACCGTGGCCGGGTATACCAAGCGTCGCTCGTTTGGTGGGCTTGGGAACCCTGTACACATCGTTTGGGGCCGTGAGAGACACCCCAGCCGGATATCCTTGCGGATGGAACCCGAATAGGCGATAAAACTGGACTAGAGACTTGCATGGTTAGTCAGGTCGTGGCCGACTCCCTCGCCAGGCTTCCGCTTGAAGGTTACTGATATACACGGCATGTACATGGTGGTAAGTGGCGAGAGCGTGTGTGAAGAAGTACACCCCTGCAGGGTTAACATCATCTATTCGAATAGCCGTGTCTGCGGTGAAGGACTTCTGGGTTTACAGTTCATAGACAAGTGAAAGTGGATACTCTAAAATGCGCAAGATAAGCGTGAGTGCTATGGATGGCCTTCTCGTAGGGAGACGGGAGGGATCCATAGTGGTGTATTGATTTGGTGAATATGTGGACTCGTGTGCACCACCTCAAAAGAGTTACTTGCAGTCAAAGTTCAGGATAGCCACTGAGTCAAAGCTGGCTTGCTGCTGTTAAACTCCACCACCCCCTTTGTTGATACTGATGCATATGTAGCTAGCTCTAATGTAAGTCTTGCTAGGTACATTTGTACTCACGTTTGCTTAATTTATGTTTTTGTAGAGAGACTTCAGTCTCGCTAGTAGTTCCACGTGGACTTCGACGTTTAGCTTGTTACCTCAGCTACGATCTGTGCCCTCGGCAGGGTCGTGTAGACAGTCAGGCTTCTTAGCCTTTTCCTTTTGTAGTTGTCTGTACTCAGACAAGATAAGCTTACGCATGTGCTTGTTGCTTGTATGCTCTGTATGTTGGGTCATGAGACCCATGTTTGTAATACTTGGCTCCTCGGAGCCTAATGAATAAATACTTTGAGTTGTAGAGTTTTGTTGTGATGCCATGTTGTATTTGCACATATCGAGCATATTGTGTGTATGATTTGAAATGCTTGGTATGTGTGGAATCCGACAACCTAGTTGTTTATCCTTGGTAGCCTCTCTTACCAGGAAATGAATCCTAGTGCTTCCACTGAGCCATGGTAGCTTGCTACTTCTCCGGAACACTTAGGCCGGCCGGCATGTGTCCTTCTTCGTTCTTGTGTCTGTCCCTTCGGGGAATTGTCACGCGGTGTCTACCAGAGTCCTGTTAGCCTGCTATAGCCCGGATTCTCCGGAGTCCTGTTAGCCCAGCTGCTACACCCGGATTCACTCACTGATGACCGCATGTTCGTTGCTGGGTCATGTATGTATGTCCCTGCAAGTTAGTGCCACTTTGATTTTACGACTAGTCATGTCGGCCTGGGTTCTTTGTCATATGGATGCTAGCGACACTATCATATACGTGAGCCAAAAGGCGCAAACGGTCCCGGGCCAAGTAAGGTGGCACCCGTGGGAATACCGTGCGTGAGGCCGCAAAGTGATATGATGTGTTACAAGCTAGATCAGAGTGACTTAGGATCGGGGTCCTGACAGCTTTGGTATCAGAGCCTGACTGCCTGTAGGACTACCAAGCCAAACTGGTCGAAATCGTGTCTAGAAATGCTTTAGTTATATAAGGGAATTGATTGTGGAAGGGAACGTAAGGATCTTTTAACTCCTTTACCTTATGCCCTTCTGATATGAGTCAACATCTTCTCTTCTACGGGGATTAAGAACTAGGCTTCTCATCTTTCTATCAGGATCACGTGTTACTAATCCTTAGACTTGTAGGAATGTTGGATTCAAGCCTTAGTTCAGTTCTTACTACCTCTGTGTGTTGATAATTGCTCTTGGAACATTGATATTGTGATGTTGAGTGGTTATGCCACCATTTTTGCAGGATGTCTCAAATAATTTTGAGCATTTACATCCATTATGCTATCCGAGTCATCCCAGGATTCTAAATAGTGTGATGCATTTGCAAATCCCTTCATCCCATTCTCGATGTACCTTTGGGCCAGATTAACCACACTAATCGCCGAGTTGAGGTACTCCGTTGCCATGGCATATATGTTGAAGCCATTATTATGACCCTAGGCATCTTAGAGAACCACTCAGTAATCTAGCAATGCTTTGTATCCTCGGTGTGATGATTCTGGCCATTATTCTCGAAATCATCCCGTGATGCCATTTAGTTAGTAGGCATTCCATCTCTGGGTTCTTGAACCTGAGATTCACCCTACTTACTTCATGTTGATAGTGTTTGCTAGTTCCTTTAGGATATTAGTAATCTTGAGATAGTGTTCGAGGTCCGTGGTATATCATTCTTCCTAATACCATGAACCATCCTTGGCGGAAGTTCTTTTGAACCAAAAGATCACAACAAGAGTGCTCCTAATGAGTTCTCCATTTGTGTTCGTGTCTCTGTCAGTCCTACCTTTCTGCATGGGTTATCTGGAAGAAATATGTTGAACTCGCTCGACATCCTAATCCATGTACCCACAACTCAGAAAATTATATGTTCCTTTGAGTTGCCTTTCTTCAATTGAATTCTGACCTTCATCTATCAATTGATAGTTAGGAGTAGTAGTGCATTCATGTTCATCGATGCCTATTATTCTTGTGGTCCGTCGATCCATTCTATTTTGGAATGACTAGGAGAAACAAACTCCAGTACCTTGCCGATTTCTAGGATTGGGTTAAAGCAGTTGTATTCCGCAGATCAAAATGCCAATCCAGCTTTTGTTCTGTTCTACCTTGGAGTGTTGCCATCTTTATGTCAAGAATGTCATGAGAATTGCACCACCTCTTATGAATTCTTGATGCAGTGATACTTCTCGCCATCATTATTCATTCCTCGGTCTCGTGTTGTTGTAACCGGAATGCCAACAAGTGAACTGTGATGTGTGAAATAAATACTCCTAGCAACCTTGTTGCCTGGTAGTTAATGGACAATACTCTCACTCTTAGCGTGCTGGTTATTGAATCACCATCCTAAGATTGATTGTGCTACCTAGTCCTTATTTCCAGTGCACTCTTTGATCAATGAGTTAGGATTGTGTCAATCCCTCACTCTTTTGATCATATCGTCTTGCCCAGAAAAGCAAGATTGTTCTCGAGCTTAATAACCTATCGGTGGTTCGTGATTCTTCGAATATCTTCTCGGAAGTATTACCAGGTTGTTCCCTCACTGCTATGTTGAGTTCGTGATCATGTTGGTTTTCTCTAAACCAGCCATTCTTCAAGAATCTATGTTGGATACCCCTGATCTAGTTGTTCGAGCTAAACAACAACTTGGAGAGTTGGAAGATAAAAGCTTGTCACTACTGGAATCAGCTTATTTACCGTCTGCCAGTTCTTTGCCGTCAGCTGACGGACGGCAAAGAGGCACTTTGCCGTCTGCTTGCAAACAACAGACGACAAAGAACTGACAGACGGCAAAGATGCCAGTTGCCATCAGCCAATTATTTGCCGTCTGCCAGCAGATGGCAAAGAATCTTTACCATGTGCTGGCGGACGGCAAAGAGGTGGGGCTATCTCTTTTTTTTGCGGGTACAAAGAAAATCATTGACCCCCACCTCCTCTCTCTGTCTCCCCTCTCTCCGCACGGCCCCCACCTCCTCTCTCTCTCTCCCCTCTCTCTCTCCCCCGCTCGTCTCTCCCTCTCCCCCGCTCGTCTCTCCCTCTCCCTCGCGCGAGAACCTACGGCGACCGATTTCGGCGAGCTCCGACGGGATTCGACGCCGCCCAGCACACCCACGTGACCCCCTCGCCCCGCTCCTCCATCCCCTCCGACCAGATCTGACTCGCGCGTCCTCCAACAACCACGCGTGACCCTCCCCTGCGGCTAGGGTTTCGGCCACCACATCGCCGGCGTGGCTCCGGTGTTGCTCCGGTGACTCAGGTGAGTCTCTTCACTCCTCCTCGTCACATCCATCCCTCTCTTTCTCATCGCGTCGTGTCGCGTCTCCTCTCCCTCACAGATCCATCACGCCGGGAAGCCATGGATGGGAAGGACGCCATGGACGGGAAGGACGTCGTGGAGGACGCAGCTCCACCACTGCCCCAACGCCATCCAGGTCCACCCCTTCTCCTCTCCTCCCCTCTTGGATTTCTTCTTTTCCTGCCTTGCACCCGTCCACTCAAGTTCTAAACCAAACAAGAAAAATTATCAATCTTGTTTTTGCTGCATATGCAATAATGGTTGAGGAGGACTCAGTTGTTCACTTCTATAATTGTGCCATAAATCGGTTTACTCTGCTTGAGAGCTGCCGTGGTTAGCTCGATTTGATAGGGTCCTTACTACATATGCTGCAGGGATTTAACTTGACTTGTTAATAATGAGTGTCAATCAATCAAACACAAGGAAACTATAAATGCTTACTATTTCGTATAGTGATCGTTGTGTTGTGTATAGGTAAAACTTGTGTTGTCCTTATCTACTTCGGAGGCATCATCATGTGTTGTCAATTTAGTTTCTGCCATGGTTTTGGTTTGGTCCTGCTTATGCCAAATCGATCATTCATTGCTTCTGAACACTCTACCTTTAATCTTTGCTTCTGTAAAACCGGCCTTTCTTCTATTGAATGGAGTGTTTGCTTGCTATGCGGGAAAAGTAGCTCATTCATCGCTGATTTGGCATGTTCAACCAAAGTGGACGGGCCGTATTTAGGTCCGGTCACTGTGAGGATCCTCTGGCTGTGCTGGATGTGCCGTGGCGCGGTGGTGCCCCCGGGTGGCGCCTCCGTGCTGCGGTGCCCCTGGTTGGCGCCTTCGTGCCCGTGCTCTCACTGGCGCCACCGTTGTGGTGCTCTCTGGCAAGCTCCGGCTTGTTGTGGTGGTGTTGGTTGTGATGTTGGTCACACTATAGTGATGGTGTGGCTGCATCCTACTTCGGCTACAACTCCTTTTGGTGAGCTTCTCCTTGCTCCCCTCCTGATCTCTCTAATGCATAGCTCTTGATCTTGTTGGATGTGAGGCTCTATTAGCTGTGGTTAGCTGCTGTAGATGAGCATCAACTTGTATTGGAGCTCTCTGTGATGGATTCTTGCTGTGTCAGGGTTTTGGTCAGTGACCATCTATGTGTATTTGTGAAGTATATATACTCCTGTACTGCTCTGTTCTGTGTAGTTGATCCTGGAGTTGTTACTTTGGTCAGTTACTTTACTCATGAAAGGATACTCACTTGTTCTTAGTTATTTTACTTCTAATACTGATATGAACAGATACCACTTGGTTTGGCTATTCCTATTTGTCTCTTTCTAATAGCCTATGAACAGATACTATACTTGGTTTTGGCTGTTACTTTCCTAGTTTTCTACTGATAAGACAGATACTACATCTGATTTGGGCAGTGATGCTGGTCTGAGCCCCCCTCTCTTAGGCTTAATTTACATGTGACTATCCCTGTGCTGTGATGAACTAGCCCTGGCACTTCCAGGCTGTCTGAGCACATAATCTCTCAAGTATACCTTGAGGTCTTCTGTAGCTCTCCTTAATAGTTATCTCTTCTAAGCTGCTGGTGGTTGGATGTGTTGGGACTTGGTCTGGTTGGCTGGTTGTGATGTATATCTCCTCCCGGAGCTTTGTTTTTGGCGTTGCACAGTGACATGTACCTATTGTCACTAGACAAAACTGATTGTGGTGATGAAGTCTAATCTTTGGCTTTAATCACTAGTTTTTAGTTGGCTTAATTCCTGGAGCTAGTACTGATAGTGGTCTTTGTGTTGGCATTTAACTTACTGCTAATTGTGGTGGCTTCTTGATTGGGTCCTTGGCTGGTTCTCTTCTTTGGCTCTTTGGTATTGGTTTACTCTATTTTGCTTTCTAATTAAGATCACTTTGAAAATCAGGATCTTAACTAAGATTATCTTGATCTCAAGTACTGGCTCCTATAGCATTGCGTTTCACCAAGTGAAATGCTACATTTCTACTCCTAACCCATTCTCTCTCTCTTAGTGTTTTTGTTATGCATGTTGGAAGAAAAGAAGAAGATCCAGAGAAGATCTTAGTAATAAGATAGTTTTTAGGAAAATAGATATTTAGTTTTAGATCATTCCTTGTAATATTTGTTGGATATGTGTTCATGGATATGTGTTGGATATATATGTGTTCATGACTATATATTGGTAACATGTGTTGGATATGTGTTCATGGATATGTGTTGGATATATATGTGTTCATGAGTATTGGTAATATGTGTTGGATATGCTATATTGGTCATACATATAGTCTGTGTTTGATTGTGTTTGATTTTCTGTGAAAATGAATTGATATAAGAAGAAACAGAATTAATGCCTATTGGTCTCTTTGCCATCTGCCAACAGATGGCAAAGAGCCTGCAGCCTTTGCCGTCTGCCAGCAGATGGCAAAGAGCCGTGCCCTTTGCCGTCTGCCAGCAGATGGTAAAGAGTCGTGCCCTTTGTCGTCCGCCACTGATGGCAAAGGCCTCTTTGCCATCCGCTGCAAAAAACAGATGGCAAAGAAGGCCTTTGCCGACCCTGTCTTTGCCGTCGCTATTTGCCGTCCGCGGCGGACGGCAAAGGCCTTTGCCGTCCGCCATCCTAGCCTTTGCCGTCCGCCATGGCTGATGGCAAAGTACCAGATTCCTGTAGTGTGTCTAACTTAGTTCGTTCCGAAGGGATATCTGTGGTGTGTGTGTGTGTTGGAGCAAGATGAAATCTTTACCGATTGACCTTCGTGTTCAGTTGTTGGATTTATTGTCTTGTTGATGCTTTGATTTGAGTGTGGGCTATAGTCAAATCAAATTAGAACCAACGATGTTCGTAATGTTGTCTTACTCGTGGTTGTTTCCTCGAGCATACACTATTATATCTTTTGGGTCTGACCAATACTGTCTCCTTGTTCATATAGTTGTGGGATTCCATTTATATGGAAACTTGGATGAATTGTTGTTGAGACCATCGACAACATCCTTATCCTCTCCATGATTTTGTTGAACATTAGGCTAGTGTTGGAAACTTTGTAAACAATGCATTCGTGTCCCGTCCATGAGGTATATGTTTGGATGAGAGAAGTGACTTCCTCTAATTCACGTGTATCCGATGTAAGTTGCCACCGTGAATTTGAGAAAGTTTGTTTTGCTCCCTCTGGAATCATCCCAAGTCATTCATGCCTGTGCGAAGTATTCTATGGCATGATAGACTGATCATCTTCACTCCATATGTATTCCTAGCACACAAGCCACTGATTGATCTGTTCAAGGATAAGAAGTTCATCGATAAGTATACAAGGACTTTGATATCCTCGTTGATGGTTCCCCACCTGAACTCGGTAGTGTTTTGTTGTAAGACTACTATGTGGTCATGCTTGTCTTGGACAACATGTTCACATGTGTGTAGCGTCTTGGACAACATGTTCACATGTGTATAGCAGAACCAGCTCATGTTTTGGAGCTTTCTATCGTAGTTCATCTCCCGAGAATCTCACAACGTCATCTCGTTGATTTGTGTTGCAACCTTTCCTTTTCCAGACATGTTGTTTGAAATATCCTATTACGAGCCAGATCTGAATCTCAAGCAGGCATGATGGTTGGAACTTTTCCAAGATCTACGATGTAGGTCCCGGCAAGGCTGATGTTTTTGCCGACACATCTAGTCGAAAGATCTATCATGGTAGTATCTTGATTGAGATATTTGAACATCTTCTCCATGAGGATTTTGTGCGACTCCTTCTATAAGTTGCTCCTTGGGGATTCTTGTGCTCTTAGTTTCTTCGATTATACTATAACCATTCAAACAGTGGAATCACTCTCGACTATTGAGTTTTCCCCAGTTACTAGAATCATTCCCAGCATTTGCATTTTGTTCCCAGCTTGCACCCGCCATTGTGCCATTTTACTATGGTCTGCCTTCTCAGTAATTGTTATTCAGGATCATCCTCAAAAGTGGGCTTACCCTGGGCCCTATCCTTTCTCGATGATAAGAAGAAATCATCCATTGCGTTGTCTTCAACAAGGTAGTCCACATCATCCATTCTAGTATGAATATGCCATTTCTTCAAGCTCCTTCACATGATCGTTTGTGATTGCCTTAGGCTGGTATGAAGAGTTCCAATGGTCTATGGATCAAAAGTAATTCTTTTTGCCATTTAGGGGAATAATTCAACGAGCCACCTACTCTAAGGTGTCCCGTTATGGAATCATGGCAATTTAGCTCCTCGCTACTTTGAAACGCATCCACATCCTTTTAAGCATGGGATTGTTGCTCACCAAATTAAACTTTCTTCATCTGTTACTTTCCATCTCTCTTGATGTGTGTTTTGACTCTCAACACAAGAGGTGTTCCTACGTCTCATTCCGTGAGTTGATCATTAGATGCTCGATCTTCATGAAGATTGGTTCTTCTAGAGTTTTTCCCTTCCTCTCATTGTCGTGTTAGATGGAGATCTCAAAAGCGAAGATGTCAAAATCAATTTGAAGCAATGAATCAACATCTCCAAGAAGGACAGTTGGATCAAGAAGATTGTGTTAGCTTTGTGTTCCCTCTCTCTTCTTACCTCACGTCCTGAATCTCGGGATGAGATTCTTGTGTAGTGGGAGTGAGTTGTCACATCCCTAGTTCTGGTTTCCTCTGGGCTAGCTAGTCATGTGTGAATCATGTTTAAGTTTCAATGAATTTGAAATGGGGACATGTGAAAGCCTTAGAAATTATTTCTGAAAATGACCAAGCTAAAAATTGCTTCAAATGGGTCCAAGAAAATGTTCATGTTTCTCTCGGAAAATATTGGCCAGAGGTAAAATTCAAACCAATATTTTTAGGAGCTCATAAATATTTATTTTTGGCATTTGAAGCTAATGCAATAACTATTTGCATTGGATTTATATTTTCTATATTTTGAATATGTGTCCAATAATTCTGATAAATTGTGAGGGGCTTTGGAATAATCCTTTTAGTCCCTGCAAAATTATCAGAAGAAAGCAAAATGGTTTAGTGCTTAAAACTAAATTAAAACAAATAAATAAAAAGAAAATAGAAAAAGAAACGAAAAAAGAGTCCTACCTGGGCCACTTACCTGGCGGCCCAGCAGGTCGGCCAAGCCGACTGGCTAGTGCCAGTTGTCCCCTTCCTCGCGCCAGCAGGACAGGGGCACGCCCCCGGCGCGCGCGGCCACGCGCTCGGGCCACCTCCTGCTTGCCGTTTCTCCTTGGACGCCCCCGGAGATGCCACACACCCCCTGGTCTCCCTCTCACTCTTCCCCATGCTTTCCCCCTCCTCTGCTCTCTCTCTCTCTCTCTCTCGCGGACGGCCGAACGCCGCCGCCGCTCACACTGCGCGCAGCCACAGTTCCCCCCGTGCCTCATCGTCGTGACCACGAGCTCCACCAACCCATGTAGCACCTCTCCACTGAAGGAAGCGACCCCGGACGGCCTCCATCGTCTCCACCGTCGCCTTCTCCACCATCGGCCGCCGAGGATCCTCTCTATCGATTCGACCACTCTGGCGCATCCCCGAGCCCTCTAACCATCCCTGCAGCTCCGCGGTGAGCCACTGACCCGATTCCCCTTGCCCCATCATCCCTATCATCCTATAGCCGCCGTCCCCATGAGCTCCGAAGCTCGCCGCCGTCAGGCCTCATTGCCACCGTGGCCAAAGTTAGCTATGACCATAACCGAGCACTACAACATGCTCAGAACACCGTCAGGAACCTAGAACACTCACCCATTGCTCCTGCCGTGCGCTGCAGCGTCATTTTTGCCGATGCCCGAACTCCGGCCGGCAAACAAGTCGTCGCCGCCATCAACCTAGGCCATCCCAGCTGCTACCGCTACCACCACTAGATGCGCGAGAGCTCCAGCAAGGCGTAGCAACAAACCGCGCTGAAAATGGAGCCCCATAGCAATTTTCCGACTCACTCCACCGTCGGTTTGGTCGTCGCCGGCCTAAGTCCGGCGACTGCCAATGTGGCGGTTATTAGCTTAGGCTAATTACCTCGTTGGTTTAACACTAGTCCACTGACAGTGGGCCCTAGTGCCTGTGAATTAGTTCTGTTAGGATTAATTAATCACTACTTAGCCGCTGTTTCAATGACAGGTAGGCCCCACCAGTCAAATTTGACTTTGGTCAATGCTAACATCACTCTAACGTAATGCTGACACAGTAATCACTTTTCTGGATTTTAAATAAATCTAAACGATTTATTTATTTCAAAAAATAGTTAAAACTTCTAAAAATCATAGAAAATAAACGGTAGCTCAGAATGAAATAATTTATATATGAAAAATGATCAGAAAAATCCAATCTTTCCATCTGTACCATTTACATGCATGTTTGAGAACCTTATGCCTACTAATCCGGTCAAATCAATTAAATGGCATTTGAATAATCACATATGGAGTTTGAATTTTAATCTTGTATTCGAACCAACTCCATTTAACTTGTTGCTAGTTGCTTTAGCTCAAATCACAGCATATTGCCATGCCATGATCATGCATCATATTGTTGCATTGCATTGATTGGGTTCTTTCTCTGTTGCCGGTGCTTGTTTCCCTCAGTAGACGTATGTTCCACGATGAGATCGATGACATCGATGAAGAACTATACTTTCTTCAGAAGTGCCAGGCAAGCAAAACCCCCTTGTTCATTTCGATACAATCCCACTCTCTCGCTTCTGCTCTCTTTTACTGCATTAGGACAAAAATGATTCAACTGTTACATGTTGTGGTAGTTGAACCCCTTTCCTCTGCATGAACTGTCATTGCCACAGTAAATAGATGAAACCCACTAGAATGAGTAGGAGTTGTTTGAGCCCTGGCGTGCCTACTCATTCATGCGTGTTTGTCATGCCTGCTATTGCTTAGAGTTGTGTCAGGTCTGATTCATCAAGGATGAATTGGAAAGTTGTGAACATGTCCTACTACTGAGAGCTAAGTGTGTGAACACGATTTGGTAAAAGTAGCGGTGAGAAGCCATGTAGGAGTACATGGTGGGTTGTCTCATTGAAACCGTTCTTAGGAACTGAGTTCTGTGTTTGTGATCCATGAACAGTTACTACCACACATTGGGTTCCGGTAACTCAACCCCTCTCGGCTTATTAATCGCCTCGATCTCTGTCCAGGAGTTGCAACTAGTTTCTGGTGTTTGTAGGTAGTGTTAGTAGTCTACCATGTGGCACCCGATACAGGTGGGCTTGGGACAGACTAGGCACCATGGATGGGTATACCAAGCATCGCCCGTTTGGTGGGCTTGGGAACCCTGTACACATCATTTGGGGCCGTGAGCGACATCCTGGCCGGATCTCCTTGTGGATGGAACCCGAATAGGCGATAAACCTGGACTAGAGACTTGCGTGGTTAGTCAGGTCATGGCCGACTCCCTCGCCAGGCTTCCGCTTGAAGGTTGCCGAGATACACGACGTGTACATGGTGGTAAGTGGCAAGAGCATGTGTGAAGAAGTACACCCCTCCAGGGTTAACATCATCTATTCAAATAGCCGTGTCCGCGGTGAAGGACTTCTGGGTTGCCTGTACAGTTCATAGACAAGTGAAAGTGGATACTCTAAAATGCGCAAGTTAAGCGTGAGTGTTATGGATGGCCTTCTTGTAGGGAGACAGGAGCGGATCCATAGTGGTGTATTGATTTGGTGAATATGTGGACTCGTGTGTGCCACCTCAAAAGACTTACTTGAAGTCGTAGTTCAGGATAGCCACTGAGTCAAAGCTGGCTTGCTGCTGTTAAACTCCACCACCCCCTTTGTTGATACTGATGCATATGTAGCTAGCTCTGATGTAAGTCTTGCTGGGTACATTTGTACTAACATTTGCTTAATTTATGTTTTTGCAGAGAGACTTCAGTCTCGCTAGTAGTTCCGCGTGGACTTCGACGTTTAGCTTGTTACCTCAGCTACGATCTTGTGCCCTCGGTAGGGTCTTGTAAACAGTCAGGCTTCTTAGCCTTTTTCTTTTGTAGTTGTCTGTACTCAGACAATATAAGCTTCCGCATGTGCTTGTTGCTTATATGCTCTGTATGTTGGGTCATGAGACCCATGTTTGTAATACTTGGCTCCTCGGAACCTAATGAATAAATACTTTGAGTTGTAGAGTTTTGTTGTGATGCCATGTTGTATTTGCACATATCGAGCATATTGTGTGTATGATTTGAAATGCTTGGTATGTGTGGGATCCGACAACCTAGTTGTTTATCCTTGGTAGCCTCTCTTACCGGGAAATGTCTCCTAGTGCTTCCACCGAGCCATGGTAGCTTGCTACTGCTCCAAAACACTTAGGCTGGCCGGCATGTGTCCATCTTCGTTCCTTTGTTTGTCCCTTCGGGGAAATGTCACACGGTGTCTACCGGAGTCCTGTTAGCCTGCTATAGCCCGGATTCTCCAGAGACCTGTTAGCCCAGCTGCTACAGCCCGGATTCACTCGCTGATGACCGACATGTTCGTTGCTGGGTCATGTATGCCTGTCCCTATAAGTTAGTGCCACTTTGGGTTTACGACTAGTCATGTCGGCCCGGGTTCTTTGTCATATGGATGCTAGCGACACTATCATATATGTGAGCCAAAAGGCGCAAACGGTCCCGGGCCAGATAAGGTGGCACCCGTGGGAATACAGTGTGTGAGGCCGCAAAGTGATATGATGCGTTACATGCTAGATCGGTGTGACTTAGGATCGGGGTCCTCACATATATGTTGAAGATCCTCCCCGGCAACGGCGCTAGAAATTCCTTTTGATGTCGCTTGAAGCTACGTCGGTATTTCCCCAAAGAGGAAGGGATGATGCAGCACAACAGCGGTAGGTATTTCCCTCAGATGTGAAACCAAGGTTATCGAACCAGTAGGAGAACCAAGCAACACAACATAAACAACACCTACACACAAATAACTGAAGGAAATATGCCGTATAGGCAATAATAAAGTTATTATTTATATTTCTTTATATCATGATAAATGTTTATTATTCATGCTAGAATTGTATTAACCGGAAACTTAGTACATGTGTGAATACATAGACAAACTAAGTGTCACTAGTATGCCTCTACTTGACTAGCTTGTTAATCAAATATGGTTAAGTTTCCTAGCCATGGACAAGAGATGTCATTTGATGAATGGGATCACATCATTAGAGAATGATGTGATTGACTTGACACATCTGTTAGCTTAGCACTATGATCGTTTAGTTTATTGCTATTGCTTTCTCCATAAATTATACATGTTCCTATGACTATGAGATTATGCAACCCCCGAATACCGGAGGAACACTTAGTGTGCTATCAAACATCACAACGTAACTGGGTGATTATAAAGAGGCTCTACAGGTGTCTGCAACGGTGTTTGTTGAGTTGGCATAGATCGAGATTAGGATTTGTCACTCCGATTGTCGGTGAGGTATCTCTGGGCCCTCTCGGTAATGCACATCACTATAAGCCTTGCAAGCAATGTAACTAATGAATTAGTTGCAGGATGTTGCATTACGGAATGAGTAAAGAGACATGCCGGTAACGAGATTGAACTAGGTATTGAGATACCGACGATCGAATCTCGGGCAAGTAACATACCTATGACAAAGGGAACAACGTATGTTGTTATGCGTTTTGAACGATAAAGATCTTCATAGAATATGTAGGAGACAATATGAGCATCCAGGTTCCGCTATTGGTTATTGACCGGAGAAGTGTCTCGGTCATGTCTACATAGTTCTCGAACCCATAGGGTCCGCATGCTTAACGTTCGACGACGATCGATATTATGAGTATATCTGTTTTGATGTACCGAAGGTAGTTCGGAGTCCCGGATGTGATCACGAACATGATGAGGTGTCTCGAAATGGTCGACACATAAAGATTGATATATTGGACGACTATATTCGGACACCGGAAATGTTCTGGAGAAGTTTGGGATAAAACCGGAGTGTCAGAGGGTTACCGGAACCCCCCCGGGGAACTAATGGGCCTCATGGGCCTTAGTGGAGAGAGAGGGGAGACTAGGGCAGGCCGCACACCCCCTCCCCCTTGGGTCGGAATTGGACTAGGGAAGGGCGGCAGCGCCCCCCTTTCCTTCTCCCTCTCCTTCCTCCCCCCTCTCTTCCTTGTTGGAAACCTACTAGGAATAGGATTCTTATTCCTAGTAGGAATCCTACTTGGGGCGCGCCCTATAGGGCCAGCCGGCCTCCCCATTCCTCCTTTATATATGGGGGCAGGGGGGCACCCTAGAATACAAGTTGTCAGTTGTCTAGCTGTGTGCGGTGCCCCCCTCCACAGATTTCCACCTCGGTCATATTGTTGTAGTGCTTAGGCGAAGCCCTGCGCCGGTAACTTCATCATCACCATCATCACACCGTCGTGCTGACGAAACTCTCCCTCGGCCTCAGCTGGATCAAGAGTACGAGGGACGTCACCGAGCTGAACGTGTGCAGATCGCAGAGGTGCCGTGCGTTCGGTACTTGGATCGGTTGGATCGTGAAGATGTTCGACTACATCAACCGCGTTACTAAACGCTTTCGCTGTCGGTCTACGAGGGTACGTGGACACACTCTTCCCTCTCGTTGCTATGCATCACCTAGATGGATCTTGCGTGTGCATAGGCAATTTTTTTGAAATACTACGTTCCCCAATAGTGGTATCCGAGCCAGGTCTATACGTAGATGTTATATGCACGAGTAGAACACAAAGGAGTTGTGGGCGTGGGTATATACATATTGCTTGCCATCACTAGTCAATTATTGATTCAGTGGTATTGTTGGATGAAGCGGCTCAGACCGACATTACGCGTACGCTTACGCGAGACTGGTTCTACCGACGTGCTTCGCACACAGGTGGCTAGTGGGTGTCTGTTTCTCCAACTTTAGTTGAATCGGATTCAATGAACAGGGTTCTTTCTAAAGATCAAAAAGCAATCACTATAGCGCGTTGTGGTTTTTGATGCGTAGGTAAGAATGGTTCTTGCTAAGCCCATAGCAGCCACGTAAAACTTGCAACAACAAAGTAGAGGACGTCTAACTTGTTTTTGCAGGGCATGTTGTGATGTGATATGGTCAAGACGTGATTATATAAATTGTTGTTTGAGATGATCATGTTTTGTAACACAGTTATCGGCAACTGGCAGGAGCCATATGGTTGTCGCTTTATTGTATGAAATGCAATCGCATGTAATTGCTTTACTTTATCACTAAGCGGTAGCGATACTCGTAGAAGAAATAGTTGGCAACATGACAACGATGCTATGATGGATATCAAGGTGTCAAGCCGGTGACGGTGGTGATCATGACGGTGCTTTGGAGATGGAGATCAAAGGCACAAGATGATGATGGCCATATCATATCACTTATATTGATTGCATGTGATGTTTATCCTTTATGCATCCTATTTTGCTTAGTACGGCGGTAGCATTATAAGATGATCTCTCACTAAATTTCAAGGTATAAGTGTTCTCCCTGAGTATGCACCGTTGCTACCGTTGGTCGTGCCGAGACACCACGTGATGATCAGGTGTGATAAGCTCTATGTTCACATACAACGGGTGCAAGCCAGTTTTGCACAAGTAGAATACTCGGGTTAAACTTGACGAGCCTAGCATATGCAGATATGGCCTCGGAACACTGAGACCGAAAGGTCGCGCGTGAATAATGTAGTAGATATGATCAACATAGTGATGTTCGCCATTGAAAACTACTCCATCTCACATGTTGAACGGACATGGTTTAGTAGATATGGATCACGTGATCACTTAGATGATTAGAGGGATGTCTATCTAAGTGGGAGTTCTTAAGTATAATTGAACTTTAATTTATCATGAACTTAGTACCTAATAGTATTTTGCATGTCTATGTTGTTGTAGATATATGGCCCGTGCTGTTGTTCCGTTGAATTTTAATGCATTCCAAGAGAAAGCTAAGTTGAAATATGATGGTAGCAATTACACGGACTGGGTCCGTAACTTGAGGATTATCCTCATTGCTGCACAGAAGAATTACGTCTTGGAAGCAACGTTGGGTGACAAGCCTGCTGCAGATGCTACTGACAACGTTAAGAACGTCTGGCAGAGCAAAGCTGATGACTACTCGATAGTCAAGTGTGCCATGCTTTACGGTTTAGAACCGGGACTTCAACGATGTTTTGAACGTCATGGAGCATATGAAATGTTCCAGGAGTTGAAATTAATATTTCAAGCAAATGCCCGGATTGAGAGATATGAAGTCTCCAATAAGTTCTACAGCTGCAAAATGGAGGAGAATAGTTCTGTCAGTGAACATATACTCAGAATGTCTGGGTACTGAGGTAGTCCTGGACTAAGGGGTCCTCGGGCGTCCGGCCTGTTAGCCATTGGTCGGACTGATGGGATGTGAAGATACGAACACCAAAGACTGCACCCGTGTCCGGATGGGACTCTCCTTGGCGTGGAAGGCAAGCTTGGCGATCGGATATGTAGATTGCCTTCTTTGTAACCGACCTTGTGTAACCCTAGATCCTCCCGGTGTCTATATAAACCAGAGGACTTAGTCCGGATAGGACACTCATTATCATAGCCATACAAACTAGACCTCTAGGGTTTAGCCATTATGATCTCGAGGTAGATCAACTCTTGTAATACTCATATTCATCAATATCAGTCAAGCAGGACGTAGGGTATTACCTGCATAGAGAGGGCCCGAACCTGGGTAAACATCGTGCCCCTTGTCTCCTGTTACCATCGACCTTAGACGCACAGTTCGGGACCCCCTACCCGAGATCCGCCGGTTTTGACACCGACATTGATGCTTTCATTGAGAGTTCCTCTGTGCTGTCGCTAAAAGGTTTAATGGCCCCTTTGATCGTCAATAATGATGCTCTCCAAGGAGAAACCTTCCTCCCCGGACAGATCTTTGTGTTCGGCGGCTTCGCACTGCGGGCCAACTCGTTTGGCCATCCGGAGCAGATCGAAAGCTACGCCCCTGGCCATCAGGTCAGATTCAGGAGCTTTAACTACGTTACGGACATCCGTGGAGACTTGATCTTCGCCGGATTCGAGACCGCGGCAGCCGCTCCCGGTCACCCAGATGATCATGACCTAAATCTGTCATCTGGCCGCATCGAGGAGATCGCTCCTATAACTGCTCTTGCCCTAGATCCGGAGCAAGCCGCGCCATCCAAGGACGGGAGGATTGATCCCACCACGAAGGCCACAGAGTCCACGGTGTTGGAGCCGCACATAGACTCAACCTCTCATGATGTCTTGGTCACCGGAACTCCGGACTCGTCTCCGGCCTTAAGTTCCGAACCACGTGAACCCGCAGACGCCGAGCTGGATCGTTTATCGATCTTCGAATTCAGCGCCGCGAACATCTTCCAGCACTCGCCTTTGGGCGATGTGCTAAACTCGTTAAAGAACCTGTCCTTGACGAAGGTCTCACAGCCGGACTATATCCGGCTCGAACCAGGGGCTGGCGGTGGAGAATTTTGCTTCCCACCCACCACCCACTTCATAGCCACGGTCGAGGATTCGACCGATACACTTGATTGCGACTCCGAGAACATTGACGGTATGGACGATGATGACGAAGACATCAAAGACCCCGTTGATACAGCTAATGACCAAGATGAACGGGAAGATGGGTAGGTTAGCCCTGGTAAGCAGGCCAACTACGAAGATTCAGAGGACGACAATTACCTTACGCTCTCTGAGGATGAGGTGAGCCTCGGCACCAAGGACTTTATCGTGCCTGAGGAACCCCTTGAGCAGGAGCGCTTCAAGCGCCAACTAATAGCCAGTGCAAGGAGCCTAAAAAAGAAGCAACAGCAACTTCAAGCCGACCAAGATCTGCTCAATGATAGATGGACCGAAGTCCTAGCCACCGAGGAATACGGCCTTAGTGGCCCAGCCAAAAGCTACCCGAAGAGTAGATCGCTACCCCAGGGAGAAGACAGGGCGCTCGAGCCCGCGCCATTATTGCACAAGACATCAGGTCAACCACAACTTGGTCTGGGTAAAGCGACAACTCAAGCTGAACACCAGACCGCCCCACCTTGCCGTAAAGGCAAGAACAAAATAGCTCGGGGTTGTGCACACGACCGTCACCAGGACCCGGGTAGTAGGGCAGGATACCCAAGAGCGACCAACGGATCGCAAGGACATACCTCGACACGCGACGACGGCCACCTATTCGGATGTGACAAACCTAGCCATGCCCGGGACGAAAACCGCATGTAACGCCTGGATAATTAGGCTACAGTAAAACTCTCCCAATGATGCCATGTCATCTCTGATTACTGTTGCTAATCTCTCGTTAGTTCAAAACCCATTCAAAATTCAAATTCAAAATGAAGTTAAGGAATAAAAGTTTTCAAAAATTAAAACTAAAATGTTCAGGCAGTGCCAAAAATGGCATAGGTAATTATAGTGCAGCAAACACCTTTTTAGAAAATGCCTAAATACATTAAAATGAAATAAAACAGAAAAGTGAAATAAATAAAAGAAAATGCAAAACATAAAACAAAATAAAACAAAAGAAGAAAAACCCCTGGGCCATGGCCCAACTGGGCTAACCGTGGCCCAGTTACCAGCCCAACTGGGCAAAGGCCCAACCGGCCAGGCCCAACCGCCCCACACACTCACCTTATCCCCCACTCCCCCAAACCCTAGATCGAACCCCCACTCGCCCCCACGTCTCCCTCGCTCCCCCACTCGCTTGTTTTCTTTCCTCCTGATCTGGATCGAGATCGGGGTAGGGAACCGAAGCCGCTGCGCCGACCGCGCCGCCCGTTCGTCCCCGTGATCCGCCACCGCCGCCGCACACCATCACCTCCTCATCCCCGCCGTCTAGCTCCGTGGCCGGATCGACCAAGACAGCCCCGACGTCGCCGGCACCCCGACGCCCGCCGTCACTAACCGCGCCTACGCCGCGGCCACCTCGTCGTCGACAACGTCGCTGTCATCCCCAGCCTCCACCCCGCGCCCCACTGCCCTTTCCCCTACGCTCCACGGTGAGGCCCTCGACCTCCTCTTCCCGCCTCCACTGCTCACCGTGGCCCCTCCCGTCACGCGTACGTCGCGCCCCGGCCCTGCTCCGATGCGCCGACACTTCCCTAGCTGTGCCCCGCCTGCTACTCCGCCGGCCTCAACCCGCTATGGCCAACGGCGTCCCGCATCGCACCCTGCGCCCGCAACTGCTACTCTACGCCAGCCGCTGCTCATTGTCGTCCCTTGTGCTGTTGTACACCGTGGCTGGAGCACCACCTCCGCGAATTCCTGCCGGTGCCCGCGCCCCTGTTGACCTCGTCTCCGCGCGCCCTCGCGGCCGGGCTGTGCCCTGGCCGTGGTCGCCGAAGCCCCACCACTGCCGTGCCGCCGCTCCTGCTGCACGCTGCTTGCCGCGGCTCGCCCGCCTGCTACCGCTGGCCGCTTCTGCTTGCTGCGTCCACGCGCCTGTGGCGCTTGCCCGCCTAGCCGCCGCCCTCCCGTTCGTCGCTCCGGTCGGCTGGCCGTGCGCCGTAGCTACCGGCCCGCCCGCGCGTGCCCGAATCCAGGCGACTCGGCGCCCGCGCCCGGAACCGCTGACCAGCGCCCGCTATGGCCCCTGGCCACACACACGTGGGGCCTGCCCCTGTGAGACGAATTAAAAATAAATAATAAATAAAATTATTAATTAATTAATTAAGGGATTAATTAACTTAATTAATTTTGATTAATTAAACTAATTAATTAACCAAACTAATTAAACTGTTGGTTAATTAATTAATTAGTCAATGACAGTGGGTTCCACCCCCTAATTAATCCTGATTAGGTTAATTAAACTGGATAATTAAATGTGTCACTGATAGGTGGGACCCACCTGTCAGGTTGACCAGGTCAACTGCTGATGTCATGCTAACGTCATGATGACGTCAGCAAACTATTCTGGATAATGTTGAATTAAGATAATTAAATAAATCCTAAAAATGATTTAATTCTTTTAAAATTAATATAAAATAAACCGTAGCTCGGATGAAAAAACTTTGTACATGAAAGTTGCTCAGAACGACGAGACGAATCTGGATACGTAGCCCGTTCGTCCGCCACGCATCCCTAGCATAGCGAACATGCAACTTTTCCCCTCTGATTCATCTGTCCGGAAACGCAAAACACCGGAGATATTTTCCCGGATGTTTCCCCCTTCACCGGTACCACCTCATACCGCGTTAGGGCACGCCTAGCATCACGCTTTGTCATGTCATGCATCGTCATGCAACTGTTTGCTTAATATTTATTGTTTCTTCCCCCTCTTCTCTCGCTAGACACCGAGACTGACGCCGCTGCTACCCAGTACGACTATGGTGTTGATGACCCCTCTCTCTTGCCAGGGCAACTAGGCAAGCCCCCCTTTGATCACAAGATATCGCCTATTCTTATCTCTACTACTTGCATTAGAGTAGTGTAGCATGTTACTGCTTTTCGTTAATCCTATTGTGATGCATAGCCCAGTCATTGTTGCTACATCTGTTGATACCTTACCTGCAATCCTAAATGCTAGTATAGGATGCTAGTTTATCATCAGTGGCCCTACATTCTTGTCTGTCTGCCATGCTATACTATCGGGCTGTGATCACGTCGGGTGTTAATCACGGGTATATACTATACATATTACACATGATATATGTTGTGACTAAAGTCGGGTCGGCTCATTGAGTACCCGCGGTTGATTCATGAATTGGGGGCTGGAAGGACATACTTTCCCGACGTCTCTCTGTGTGGATCTTTGTGGCGAAGCAACAGGGCAGGTTGAGACCACCTAGGAGAGAGGTGGGCTTGGCCCTGGTCGGTGTTCGCGGTTACTTCAAGATAACACGTTTAACGAGATCTTGGTATTTGATCTGAGTCTAGCCACTGGCCTATATGCACTAACCATCTACGCGGGGACAGTTATGGGCACTCGATGTCATGGTATCAGCCGAAGCCTTCGTGACGTCAGCGACTGAGCGGCGCGCGCCAGATTGGACCGTAAGCATGCTCTTGTATTAAGGGGGCTAGTTCTGCTTCCGGCCGCCCTCGCAACGTGCAGGTGTGCAATGGGCGATGGGCCCAGACCCCCGCGCGCATAGGATTTAGACCGGCGTGCTGACCTCTCTGTTGTGCCTACGTAGGGCTGCGACGTGTTGATCTTTCGAGGCCGGGCATGACCCAGGAAAGTGTGTCCGAACAAAGGGGATCGAGCGTGTTGGGAAATGTGGTGCACCCATGCAGGGAAGTTAATCTATTCGATAGCCCTGATCTTCGGTAACAGGACGACTTGGAGTTGTACCTTGACCTTATGACAACTAGAACTGGATACTTAATAAAACACACCCTTCCAAGTGCCAGATACAACCGGTGATCGCTGTCTCACAGGGTGATGAGGGGAGGATCATCGGTTAGGGTTATGCTATGCGTTGTTACTTGGTGAACTTACCATCTACTCTCTTCTCCTGCTGCAAGATGGAGGTTACTAGAAGCGTAGTCTTCGAAAGGACTAGCTATCCCCCTCTTATTCTGGCATTCGGCAGTTCAGTCCACATATGATACCCCTTTTCCATTTGATACCAATGCATACATATGTAGTGTAGCTCCTTGCTTGCGAGTACTTTGGATGAGTACTCACGGTTGCTTTGCTCCCTCATTCCCCCCTTTCTATACCCGATTGCTGCGACCAGACGAGGAAGCCCAGGAGCCAGACTCCACTGTCGATGATGACTACTACTACTCGGGAGGTGCCTACTACTACGTGCAGCCCGCTGACGACGACTGGGAGTAGTTTAGGAGGATCCCAGGTAGGAGGCCTGTGCCTCTTTTAATCTGTATCCCAGTTTGTGCTAGCCTTCTTAAGGCAAACTTGTTTAACTTATGTCTGTACTCAGATATTGTTGCTTCCGCTGACTCGTCTATGATCGAGCTCTTGTATTCGAGCCCTCGAGGTCCCTGGCTTGTAATATGATGCTTGTATGACTTATTTTATTTGTAGAGTTGTGTTGTGATATCTTCCCGTGAGTCCCTGATCTTGATCGTACACGTTTGCATGTATGATTAGTGTACGATTGAATCGGGGGCGTCACAAGTTCGTATCAGAGCCGACTGCCTGTAAGAATCCCCCTTCCACACTCCTTGGCCGAAGTCGAGTCTAGACATTACAAAACTTTTTACTAACATGGCTGTGTGCCTTATGGGCCCACGTCGCCATCTGGGTGGTATTAGGATCTTTTACTGCTCGATCCTTACTCTGGGACTCTGAACTCTCTTCTACTCGGGTTAAACGATTTTACCAACTTTAACATTAGGATCCCGTGACCACGTTCACCCCAAAGTTGGATAAGCCCTAGCTATTCTTTAGAGTAGTATAGTCGACATTATCCACACTATCATTTGACTCCTTTGAAACATCTTTGTTTTCAGATGGAACCCACGAGACAGGTCGTGTGCCACACGATGACCATTGGTGCCTCAGGATCACCTACTGTGTTGGTTGAGATGATGACCTATCTAGGTTATCGGTAGCACCCTGAGTACACCGTCTATGAGGAGTACCAGGACTTCAACCAGGAGCAGTACCGTGCCATCGTCCACCTCTACTCTCGGGAGTATGAGTCCACTACCGTGCTGCACACTGCTCATGGTGTTGGAGTGACTATCAATATGGCGGTCCACGATGCTGCTTATGCTGCTCTGACACGTCTTCGTGGAGAGTATCTGGAGTTGGACACCTCCCCCTTCAGGCACATTGCTATCGCATCCGATGTTGGTGTGGAGGGATACTACACTGCTGCCTACTCCACTGTCACCCGAGAGCCCTTCTACCATCAGAACCTGGTTCTGCATGCTGATGGGATGGATAGAGCTAACCGATCTCTTCGCCACGAGTTGTACACCACCCGTCAGCACCTGTACCGTGCTCTGACGCTGTTGCACCCCTCTGTCCGATCTGGTGATCTGTCGCGTTCTGCGATCTACCCTTCCAGGACCGTGATGCCCCAGGGCATCGGCTGGCCAGATGTGGGAGGCTACGCTCCCGCACTTAGTCCTCTCCTACCACCTGCGCTTCGGGTTCCGCACTAGTGTATCCGCGGACCCCAGGCTACTCATGTGGAGGACTTCCCTTCGCGTCACTACCAGCTGTCCGGCTACACCTACCTCCACAGTTCCTCCTGGGACTGATGTAGGCTTGCTTGTTAGTGTTAGATGCATTCGCCGCGAGCCTGCATGCCGCCTATGATGTTCTTAGCCTATGTACTGAACTCTGTGTACCAAACTCTATGCATGATCTCTTTTGTAAGATATGCCAACTACTATGTAGTATCTATCATGTCCCTTCCATTATGCATGTTTCATCATGAATGATTTTTGCCCTTGCAAATTCTCAATGCTGAACTACCCCTGTTATATATTAGCAGGATGGTTAGACCAGGTGGTCGTGGTTGTGTTGGCCATGCCCCACCACCGCCTGAGTACATGGCTGGTATGATCCAACAGTTCGAGCTGAACCGCCAATTCATGGAAAATATGATGGCTCAGTTTCCTCGCCCCAATATGAACCAACAGCCAACCCAAGTGACTCTGCAGGATTTCATGCGCCTCAACCCAACTGTGTATCGCAGCTCAACTCAGCCTCTGGATGCTGACGACTGGCTCCGTGACATCACCTATGAGATGGAGTCTGCTCATGTAGTCCCTGCCAGCTATGCCATCTTTGCTTTCTTCTTCCTGAAAGGACTCGCTACTCAATGGTGGGACAGCCAAAGGCGTACTCTGCCAGTTGGAACAATCATCACCTGGCCAGACTTCCAAGCCGCTTTTCGTGCCCACTTCATTCCTCAGGGATTCATGGACCGGAAGAAGTGCGAGTTTCGCAACCACACTCAGGGCAACAAAACTATGGAAGCTTATCAGCGAGAGTTTCTGGACTTATCCCGCTATGCTGAAGAAGACATTGCAACTGATGCACGCAGACATGAGAAGTTCTGTGATGGCCTTCAAGCTGACATCAGGCTCACACTTCTAGTGCATGAATTTGCTAATTTCGCCACCTTGGTGAACAAGGCCATTAATGTCGAAACTGGTCTACAGGAACACCAGAGCTCTCACAGGCGCAACCGTGACACGGGCACATCTTCGGGCCCGTCCTCGCAGAAGCGTAAGATATGGATTCCCAACAGCATGTACCAGCCAACTACACCTGCTCCAAGGTAGTCCTATGTTGCACCGCGTCTGCCTCCCCCACCAACTAGGCAGCCAAGACTTCCAGCTCCACCACCCCGAGCTCCTGTTCCCACTCCCAATAATGGTCTCTGCTACAACTGTGGTCAGCCAGGTCACCGTGCCAAAGACTACAATCAGAATCAGAATCAACTGGCCCTTCCTGCAGCTGGCCGTGGAAGCAACCAGCCTCGCAACAACAATGCCAGGTCTTATGGTCATGTTCATGCCAACCACATTGATCTCAATGAAGTTCTAGACCAGCCTGCTACCATGATGGGTACACTCCTCATAAATTCAGTACCAGCATCTGTTCTATTTGATACAGGTGCATCACATTCATTCATGTCAGAGGATTTTGCATTCATGCATGGCATTAAAAGGGATGACATGAACACTTCGCTATTAGTACACATTCCCGCGGGCCAATGTCGGACCTCCATGATTTGCAACGACGTCCCCATTGAAATCGAAGGACTGGAATTCCTTGTCTCTCCCATCGTACTGAAGTCCTGTAGCATCGACCTCATTCTGGGAATGGATTGGTTGAAACCGCATACTGCTTCTATACTTTGCGCCACTAAGGTCGTCCATCTGCTACACCCTTCTGATGAAATAATTGCTTACCAAGCTCATCTAGTTTAGAACGCCGAGGCACGACTTTATGCCTTGAATGCGTCGAACGCTGCACCACTCGAGGGCATTGAAAACATTCCCGTCGTTCGTGAATTCCAAGGCGTCTTCCCAGAAGAACTTCCAGGGATTCCCCCTGCAAGAGCTGTCGAATTCATCATCAACTTGAAACCAGGCACCACCCCTATAGCCAAACGACCCTACAAGATGCCGCCACATGAACTCATTGAGCTTAAGGAGGAAATCGACAAATCTCTTGTCAAAGGTTTCATTTGCCATAGTTGCTCTCCTTGGGGAGCACCTTCTCTCTTTGTTAAGAAGAAGGATGGGACGAACCGATTAGTCCAAGACTACCGTCCTATAAACCAAGCTACCATTCAGAATAAATATCCTCTCCCTTGGATCAATGATCTTTATGATCAACTGGCTGGCTCATCAGTGTTCTCCAAACTCGACTTGAGGTTGGGTTACCACCAGATCCGTGTTCGTGAAGAGGATATCCCAAAAACCGCCTTCGTGACTCGGTATGGATCATACGAGTACACCGTCATGTCATTCGGCTTAACAAATGCTCCGGCCACTTTCTCTCGTCTGATGAACTATATATTCATGGATTATCTCGACAAATTCGTCGTGGTTTATCAGTATGATATCCTGGTATTTTCCAAGAACAAAGAAGAAAATGCTGAACATCTTCGTCTTGTGCTGGAAAAGCTTCGAGAGCATCAATTCTATGCTAAGTATTCCAAGTGTGAATTCTGGCTCCCCGAAGTAACTTATCTTGGGCATGTCATCTCCATGGATGGTATTGCCGTCAACCCTGAACGAGTTCAGGCTATTCTCGATTGGACTCCTCCGAAGAATGTCAAGCAAGTCCGAAGTTTTCTCGGTCTCGCCAGCTATTGTCGTCGATTCGTCGAGAACTTCTCCAAGATTGCCAGGCCTCTGACTAATCTGTTGCATAAGGGTGTCAAGTTCGAATGGACAGACAAGTGTCAGGAAAGTTTCCAGGCACTCAAAGACAAGTTGACTTCTGCCCTAGTGCTTGCTCCACCTGATACTAAGAAGGACTTCATCATTTACTACGACACTTCCCGTCAAGGATTAGGCTGTGTCCTAATGCAAGAGCGCAGAGTGATTGCTTATGCCTCTCGTCAACTGCGCCCTCACGAAGAAAACTACCCAGTTCACTACCTCGAGCTTGCTGCATCATTCATGCACTGAAGCAGTAGCGACATTACCTTCTCGGCAATAGTTGCGAAATCTTCACCGACCACCAAAGTCTGAAGTATCTGTTTACTCAGCCAGATCTGAACCTCCGTCAGCAGAGATGGATGGAGACTATTGCAGACTTTGACGTGGGTATATCCTATACCCCCGACAAGGCTAATGTAATGGCTGATGCCTTGAGCCGCAAGTCTTACTACAACCACCTCCAGGTTCACAAAGTTCAGCCCTCGCTTGTCGAAGAATTTAGAAAGCTGAACCTTCATATTGTTCCTCCTGGAGCACTCGCTCCCCTCCCCCAGAGTTTCAAAAGATGAATCTTCGTGTTGTTACTAAGGGTTCTCTAAATACCCTGGCTGTCGTACCAGATCTCATAGATGGTATAAAGACTATTCAAGGTTATGACTCTGAAGTCCATAAGATTAAACGCCATCTAGCAGAAGGAAAGCCCTCATTCTTCACTATCACCGATGATGGCGCCTTGTACTTCAAAGGCCGCCTAGTGGTACCACGTTCGAGGAAAAACCTGGATCATACTAAAAAGGTTATGAAAGAAGCTCATGATACGCCTTTGTCTATTCATCCCGGTAGTACAAAGATGTACCAGGACATCAGTTAGAGATTTTGGTGGTCCAATATGAAGCAATACATTGCTTGTTATGTTGCTGAGTGTGACGTTTGTCGTCGTATCAAAGCTGAACATCAAAGGCCTGCTAGAACTCTGCAACCTATCTCTATTCCTGAATGGAAATGGGACCATGTTGAAATGGACTTCGTCACTAGATTTCCCAAATCGCAGAAAGGTAATGATGCTATTCTTGTCGTCATTGACCGGCTTTCTAAAGTTGCACATTTTCTGGCGGTCAGAGAAACAATCACTGCTAGTCAGCTTGCACCTCTCTACATGTCTAGAATTGTTTCACTTCACGGTATTCCACTAGTTATCAGTTCAGACCGTGGCAGCTTATTCACTTCAAGATTCTGGGCAAGTTTCCAAGAAGCTATGGGAACTCATCTATCGTTCAGTACTGTGTTTCATCCTTAGTCGCAAGGGTAGGTTGAACGTGTCAACCAAGTTCTCAAAGACATGCCTTGAGCTTGTGTAGTTTCCTTTGGCAAGAAATGGGAGGAATCTCTTCCGTATGCCGAGTTCTCTTATAATAATAATAGCTATCAAGCTAGTCTGAAGATGTCCCCCTTCGAAGTGCTATATGGATGAAAGTGTCGGACCCCTCTGAACTGGTAAGAAACTGGGGAACGTCCACTCTTCGGTCCAGATATTATCCAACAGGCCAAAGAACAAGTTCGCATTATTCGCGAGAATCTCAAGACTGCTCAGTCACGTCAGAAAAGTCAGTATGACCGTCATCACCAAGACATGGTCTATCAACCTGGTGAAAAGGCTTATCTTCGAGTTACACTAATGAAGGGTGCTCACTGCTTCGGGATCAAGGGCAAGCTAGCTCCTCGCTATATAGGTCCCTTCACTATTCTCGAAAGGCGTGGAAAAGTGGCATATCAACTGGAGCTTCCGCCGAACCTTTCTTAGGTTCACGATGTGTTCCACGTGTCATAGCTCCGCCGTTGCTTCAAGGATCCAATCCGAGCAGTGGATCATGAAGTGCTTGAATTGCAACAGGACCTCTCCTGTAAAGAGCATCTGGTCCGCATTCTCGACCAAGCTGAACGCCGCACACGTCAGAAGGCGATCAAGTTCCTCAAAGTCCAATTGTCGCATCACTCAGAAGATGAAGCCACTTGGGAACGCGAGGACCGCCTGCATGATGAATACCCCGCACTGTTTCCTTCTACCTCCTAAATCTCAGGACGAAATTTCTTGTAGTGGAGGAGTTTTGTAACGCCCGGATAATTAAGCTACAGTAAAACTCTCCTAATGATGCCATGTCATCTCTGATTACTGTTGCTAATCTCTTGTTAGTTCAAAACCCGTTCAAAAGTCAAATTCAAAATGAAGTTAAGTAATAAAAGTTTTCAAAAATTAAAATTAAAATGTTTGGGCAGTGCCAAAAATGGCATAGGAAATTATAGTGCAGCAAACACCTTTTTAGAAAATGCCTAAATACATTAAAATGAAATAAAACAGAAAAGTGAAATAAATAAAAGAAAATGCAAAACAGAAAATAAAATAAAACAAAAGAAGAAAACCCCCTGGGCCATGGCCCAACTGGGCCAACCGTGGCCCAGTTACCAGCCCAACTAGGCAAAGGCCCAACCGGCCAGGCCCAACCGCCCCCACAGACTCACCTTATCCCCCACTCCCCCAAACCCTAGATCGAACCCCCACTCGCCCCCACGTCTCCCTCGCCCCCACTCTCTCGTTTTCTTTCCCCTCGATCTGGATCGAGATCGGGGTAGGGAACCGAAGCCGCTGTGCCGACCACGCCGCCTGTTCCTCCCCGCGATCCGCCGCCGCCGCACACCATCACCTCCTCATCCCCGCTGTCTAGCTCCGTGGCCGGATCGACCAAGACAACCCCAACGTCGCTGGCACCCCGACGCCCGCCGTCACTAACCGCGCCTCCGCCGCGGCCACCTCATCGTCGACAACGTCGCCGTCGTCCCCGACCTCCACCCCGCGCCCCACTTCCCTTTCCCCTATGCTCCACGGTGAGGCCCTCGGCCTCCTCTTCCCGCCTCCGCTGCTCGCCGTAGCCCCTCCTGTCACGCGTACGCCGCGCCCCGGCCCTGCTCCGGCGCGCCGGCACTTCCCTAGCCGCACCCCACCTGCTACTCCGCCGGCCTCAACCCGCTATGGCCAACGGCGTCCCGCACTGCACCCTGCTCCCGCAACTTCTGCTCTACGCCAGCCGCTGCTCATCGCCGTCCGTTGTGCTGCTGTACGCCGTGGCTGGAGCACCGCCTCTGCGAATTCCTGCCGGTGCCCGCGCCCCTGTTGACCTCATCTCCGCGCGCCCTCGCGACCGGGTTGTGCCTTGGCCGTGGTCGCCGAAGCCCCACCACTGCCGTGCCGCTGCTCCTGCTGCACGCTGCTTGCCGCGGCTCGCCCGCCTGCTGCCGCTGGCCGCTTCTGCTTGCTGCGTCCACGCGCCCGCGGCGCTTGCCTGCCTAGCCGCCGCCCTCCCGTTCGTCGCTCCGGTCGGCTGGCCGTGCGCCGTGGCTGCCGGCCCACCCCCGCGTGCCCGGATCCAGGCGACTCGGTGCCCACGCCCGGAATCGCTGAAAGCGCCCGCTATGGCCCCTGTGCACAAACACGTTGGGCCCCCCTGTGAGACGAATTAAAATAAATAATAAATAAAATTATTAATTATTTAATTAATTAAGGGATTAATTAACTTAATTAATTTTGATTAATTAAACTAATCAATTAACTAAACTAATTAAACTGTTAGTTAATTAATTAATTAGTCAATGACAGTGGGGCCCACCCCCTAATTAATCCTGATTAGTCTAATTAAACTGGATAATTAAATGTGTCACTGACCGGTGGGACCCACCTGTCAGGTTGACCAGGTCAACTGCTGATGTCATGCTGACATCATGATGACGTCAGCAAACACTATTCTGGATAATGTTGAATTAAAATAATTAAATAAATCCTAAAAATGATTTAATTCTTTTAAAATTAATATAAAATAAACTGTATCTCGGATGAAAAAACTTTGTACATGAAAGTTGCTCAGAACAACGAGACGAATCCGGATACGCAACCGTTCATCCGCCACGCATCCCTAGCATAGAAAACACGCAACTTTCCCCCTCTGATTCATCTATCCAGAAACGCAAAACACCGGGGATATTTTCCCGGATGTTCCCCCCTTCACCGGTACCACCTCATACCGCGTTAGGGCACGCCTAGCATCACACTATGTCATGTCATGCATCATCATGCATCTGTTTGCTTAATATTTATTGTTTCTTCCCCCTCTTCTCTCGCTAGACACTGAGACTGACACCGCCGCTACCCAGTACGACTACGGTGTTGACGACCCCTCTCTCTTGCCAGGGCAACCAGGCAAGCCCCCCCTTTGATCACCAGATATCGCCTATTCTTCTCTCTACTGCTTGCATTAGAGTAGTGTAGCATGTTACTGCTTTCCGTTAATCCTATTCTGATGCATAGCCTGTCATTGTTGCTACATCTGTTGATACCTTACCTGCAATCCTAAATGCTTAGTATAGGATGCTAGTTTATCATCAGTGGCCCTACATTCTTGTCTGTCTGCCATGCTATACTATCGGGCCGTGATCATGTCGGGTGTTGATCACGGGTACATACTATACATATTACACATGATATATGTTGTGACTAAAGTCCGGTCGGCTCGTTGAGTACCCGCAGTTGATTCATGAATTGGGAGCTGGAAGGACATACTTTCCCGATGGCCCTCTGTGTGGATCTTTGTGGCGAAGCGACAGGGCAGGTTGAGACCACCTAGGAGAGAGGTGGGCCTGGCCCTGGTCGACGTTCGCGGTTACTTCAAGATAACACGTTTAACGAGATCTTCGTATTTGGTCTGAGTCTGGCCACTGGCCTATACGCACTAACCATCTACGCAGGGATAGTTATGGGCACACGACATTGTGGTATCAGCCGAAGCCTTCGTGACGTCAGCGACTGAGCAGCGTGCGCCGGATTGGACCGTAAGCCTGCTCTTGTATTAAGGGGGGCTAGTTCTGCTTTCGGCCGCCCTCGCAACATGCAGGTGTGCAATGGGCGATGGGCCCAGACCCCTGCGCGCATAGGATTTAGACCCGCGTGCTGACCTCTCTGTTGTGCCTAGGTAGGGCTGCGACGTGTTGATCTTCCGAGGCCGGGCATGACCCAGGAAAGTGTGTCCGGACAAAGGGGATCGAGCGTGTTGGGAAATGTGGTGCACCCCTGCAGGGAAGTTAATCTATTCGAATAGCCGTGATCTTCGGTAACAGGACGACTTGGAGTTATACCTTGACCTTATGACAACTGGAACCGGATACTTAATAAAACACACCCTTCCAAGTGCCAGATACAACCGGTGATCGCTCTCTCACAGGGCGATGAGGGGAGGATCATCGGTTAGGGTTATGCTATGCGTTGTTACTTGGTGAACTTGCCATCTACTCTCTTCTCCTGCTGCAAGATGGAGGTTACTAGAAGCGTAGTCTTCGAAAGGACTAGCTATCCCCCTCTTATTCTGGCATTCTGCATTTCAGTCCACATATGATACCCCTTTTCCATTTGATACCAATGCATACATATGTAGTGTAGCTCCTTGCTTGCGAGTACTTTGGATGAGTACTCACGGTTGCTTTGCTCCCTCATTCCCCCCTTTCTATACCCGATTGCTGCGACCAGACGATGGAGCCCAGGAGCCAGACTCCACTGTCGATGACGACTACTACTACTCGGGAGGTGCCTACTACTACGTGCAGCCCGCTGACGACGACCGGGAGTAGTTTAGGAGGATCCCAGGCAGGAGGCCTGTGCCTCTTTTGATCTGTATCCTAGTTTGTGCTTGCCTTCTTAAGGAAAACTTGTTTAACTTATCTCTGTACTCAGATATTGTTGCTTCCGTTGACTCGTCTATGATCAAGCTCTTGTATTCGAGCCCTCGAGGTCCCTGGCTTGTAATATGATGCTTGTATGACTTATTTTATTTGTAGAGTTGTGTTGTGATATCTTCCCGTGAGTCCCTGATCTTGATCGTACACGTTTGCATGTATGATTAGTGTACGATTGACTCGGGGGCGTCACACCGCAAACGGACTCCATCGGAGGTACGCCGTAGTGTGGCCCAACATAGAGGCGACGTGCACCCTCTTTGCTCCACAGCCGAAGTAATGGAGCATCAATTCCCAGACATGTTCAAACCTATGAATATTGAATCATACGATGGAACAACGGATCCCACGGTATGGATCGAAGACTTCCTCCTCCATATCCACATGGCCCATGGGGACGACCTTCATGCCATCAAATACCTACCACTAAAACTCAAAGGAAGATTTGGAGGACGCCTTTCGCGAAACCTTCCAAGGAACATATGTCCGGCCACCGGACGCCGATGACTTAAGTCACATTGTCCAGCAGCCTGGAGAGTCAGCCAGGCAGCTTTGGACTAGGTTCTTAGTTAAAAAGAACCAAATCATCGACTGTCCGGACGCAGAAGCCCTTGCGGCCTTTAAACACAGCGTCGGGGATGAATGGCTTGCACGCCACCTCAGTCAAGAAAGATCAAGATCCATGGCAGCCCTTACCTCTCTAATGACCCGCTTTTGCGCGAGAGAAGACAACTGGATCGCTCGTAGAAGCAAAAGCCCCAGCAACTCGGGCACTTCCGAAATCCGAGAAGGGAACGGCAAGCCACGACAAAGTAAACACAACAGTCGCAATGATAATGAAAGATCATGCGACACAGCGGTCAACGCCGGATTCAGCAATCCTAAGCCTAGTCAACGAAAAAGGCATTCAAGGCGAACAGAGACGAACCATCCAATAAACCAGCTAATCATACCAACAAAAACTGTTGGGTCCTCAAGCAGGTCGGCAAGCTCAACGCTGAACACAAGGGAAGGGGTCCGCTAGGCAATAGGGACCATGGAGCGGTTCACTAGCCAAGTGCTGAGGGCCAGAAGCAATTTCCCCCGAAGATCGATCAAATCCGGAGCAAAAATAGCAGTTCGGCTTCCGTCGCCCTTCTCATGTACCCGTTAAAACTGTACCTCGCATACATAACTATGCACTTAAGATACCATATGCGTTGGCGTAAGCATAATACGGACAATTCTACAAGTACTCCGGTAACATTTTTTATCTACTTTCCTTTTTTATTTCTTCATTACCTCTTAAAAACAGGTGGTGCAAAGGAGAAACATCTAAAACTGACTCTATCGTAGATCGGATCCGTACACTCACCTACGGGGCTACTTCCTTCAAGGACGCCCTCGCCGAGGACAGGCGGCGCAGACATGCGACAGGAGGTCCAAAATAACTTTTTGTAGACCGCACTCTTTTTCGAGCCTGTAACATGCCTTTTTCCTCTGCCTTCGACCCAGGGCATATCAAATAGCCGGGGTCATGGCCTTTATATATATCAAGTAATATTTGGCATATCGCTCAGGTCCCAGTTCACATTACCAATATTATTTATCCGTGTCTTTCCATAATTGAATACACCTCCTATGGTTGTTTCACAGATATACCCCGACTTAAACTTACCAGGGGCTCGGTACGAGAACAATTGAGTTGCCAACAAAGTCCGAACAGCTTTTGCAGCATACTTCGGTGTCGCGAGTTTGGCCTTATATGCATCAGCTCCGAATCATGTCTTGGGTCAATAGTTGGGTTGCCCGGCTCCTGTGCTTGCTATCCTACGTTCCGCTCTATCGGCTAGGGTAGTAAAGGGAGAACTACTGCGATTGTGCTTCCGGTTCACCTGGCTCAGCAACTCAGTAGAGAAAGCTGAAAACTGATTGTCATGATGCGGCGAGAGCTGGTCAACCACTCGATGACTTATCGGAATCTCTAGCGATTCCTCCGTTTCACATGAAGGACCTCTTTTCGGTCAAATATGTACACGCATCGTATGAATAAGCCGCATACATACCAGGGGCTATGTCGTAGACCCACCATAAAACTCCTATGGCTAAGTGAAAGTGTTAATGCCCTATAGTATGGTTTCCTAGGTTGCCACATTGATGCCTCCTTCACGGACCGAAACGTTGGGTCAAGAGTGATCAAATGCTTTTCCGAACACCCCCGTACTTCCCACGAGGGGGCTGAAGCCGACAACTGGAAAACTTTTAGATTATATTAAAACGGCCGCACAGGAGGAACACAAACTTTTGAGCAATATATAAAAACAAATTAACTATAAAATTGTCTTGTACAATTCTCATACACCTCACTCGAACATTATGTCTTTCGATCACTGACCCTCTATTAAGCGGGCAGCCACTAGGACATCTTCAAAATAATGCTCCGGTTTTTGGTGGTCCTTTCCCTTGGGTGGACTCTTCACTGCAACATCGATCGCCTTCATCTTCCCCCAGAAGGTCTTGACTCGGGCAAAGGCCATCCGTGCACCCTCGATGCACACCGACCGCTTCACAGCATCGATACGTGGCACCGTGTCAACAAGCCATTGCACCAAGCTGAAGTAACTATTCGGAACAGGCTCAGTTGGCCATAACCGGGTTATGATGTTCTTCATGGTAGCGCGAGATATCCTATGAAGCTCGGCCCACTGGGACATCTGCTCATTTAGCAACAGGGGGCGCTTCGACGCACTGAATTGTGACCAGAAAAGCTTCTCGGTTGCATACCCCTCTTGTGCCTAGTAAAACTGCGCCGCATCGGAAGAACTCTTCGGCAAGTCTAAAAACTCGTCCGGAGAACTACACAATTGGCTCAGCTGAGCATAGTTTGGATCCCTGAATTTAGTCTGTAGCAAAAATGGCTCACCAGCCGCAATCTCCCTAGCTTGCCGGATCTCCTCACGGGTGGCTCTGGATTCAGACCGCGCTTCTCTTGCCTCTTGTAAGACCTTGTCAACTTTAGCCGTTTTGGCTTCATTCTCCTTCTCAAGGAGTAAATAGTGGCTAGCAGCATTTTTTAGTTTGAGCGCCATCGTGGATATCTTCTCCTCGTCTTGACACCGAGCAGCTTGTTCGGCTTTCAACTCAGCCGATGCCTTTTCGGCAGCCGCATTACTACACCGGGCCTGCTCCTTGGCTCGGGCCAGCTCCGCCCAAGAGTTTCAATGACGGCAGAATCATCTGCAGTCATGCATATTACAGTATATAAATTTCAGCATCATGCTTATATCACAAAAATGTATGTGAAGGGATTGCCCCGAATACATACCTTGAGATTCATCAAGACGCGCATTGATTAACGCAATGTCATCCCCGGCCATATCAAGCTTCCGTTGCAGCTCGGCAACATCTGTAGTCTAGGAAGTAGCCAGGGGGGAAGCAGCCTATGTTCAAATTAATCAGATTAGTCCTTGAATGTTTCTTCTTGATCCTCCGTTCGCCTCCCATGGGAAGCCAACCCGAGTCTCAGGGGCTACTATCTATACACAGGTGTATTTTGCGAATAAAACACAATTGCACATATTACAGTACAAACCTCGAAGCCTCATCCAATCTGCTCTTCACGGACTGGACCTTTCCAACCACCGTACTCATTAAGGTACGATGTTCCTCTGAGACGGACGCCTGCCGCAGCATGTTCGTCAAGATATCCGGCGCCTCTGGGTCTCCGGCGGCTGCCGTAGGAGTATGGCCACCCTTTGAAGGGATCCTTTCATACGTCTCCGGCTGTATATCAGATTGTTCGGGGCCCTCATTGTTGTCCCCTGGACCTTGGGCCACCGAAGTATCACCTTTGGGCAATGTCTTCATCATCCCTTGCACCACTTGTTGGTCGGGGGAGACCCTCCGCGACGACACCTCCAAGTCGTCTGCCCTATCGGACGGGGAATCCGGTGGGGGCGTTTCACTTTCCATCATCTCTGGGAGAAGGTCCCCCGTGGAAAAGGATTGTTGAGGAAGACTGTGTGCTGAACTGCAAAAACAAAGAATATATATTCTGGGCAATATAATAAAGGAACGGATATGTTTAAAACAACCTTGATTCACTTACAATTTGACCTGAGGCTTGTCCTCATCATGAGACTACGCTTCGACGTCCTCCAAGCCCGAGTTAGCCACCTGAGGCATCTTGCCTCGCTTAGAAGCCTGCTTCTCCCCATCTTCGGAGGCGGCCCTTCTCTTCCTAGGAGGAAGGGAGACAGTGGCCTCCCCTTCACTTTTGTCTTCGGATGATGGGACTTTGATTCCTCCAGACACAATGTCCGATGCACCCTTTGGATAGGGGCCATATTTGGTCATCTCACTCTCATCCTCGGCCTCCTTCACAGGCATCTGGTATGGTGCCAGGGCCAGCAGCCTTGTTAGAACAGGATTCGCTGGGCCCTCGGGCAGAGGGGTTGAACACATAATTTGTTCCGCCTTCTTTGTCCAGCCCTGGAAGAAGATAGCTTGCTCAGTACCATATTACGATATGCATAATTATAATGTGTTCGGGATGCAAGTGCTTGCCGGGGTATCCGGACGGTTGCAGTTAAGGCCAGCATCTTCGGTGGTGTCCGGCCAATGTTTCCGCTTCCCTAAAAATAACTTCCACATCCCTTTGTGTGTGGTGCTAAAGAAGTGTTGGAGGGTTTGTGGTCCTTCCGGATTAAACTCCCACATGTGGTGAGACCTGCGCTGGCATGGCAGGATTCCGCGAACTAACATCACTTGGATCACGTTGACAAGATCGATGTCTCTCTTGAGGAGGGTTCGGATGCGGCTCTATAAAGTCTGCACTTCATCAACTGATCCCCAGTCCAGCCCCTTGTTGACCCATGATGCAAGCTGTAACGGTGGGCCAGGATGGAATGTGGGTGCAGCTACCCACTTGGTGCTGCGGGGCTCTGTAATATAAAACCACTCCCGCTGCGAGTGATTGGAAGTTTCGGTAAAGGAACCTTTTGGTCAAGGAGTGCTGGTGAGTTGGCTGATCGTAGCACCGCCGCACTTCACCTATTCCCCGTCGACTACCTTCGGCTTCACACTGAAGGTCTTGAGCCATAAGCCGAAGTGCGCGGGGATTCGGAGGAAGGCCTCGCATGTAATGATAAACGCCGAGACGTGGAGGATAGAGTCCGGGGCTAGGTCATGAAAATCTAGTCCGTAATAAAACATTAGCCCCCGGACAAAGGGGTGAAGAGCGAACCCTAGCCCCCGGAGGAAGTGGGAGATGAATACGACCCTCTCGCCAGATCTGGGGGTCGGAATAACCTGTCCTTGAGCAGGAAGCCTGTGGTGGACCTCCGCAGTCAAATATCTGGCCGCCCCAAGCTTTGCGATATCCTCCTTCATAACGGAGGAAGCCACCCATCGACCTTGAGAGTTGGGTCCGGACATGACGCGGAGGCTTGAAACAATGAATTCAAACCTTGGGTGCTAGAACTCAAGGTTGGAAGGTTGAGGAGAGGTTTGGCATAAAAGACGGCCCTTGGTTCCTTTATAATGGCAACGGGTATTGAACGCCTCGTCCTAAGCCTAAGGACGTGCCTATCCCTAAGGAATCTTTCCCGCAGGACGTTTGGGTTACCCACGCTCGTATTGATGAAAATCCCGCAATTAGGGGACACGATCTCTGCTTCGACAAGACATGTCAATAACAACCACGCCCCGAAACATGGGACGACGGGGTGGGAAACGGTTCGAAATAATGGCCAAGAAGCATGACATCACATTACTAAAAGTTGTCAGCGGATTGGATTCATAGAATGCCATACGCTCTACAGCTGTATGTTATAGGTCCGGACACAATCAATTCGTCCGAAGACTATTTTGGAGTTCGGAAGGAGGAACCTGCCTTGCAATGCCGAAGACAGCACTACGCGCCGGATACCTTGTCATTGAAGCCAGGTTCAGGGGCTACTAAGGGAGTCCTGGACTAAGGGGTCCTCGGGCGTCTGGCCTGTTAGCCATGGGCCGGACTGATGGGCTATGAAGATACTAAGTCCAAAGACTGCACCCGTGTCCGGATGGGACTCTCCTTGGCATGGAAGGCAAGCTTGGCGACCGGATATGTAGATTCCCTTCTTTGTAACCGACCTTGTGTAACCCTAGATCCTCCCCGTGTCAATATAAACCGGAGGACTTAGTCCGGATAGGACACTCATTATCATAGCCATACAAGCTAGACCTCTAGGCTTTAGCCATTATGATCTTGAGGTAGATCAACTCTTGTAATACTCATATTCATCAATATCAATCACGCAGGACGTAAGGTATTACCTCCATAGAGAGGGCCCGAACCTGGGTAAACACCGTGTCCCTTGTCTCCTGTTACCATCGACCTTAGACGCACAGTTCGGGACCCCCTACCCGAGATCCGCCGGTTTTGACACCGACAGGTACCACAAACACTTGACTCAGCTGGGAGTTAATCTTCCTGATGATAGTGTCATTGACAGAGTTCTTCAATCACTGCCATCAAGCTACAAGAGCTTCGTGATGAACTATAATATGCAAGGGATGGATAAGATAATTCCTGAGCTCTTCGCAATGCTAAAGGTTGCGGAGGTAGAAATCAAAAAGGAACATCAAGTGTTGATGGTCAACAAGACCACCAGTTTCTAGAAAAAAGGGTAAAGGGAAGAAGGGGAACTTCAAGAAGAACGGCAAGCAAGTTGCTGCTCAAGTGAAGAATCCCAAGTCTGGACCTAAGCCTGAGACTGAGTGCTTCTACTGCAAAGGACTGGTCACCGGAAGCAGAACTACCCCAAGTATTTGGCGGAGAAGAAGGATGGCAAAGTGAAAGGTATATTTGATATACATGTTATTGATGTGTACCTTACTAATGCTTGCAGTAGCGCCTGGGTATTTGATATTGGTTATGTTGCTAATATTTGCAACTCGAAACAGGGGCTACAGATTAAGCGAAGATTGGGTAAGGACGAGGTGACAATGCGCGTAGGAAATGGTTCCAAAGTTGATGTGATCGCTGTCGGCACGCTACCTCTACATCTACCTTCAGGATTAGTTTTAGACCTAAATAATTGTTATTTGGTGCCAGCGTTAAGCATGAACATTATATCTAGATCTTGTTTGATGAGAGGCGTTTATTCATTTAAATCAGAGAATAATGGTTGTTCTATTTATATGAATAATATCTTTTATGGTCATGCACCCTTGATGAGTGGTCTATTTTTACTAAATCTTGATAGTGGTGATACACATGTTCATAGTATTGAAGCCAAAAGATATAAGTTTAATAATGATAGTGCAACTTATTTGTGGCACTGCCGTTTAGGTCATATTGGTGTAAAGCGCATGAAGGAACTCCATGCTGATGGGCTTCTGGAATCACTTGATTATGAATCACTTGATGCTTGTGAACCATGCCTCATGGGCAAGTTGACTAAGACTCCGTTCTCCGGAACAATGGAGCGAGCAATGGACTTATTGGAAATAATACATACTGATGTATGCGGTCCGATGAGTATTGATGCTCACGGTGGGTATCGTTATTTTCTGACCTTCGCAGATGATTTGAGCAGATATGGGGATATCTACTTGATGAAACATAAGTCTGTAACATTTGAAAAGTTCAAAGAATTTCAGAGTGAAGTGGAAAATCATCATAACAAGAAAATAAAGTTTCTGCGATCTGATCGTGGAGGAGAATATTTGAGTTACAAGTTTGGTCTTCATTTGAAACAATGCGGAATAGTTTCGCAACTCACGCCACCTGGAACACCGCAGCGTAATGGTGTGTCCGAATGTCATAGCCGCACTTTATTAGATATGGTGCGATCTATGATGTCTCTTACTGATTTACCGCTATCGTTCTGGGGTTATGCTTTAGAGACGACTGCATTCACGTTAAATAGGGCACCATCAAAATCCGTTGAGACGACACCTTATGAAGTGTGGTTTGGCAAGAAACGCAAGTTGTTATTTCTTAAAGTTTGGGGTTCCGATGCTTATGTGAAAAAGCTTCAACCTGATAAGCTCGAACCCAAATCGGAGAAATGTATCTTCATAGGATACCCAAAGAGACTGTTGGGTACACCTTCTATCACAGATCCAAAGGCAAAATATTCGTTGCTAAGAATGGATCCTTTCTAGAGAAGGAGTTTCTCTCGAAAGAAGTGAGTGGGAGGAAAGTAGAACTTGATGAGGTAACTATACCTGCTCCCTTATTGGAAAGTAGTTCATCACAGAAATCAGTTCCAGTAATCCCTACACCAGTAAGTGAAGAAGCTAGTGATGATGATCATGAAACTTTTGATCAAGTTACTACCGAACCTCGTAGGTCAACCGGAGTAAGATCCGCACCAGAGTGGTACGGTAATCCTGTTCTGGAGGTCATGTTACTTGACCATGACGAATCTACGAACTATGAGGAAGCGATGATGAGCCCAGATTCCGCAAAATGGCTTGAGGCCATGAAATCTGAGATGGGATCCATGTATGAGAATAAAGTGTGGACTTTGGTTGACCTGCCCGATGATCGGCAAGCCATAGAGAATAAATGGATCTTCAAGAAGAAGATTGACGCTGACTGTAATGTTACTGTCTACAAAGCTCGACCTGTTCTAAAAGGTTTTCGACAAGTTCAAGGAGTTGACTATGATGAGACCTTCTCACCCGTAGTGATGCTTAAGTCCGTTCGAACCATGTTAGCAATTGCCGCATTTTATCATTATGAAATTTGGCAAATGGATGTCAAAACTGCATTCCTTAATGGATATCTTAAAGAAGAGTTGTATATGATGCAACCAGAAGGTTTCGTCAATCCAAAAGGTGCTAACAAAGTGTGCAAGCTCCAGCGATCCATTTATGGACTGGTGCAAGCCTCTTGGAGTTGGAATATACGCTTTCATAGTGTGATCAAAGCATATGGTTTATATAGAATTTTGGAGAAGCCTGTATTTACAATAAAGTGAGTGGGAGCTCTATAGCATTTCTCATATTATATGTAGATGACATATTGTTGATTGGAAATGATACTTAATTTCTGAATAGCAAAAAATGATAATTGAATAATAATTTTTCAATGGACGACCTCGGTGAAGCTGCTTATATATTGGGTATCAAGATCTATAGAGATAGATCAAGACTCTTAATTGGACTTTCATAAAGCACATACCTTGATAAAGTTTTGAAGAAGTTCAAAATGGATCAAGCAAATAAAGGGTTCTTGCCTGTGTTATGCTACCTCTTGAGCACTGTGTTGGTTTTCCCTTGAAGAGGAAAGGGTGATGCAGCAAAGTAGCGTAAGTATTTCCCTCAGTTTTTGAGAACCAAGGTATCAATCCAGCAGGAGATCATGCTCAGGTCCCACGCACCTACACAAACAAATAAGAACGTCGCGACCAACACGGTAAAGGGGTTGTCAAGCCCTTCACGGTCACTTACGGGAGTGAGATCTGATAGATATGATAAGATAATATTTTTGGTATTTTTTATGATAAAGATGCAAAGTAAAATAAATGGCAAAGGAAATAACTAAGTGTTGGAAGATTAATATGATGAAAGATAGACCCGGGGGCCATAGGTTTTACTAGTGGCTTCTCTCAAGAGCATACGTATTGCGGTGGGTAAACGAATTACTGTCGAGCAATTGATAGAATTGAGCATAGTTATGAGAATATCTAGGTATGATCATGTATATAGGCATCACGTCCGAGACAAGTAGACTGAAATGATTCTGTATCTACTACTATTACTCCACACATCGACCTCTATCCAGCATGCATCTAGAGTATTAAGTTCATAAGAATAGAGTAATGCTTTAAGGAAGATGACATGATGTACAGGGATAAACTCATGCAATATGATATAAACCCCATCTTTTTATCCTCGATGGCAACAGTACAATACGTGTCGGTTCCCTTTCTGTCACTGGGATCGAACACCGCAAGATTGAACCCAACGCTAAGCACTTCTCCCATTGCAAGAAAGACCAATCTAGTAGGCCAAACCAAACTTATAATTCGAAGAGACTTGCAAAGATAAACCAATCATACATAAAAGAATTCAGAGGATAATCAAATATTGTTCATAGATAATCTGGATCATAAACCCACAATTCATCGAATCTCGACAAACACACCGCAAAAGAAGATTACATTGAATAAATCTCCAAGAAGATCGAGGAGAACTTTGTATTGAGATCCAAATAGAGAGAAGAAGCCATCTAGCTAATAACTATGGACACGTAGGTCTGAAGTAAACTACTCACACATCACCGGAGAGGCCATGGAGTTGATGTAGAGGCCCTTCGTGATCAATGCCCCCTCCGGCGGAGCTCCGAAAAAGGCCTCGAGATGGGATCTCTCGAGTATAGAAGGTTGCGGCGGTGGAATTAGGTTTTTGTGGTGCTCCTGGATGTTTGGGGGGTACATGGATATATATAGGAGGAAGAAGTACGTCGGTGGAGCAACAGAGGGCCCACGAGGGTGGAGGGAGCGCCCCCTGCCTCGTGCCTTCCTCCCTTGTTTCTTGACGGCCACTCCAAGTCTCCTGGATCATGTTTGTTGAGAAAATCACTTCACTGAAGGTTGCATTCCGTTTGGACTCCGTTTGATATTCCTTTTCTTCGAAACCCTAAAATAGGCAAAAAAAACAGCAATTTGGGTTGGGCCTCCGATTAGTAGGTTAGTCCCAAAAATGATATAAAAGTGTAAAATAAAGCCCATTAACATCCAAAATAGATAATATAATAGCATGGAGCAATCAGAAATTATAGATGCGTTGGAGACGTATCAAGCATCCCCAAGCTTAATTCCCGCCCGTCCTCGGGTAGGTAAATAATAAAAGAAGAATTTTTGATGTGGAATGCTTTCTAACATATTCCTCAATGTATTTTTTTCTTTATTGTGGCATGAATGTTCAGATCCGAAAGATTCAAGATAAAAGTTTAATATTGACATAGAAATAATAATACTTCAAGCATACTAACTAAGCAATTATGTCTTCTCAAAATAACATGGCCAAAGAATCATATAGTCTGGCTATGCTCTATCTTCACCACACAAAATATTTAAATCATGCACAACCCCGATGACAAGCCAAGCAATTGTTTCATACTTTTGATGTTCTCAAACTTTTTCAATCTTCACGCAATATATGAGCGTGAGCCATGGATATAGCACTATGGTAGAATAGAATGGTGGTTGTGAAGAAGACAAAAAGGAGAAGATAGTCTCACATCAACTAGGCGTATCAACGGGCTACGGAGATGCCCATCAATAGATATCAATGTGAGTGAGTAGGGATTGCCATGCAACGGATGCACTAGAGCTATAAGTATATGAAAGCTCAACAAAAGAAACTAAGTGGGTGTGCATCCAGCTTGCTTGCTCACGAAGACCTAGGGCATTTTGAGGAAGCCCATCATTGGAATATACAAGCCAAGTTCTATAATGAAAAATTGCCACTAGTATATGAAAGTGATATCATAGGAGACTCTCTATATGAAGAACATGGTGCTACTTTGAAGAACAAGTGTGGAAAAAGGATAGTAGCATTGTCCCTTCTCTCTTTTTCTCTCATTTTTTATTTGGGCCTTCTTTATTTATTTTTTCTTTTGGCCTCTTTTCTTCTTCTTTTTTTATTTTCGTCCGGAGTCTCATCCCGACTTGTGGGGGAATCATAGTCTCCTCACTTGGGACAATGCTCTAATGACGATCACCACACTTTATTTACTTACAACTCAAGAATTACAACTCAATACTTAGAACAAAATATGACTCTATGTGAATGCCTCTACGGTGTACCGGGATGTGCAATGATGCATGAGTGACATGTATGAAAAATTATGAACGGTGGCTTTTCCACAAATACGATGTCAACTACATGATCATGCAAGCAATATGGAAATGATGAAGCGTGTCATAATAACAGAACGGTGGAAGGTTGCATGACAATATATCTCGGAATGGCTATGGAAACGCCATAATAGGTAGATATGGTGGCTGTTTTGAGGAAGGTATATGGTGTGTGTATGGTACCGGCGAAAGTTGCGCGATACTAGAGAGGCTAGCAATGGTGGAAGGGTGAGAGTGCGTATAATCCATGCACTCAACATTAGTCATAAAGAACTCACATACTTATTGCAAAAATCTATTAGTTATCGAAACAAAGTATTACACGCATGCTCCTAGGGGGATAGATTGGTAGGAAAACACCATCGCTCGTCCCCGACCGCCACTCATAAGGAAGACAATCACTAAATAAATCATGCTCCGACTTCATCACATAACGGTTCAACATACGTCATGCTACGGGAATCACAAACTTGTACACAAGTATTTATCAAATTCACAACTACTCAACTAGCATGACTCTAATATCACCATCTCCATATCTCAAAACAATTATCAAGTATCAAACTTCTCATAGTATTCAATGCACTTGTATGAAAGTTCTTATATTATAGCAAATTTCCATGTTGTTCTAAAGGACTCTCAAAATAATATAAGTGAAGAATGAGAGAACAATAGTTTCTATAAAACAAATCCACCACCGGGCTCTAAAAGATATAAGTGAAGCACTAGAGCAAAAACTATATAGCTCAAAAGATATAAGTGAAGCACATAGAGTATTCTAATAAGTTTTAAATCATGTGAGTCTCTCTCAAAAGGTGTGTACATCAAGGATGATTGTGGTAAACTAAAAAGCAAAGACTCAAATCATACAAGACGCTCCAAGCAAAACACATATCATGTGGTGAATAAAAATATAGCTCCAAGTAAAATTACCGATAGACGAAGACGAAAGAGGGGATGCCTTCCGGGGCATCCCCAAGCTTAGGCTTTCTGGTGTCCTTGAATTTTACCTTGGGGTGCCATGGGCATGCCCAAGCTTAGGCTCTTGCCACTCCTTGTTCCATAATCCATCAAATCTTTACCCAAAACTTGAAAACTTCACAACACAAAACTCAAGAAAATCTCGTGAGCTCCGTTAGCGAAAGAAAACAAAACACCACTTCAAGTTACTGTAATGAACTCATTCTCTATTTATATTGGTGTTAAACCTACTGTATTCCAACTTCTCTATGGTTTGTAAACTCTTTTACTAGCCATAGATTCATCAAAATAAGCAAACAACACAAGAAAAACAGAATGTCTCAAAAACAGAACAGTATGTAGTAATCTGTAGCTAACGCAAGTTATGGAACCCCAAAAATTCTAAAATAAATTTTTGGACGTGAGGAATTTATTTATTAATCATATGCAAAACGAATTAACTAAATATCACCTTCCAAATAAAAATGGCAGCGATTCTCGTGAGCGCTAAAGTTTCTGTTTTCTACAGCAAGATCAAAAAGACTTTCCCCAAGTCTTCCCAACTGTTCTACTTGGCACAAACACTAATTAAACACAAAAAACACAACCAAAACAGAGGCTAGATAAATTATTTATTACTAAACAGGAGCAAAAAGCAAGGAATAAAAATAAAATTGGGTTGCCTACCAACAAGCGCTATCGTTTAACGCCCCTAGCTAGGCATAAAAGCGAAGATAGATCTAGGTATTGCCATATTTGGTTTTAGGGAAGAAAAGAGCAAACTTATTATCTTTACATTGTGATAAAGCACATGGTTGTTAATGGTAGAAGAAAGATTAAGCATTTTATAGAAATTTGCATCTAAGCTAGGTTTCATCTCTTTGATAGATTTGTTTTGGTAGGAGAGCAAAAGAGATGTGGATTCAACCCTGTCATTCAAGGGGTGCCCAAATATGGTTTTCATCTTTTCATAAGTATCTATGGCATCCCCTTCAAGAAAACCTTCTTCAAAAATAGAACCTAGGACATGCTTAAACGAAGAAGGTAGGGCAACATAAAAGCTTTTTAAGTAAATTTCAATTTGGTATTGGGGCACATAGCTGGCCCGGATCCTTAATAGTCTATTCCAAGCATATTTTAAAGATTCATCGAGTAAATAACTAAAAATTCCAAAATCATCTTCATCAAAATTATTAAGATTCTCATTGATAACTTCGGTAGGTCTTTCAATAGCATCATTTTTGATGAGTTTAGAGAGAATAGAAGGATTGTCAAAAGTACTAAAACTCGGGAGACAACCCCCAACCCTTTTTGATTCCGACATGGCGAAAGAAAGGAGAGCGAAAAAGAGAGGGCGAATAAAACGACAAGGGTGAAGTGGGGGAGAGGAAAACAAGAGGCAAATGGCAAATAATGTAATGCGAGGGATAAGAGTTTGTGATGGGTACTTGGTATGTCTTGACTTGACTTGGCGCGAATCTCCCCAGCAACGGCGCCAGAAATCCTTCTTGCTACCTCTTGAGCACTGCGTTAGTTTTCCCTTGAAGAGGAAAGGGTGATGCAGCAAAGTAGCGTAAGTATTTCGCTCAGTTTTTGAGAACCAAGGTATCAATCCAGTAGGAGATCACACTCAAGTCCCACGCACCTACACAAACAAATAAGAACCTTGCAACCAACGCGATAAAGGGGTTGTCAAGCCCTCCACGGTCACTTACGAGAGTGAGATCTGATAGATATGATAAGATAATATTTTTGGTATTTTTATGATAAAGATGCAAAGTAAAATAAATGGAAAGGAAATAACTAAGTGTTGGAAGATTAATATGATGAAAGATAGACCCGGGGGCCATAGGTTTCACTAGTGGCTTCTCTCAAGAGCATAAGTATTGCAGTGGGTAAATGAATTACCGTCGAGCAATTGATAGAATTGAGCATAGTTATGAGAATATCTAGGTATGATCATGTATATAGGCATCACGTCCGAGACAAATAGACCAAAACGATTCTGCATCTACTACTATTACTCCACACATTGACCGCTATCCAGCATGCATCTAGAGTATTAAGTTCATAAGAACAGAGTAACGCCTTAAGCAAGATGACATGATGTAGAGGGATAAACTCATGAAATATGATGTAAACCCCATCTTTTTATCCTCGATGGCAACAATACAATACGTGCCGTTTCCCTTTCTGTCATTGGGATCGAGCACCGCAAGATTGAACCCAAAGCTAAGCACTTCTCCCATTGCAAGAAAGATCAATCTAGTAGGCCAAACCAAACTGATAATTTGAAGAGACTTGCAAAGATAAACCAATCATACATAAAGAATTCAGAGAAGATTCAAATATTGTTCATAGATAGACTTGATCATAAACCCACAATTCATCAGATCTCGACAAACACACCGCAAAAGAAGATTACATCGAATAGATCTCCAAGAAGATCCAGGAGAACTTTGTATTGAGATCCAAAGAGAGAGAAGAAGCCATCTAGCTAATAACTATGGACCCATAGGTCTGAAGTAAACTACTCACACATCACCGGAGAGGCCATGGAGTTGATGTAGAGGCCCTTCGTGATCAATGCCCCCTCCGGCGGAGCTCCAGAAAAGGCCCGGAGATGGGATCTCTCGAGTACAGAAGGTTGCGGCAGTGGAATTAGGTTTTCGTGGTGCTCCTGGATGTTTGGGGGTACATGGATATATATAGGAGGAAGAAGTATGTCGGTGGAGCAACAGAGGGTCCACGAGGGTGGAGGGCGGACCCAGGGGGTAGGCGCGCCCCCCTGCGTCGTGCCTTTCTCCCTTGTTTCTTGACGGCCACTCCATGTCTCCTAGATCACGTTTGTTGAGAAAATCACGTTCCCGAAGGTTTCATTACGTTTGGACTCCGTTTGATATTCCTTTTCTTCGAAACCCTAAAATAGGCAAAAAAACTGCAATTTGGGCTAGGCCTCCGATTAGTAGGTTAGTCCCAAAAATGATATAAAAGTGTAAAATAAAGCCCATTATCATCCAAAATAGATAATATAATAGCATGGAGCAATCAAAAATTATATATACATTTGAGACGTATCATGTTACAAGGTGTGAAGTTGAGTCAGACTCAATGACCGACCACTGCAGAAGATACAGAGAAAATGGAAGTCATTCCCTATGCTTCAGCCATAGGTTCTATCATGTATGCAATGCTGTGTACCAGACCTGATTTGTGTCTTGCTATTAGTTTAGCAGGGAGGTATCAAACTAATCCAGGAGTGGATCACTGGACAACGGTCAAGAATATCCTGAAATACCTAAAAAGGACAAGGGATATGTTTCTCCTTTATGGAGGTGACAAAGAGCTCGTCGTAAACGGTTACGTCGATGCAAGCTTTGACACTGATCCGGATGAATTTAAGTCACAAACCATATATGTATTTTTATTGAATGGTGGAGCTGTCAGTTGGTGCAATTCCAAGCAGAGTGTCTTGGCGGGATCTAGATGTGAAGCGGAGTACATAGCTGCTTCGGAAGCAACAAATGAAGGACTCTGGATGAAGGAGTTCATATCCGATCTAGGTGTCATACCTAGTGCATCGGGTCCAATGAAAATCTTTTGTGACAATACTGGTGGAATTGCCTTGGCAAAGGAATCTAGATTTCACAAGAGAACCAAGTACATCAAGAGACGCTTCAATTCCATCCGCGATCAAGTCAAGGAGGGAGACATAGAGATTGGCAAGATACACACGGATCTGAACGTTGCAGACCCATTGACTAGGCCTATCTCAAGAGCGAAACATGATCAGCACCAAGACTCCATGGGTGTTAATATAATTACTGTGTAATCTAGATTATTGACTCTAGTGCAAGTGGGAGACTGAAGGAAATATGCCCTAGAGGCAATAATAAAGTTGTTATTTATATTTCCTTATATCATGATAAATGTTTATTATTCATGCTAGAATTGTATTAACCAGAAACTTAGTACATGTGTGAATACGTAGACAAACTGAGTGTCACTAGTATGCCTCTACTTGACTAGCTCGTTAACCAAAGATGGTTAAGTTTCCTAGCCATGGACAAGAGTTGTCATTTGATGAAAGGGATCACATCATTAGATAATGATGTGAATGACTTGACCCATCCGTTATCTTAGCACTATGATCATTTAGTTTATTGCTATTTCTTTCTCCATAACTTATACATGTTCCTATGACTATGAGATTATGCAACTCCCGAATACCGGAGGAACACTTAGTGTGCTATCAAACATCACAACGTAACTGGGTGATTATAAAGATGCTCTATAGGTGTCTATGATGGTGTTTGTTGAGTTGGCATAGATCGAGATTAGGATTTGTCACTCCGATTGTCGGAGAGGTATCTCTGGGCCCTCTCGGTAACGCACATCACTATAAGCCTTGCAAGCAATGTAACTAATGAATTAGTTGCAGGATGTTGCATTACGGAACGAGCAAAGAGAATTGCCGGTAACAAGATTGAACTAGGTATTGAGAAACGGCGATCGGATCTCGGGCAAGTAACATACCGATGACAAAGGGAACAACGTATGTTGTTATGCGGTTTGACTGATAAAGATCTTCGTAGAATATGTAGGAGCCAATATGAGCATCCAGGTTCCGCTATTGATTATTGACCAGAGAAGTGTCTCGGTCATGTCTACATAGTTCTTGAACCCGTAGGGTCCGCATGCTTAACGTTCGATAACGATCGGTATTATGAGTTTATCTGTTTTGATGTACCGAAGGTAGTTCGGAGTCCCGGAGGTGATCACGGACATGACGAGGAGTCTTAAAATGGTCAAGACATAAATATTGATATATTGGATGACTATATTCGGACACAGGAAATGTTCCGGAGAAGCTTCGGATAAAACCGGAGTGTCGGAGGGTTACCGGAACCCCCCGGGGGAACTAATCGGCCTCATGGGCCTTAGTGGAGAGAGAGGGGCAGCAAGGGCAGGCTACGCGCCCCCTCCCCCTTGGGTCCGAATTGCACTAGGGAAGGGGGGCGGCGCCCCCCTTTCCTTCTCCCTCTCTCCCTCTCCTTCCTTCCCCCTCTCTTCCTTGTTGGAAACCTACTAGGAATAGGATTCCTATTCCTAGTAGGAGTCCTACTTGGGGCGCGCCCCTATAGGGCCGGTCGGCCTCCCCCTTGCTCCTTTATATACGGGGGCAGGGGCACCCTAGAACACAAGTTGACAGTTGTCTTAGCCATGTGCGGTGCCCCCCTCCACAGATTTCCACCTTGGTCATATCGTTGTAGTGCTTAGGCGAAGACCTGCGCCGGTAACTTCATCATCACCGTCATCACGCCGTCGTGCTGACAAAACTCTCCCTTGGCCTTAGCTGGATCAAGAGTACGTGGGACATCACCGAGCTGGATGTGTGCAGATCGCGGAGGTGCCGTGCGTTCGGTACTTGGATCGCGAAGACGTTCGACTACATCAACTGTGTTACTAAACGCTTCCGCTTTCGATCTACGAGGGTACGTGGACACACTCTCCCCTCTCGTTGCTATGCATCACCTAGATGGATCTTGCGTGTGCATAGGCAATTTTTTCGAAATACTATGTTCCACAATAAAAACAACTACTCGCAACCCGACGTGTAAAAGGGTTTGTCAATCCCTTTCGGGTAGCGGCGCCAAAAATTGGCAAACGGATGTGAGAGAGTTCTAAATATTGATAGATCGAATGCCAAATAAAATAAATTGCAGCAAGGTATTTTCGTATTTTTGGTTTAGTAGATCTGAAAATAAAAGATAAATAAAATAGATCGCGAAGGCATATAATATGAGAAAAAGACCCGTGGGCCGTAGGTCTCACTAGTGGCTTCTCTCGAGAAAATAGCAAATGGTGGGTGAACAAATAACTGTTGGGCAATTGATAGAACTTCAAATAATCATGACGATATCTAGGCAATGATCATTATATAGGCATCACGTCCAAGATTAGTAGACCGACTCCTGCCTGCATCTACTACTATTACTCCACACATCGATCGCTATCCAGCATGCATCTAGTGTATTAAGTTCATGGGAAAACGGAGTAATGAAATAAGAACGATGACATGATGTAGACAAGATCTATCTATGTAGAGATAGAACTCATCATTTTATCTTTAGTAACAACGATACATACGTGTCGGTTCCCTTTCTGTCACTGGGATCAAGCACCATAAGACCGAACCCACTACAAAGCACCTCTTCCCATTGCAAGATAAATAGATCAAGTTGGCCAAACAAAACCCAAATATCAGAGAAGAAATATGAGGCTATAAGAAATCATTCATATAAGAGATCAAAGAAACTCAAACAACTTTCATGGATATAAAAAGATAGATCCGATCATAAACTCAAAGTTCATCTGATCCCAACAAACAGACCACAAAAAGAGTTACATCATACTCCCCCCGTCCAGTGAAGAGTGTACATCTAGATTCAAAATTTGTCCACAAAACAGTGTACTTCTATCTTCCCAATATACTTTAAAGTACGAAAAACTACTTCTCTCTCATCACACGGTAATCAAGACCAATAGAAATCTACACATGGTCTTCTTAATTTCTACATGCACTTAGCTTATTTGAGTATGGGTAATTAAAGAGGAGAGAGATAGTGGTTTGCACCTTTCCAATGCATTTTTACTCAACTTCATAATTTGTCCTAAAATTTCTACATGTACACTCTTCACCGGACATAGGGAGTATAGATCTCCAAGAGACCATTGTCTTGAGAATAAAACGAGAGAGAGAAAGCCATCTAGCTACTAACTACTGACCCGAAGGTCTACAAAGAATTACACACGCATCATCGGAGAGGCACCAATGGAAGTGGTGAACCCCTCTATGATGGTTTCTAGATTGGATCTGGTGGTTCTAGACTCTGCGGCGGCTGGAATTGATTTTCGTCGACTCCCCTAGGGTTTCTGGAATATTGGCGTATTTATAGAGCAAAGAGGCGGTCCGAGGGGCACCCGAGGCGGGCACAACCCACTAGGGCGCGCCTGGGCCTCCTTGCACGCCCTGGTGGGTTGTGCTCTCCTCGGAGCACCCCCAGGCGTAGCCTGGGCCCATTAGGTGTCTTCTGGTCCATAAAAAATCTCCGTAAAGTTTCGTTGCATTTGGACTCCGTTTGGTATTGATTTTCCGCGATGTAAAAAACATGCAAAAAAACAGCAACTGGCACTTGGCACTATGTCAATAGGTTAGTACCAAAAAATGATATAAAATGATTATAAAACATCCAAGATTGATAATATAACAACATGGAACAATAAAAAATTATAGATACGTTTGAGACGTATCAGTCGCTGCCAGCATTGGTAAACCAAGCAGGGATCTCTCCCTGGCGTGAAGCTGAGCAATCCCATAGCCGCCTAGTGTGGAATGAAGATGAGGAAGTCCACATTGGTTAGAATCACCATGTCAGGAAGGGGTTGGCGGGGCTGCACTTACCGTCAGAGGGTGGCACCGCCTCCGCACCCACAAGCGTTGGATCCGGCAAAAGGGGGGCTTTGAGGCCTCTGGGGTGGGGCCGGTGACGAAGTGAGCCACATAGAGGGCATGGGGCAACGGCGTCCATCAACGGCGACAAACTAGGACTGGAGAGACGCATATCTAAGCTGTCATGGCCTTAGCCGTCGAGACATCAGTGCGGCAGTTAAGCTGGAAGGGGCGCAACTACCTGGTGACCGTGGCCGGAGCTGCCCGACAGAGAACACCGGCAGCGAAGGACATCGGAGAGACGTGGGTGTCAGGACCCCAATTCCAAGTCACATCGATCTAGCCGGTAACACCTCATATCACTTTGCGGCCTCACGCACGGTATTCCCACGGGTGTCGCCTTACCATGGCCCAGGACCGTTTGCGCCTTTTGGCTCACGTATATGATAATGTCGCTAGCATCCATATGACAGAGAACCCGGGCCGACATGGCTAGTCGTGAACCCAAAGCGGCACTAACCTATGGGGACAGGCATACATGAATCACATCGAGCATGTCGGTCAGCAGCGTGTGAATCCGGACTGTAGCGCTGGGCTAACAGGACTCCGGATGTCACCGCGTGACATTTCCCCGAAGGGACAGACACAGGAACGAAGTGAAACACATGCCGGCCAGTCAAGTGATCTGAGCAGTAGTGCTGGGCTAGCAGGACTCCGGTGAACCGGGCTGTAGCGGACTACTATGGCTCAAGAAAGCACTGGACTACATTTCCCCATAAGAGAGGCTGCCAAGGATAAACAACTAGATTGTTGGATCCCACACATACCAAGCATTTCAATCATACACACAATATGCTCGATATGTGTAAATACAACATGGCATCACAACATAACTCTACGACTCAAAGTATTTATTCATTAGGCTCCGAGGAGCGAGATATTACAAACAAGGGTCTTATGACCCAACATACAAAGCATACAAGCAACAAGCACATGCGGAAGCTTAACTTGTCTGAGTACAGACAACTACAAATGAAGAAGGCTGAGAAGCCTGACTATCTACCAGATCCTGCCAAGGGCACAAGATCGTAGCTGAGGTATCAAGCTAAACGTCGAAGTCCAACGTGGAACTACTAGCGAGACTGACGTCTCTCTGCAAAACATAAAATAGGCAAACGTGAGTACAAATGTACCCAGCAAGACTTACATCAGAACTAGATACATATGCATCGGTATCAACAAGGGGGGGTGGTGGAGTTTAACTGCAGCAAGCCAGCTTTGACTCAGTGGCTAACCTGAACTATGACTGCAAGCAACTCTTTTGAGGTGGCGCACACGAGTCCACATATTCACCATTCAATACACCACTATGGATCCGCTCCCGTCTCCCTACGAGAAGGCCATCCATAGCACTCACACTTATCTTGCGAGTTTTAGAGTATCCACTTTCACTTGTCTATGAACTATGCAAGGGGTCCAAGTTTCCATATCCGAGGAATCCGGCTATTCAAATAGATAATGATAACCCTGCAGGGGTGTACTTCTTCACACACGCTCCCACCACTTACCATCGTTTACACGACATGTACTCGGCAACCTTCAAGCGGAAGCCCAACGAGGGTGTCGGCCACGGCCTACCTAAACACCTAAGTCTCTAGTCCAGGTTTATCGCCTATCCAGGTTCCATCCGCAGGGAGTCCGGTCGAGGTTTCCACATACGGCCCCGAACGATGTGAACAGGGTTCCCGAGACACCAAACGGGCGCCCGGTACACCGTGCCACGGTGTATCTACCGCAACATAGCCCACCCCTAGGGTCAGCGCTACGCACGGCCGCCAACACATAACCTACAAACACCAGAAACTAGTTGCAACTCCTGGACAGAGTACTAGGGTGATTAACAAGCCAAGAGGGTCCACTGGTTTCGGGCCCAATGTGTGGTAGTAACTGTTTCATGGATCACAAACACAGAACTCAGTTCCTAAGGACGGCTCCAATGAGACAACCGACCATGTACTCCTACATGGCCTCTCACCGCTACCTTTACCAAATCGTGTTCACACATTTAGCTCTCAACAGTAGGACATGTTCACACACCTCCGATTCATTCCCGATGAATCAGACTGACTCAACTCTAAGCAGTAGCGGGCATGACAAACAAACATGAATGAGTAGGCACATCAGGGCTCAAACAACTCCTACTCATGCTAGTGGGTTTCATCTATTTACTGTAGCAATGACAGGTCATGCAGAGGATAAGGGGTTCAACTACCGCAACAAGTAACAGAGGAATCGTGTTGTCCTAATGCAGTAAAAGAGAGCAGGAGCGAGAGAGTAGGATTGTATTGGAATGAACAAGGGGGTTTTGCTTGCCTGGCACTTCTGAAGATATCATTGGGTCTTCATCAGTGTCAATGATCATAGCGTCGGTACAACGTCTATCGAGAGGGGACAACCACCGGCAAACACAGAAAGAACACAATAAATGCAATGCACAATATGATGCATGATCATGACATGTCAATATGCCGTGTTTTCAGCTAATGGAACTAGCAATAGGTTAAATGGGGTTGGTTTGAACCCTAAGTTCAAATTCAAACTCCATATGTGATTTCTTAAATGCCATTTAATTGGATTGTCCTAAACAGCAACTTTAAGTTGTTCCAACATGCATGAAAATGCTAGATTCATATTCTTTGGATTTTTCTGATAATTTTTCATATATAAATCTTTTCAATCTGAGTTATAGATTATTTTCTATGATTTTTCAAAGTTTCGGATATTTTCTGAAAATAAATAAATCATTTAGATTTATTTAAAATGCAGAAAAGGTTTTACTGCATCAGCATGACGTAAGAGTGACGTCATCAGGTCAACTGTGGCTAGCCAGGTCAAACCTGACCAGTGGGGCCTACTGGTCAGTGACACAGTGCTGGCTCGAGTCAATGACAGGTGGGACCGGTCAAAGGCCACGTCAGCAAAGTCAACCTGACGTGTGGGCCCGGTGGTTTAGTCTAAGTTAAACAGGGAATAAATCCTGAGGTTAATTAGCGCGTGGGGCCCATCCGTCAATGGCACAGTGATTAGCTAATGGCGTCATTAGTGTTAACTAAGTGTGCCACGTCGGAGTCACCGGAGTTCAGCCGGCAGCGACCAAAACCGTGGCGGCAACTCGCCGGAGTTGCTCGGGTTTCGCGTACAGGCTGCGGTTTGAGCCGCGGTTGGTCTCTACGGGTAGGTGGCGTTGCAGAGCGTCGCCTGGTGGCAGTAGCCGGGCCTGGGGTGGCTGGAAAAGACGCCGACGACAACGTGGGCGGCTGCCGGAGCTCGGGCGAGCTCGGGGTCGTCGCTAGGAGGCACAACAGGAGGTGCGGAGGGGTGCTGTGGGCTCCTGGGGACACAGCGAGTGCGGTGAAGTGCTCGGTTGCGAGCTTGAGCGGGTGTGGCCACGGCTATGCCATGGCCGGCGGCGAGATGCTCTCGGGCTCGAAGAGGGCGGCGACTACATGGTGCAAACGAGCAGGGGGAAGTGGGGATCGAAGGAGAAGCTCACGGGGAGTGCAGCGGTGGTCTTGGGGAGCTCGGGGAAGCAACGGAGCGGGCGCACGGTCGCCGGCGATCTCGGCGGACCGAGGTTGAAGAAGACGGCGATGGCGGTGCTGCGGTGCATCCCGGCTTGCTTGACTTGGCGGAGAGGTCGGGGATGATGTGGCGGAGCGCCTGGACTGGTCGGGGAAGCGAGGGGGAGGCGGTGGAGACGGCAATGACGAGCGGCGGCGATGGCTCCGCTCGGCTTTGGGAGAGAGAGCGAGAGAGAGCGAGGCAGGGAGAGAGCGAGAGCGTCAAGGGGGTCCAGGGGGTAGCGTGGCATCCCAGAGGGAGTCCAGGGCGACGAGGGGGCAGCCAGACAGGCAGCTGCCGGCGTGGCACGCCGCGACGCCGTGGCTGTCTTCTCCTCTGCCTTCTGACAGGAGGAAGAAGACGCCCCTGCCCTCGGTGGGCCGGCCAGGTGGCTGGGTTGCCAAGTGGCTGGGCCTAGCACAGGGGAGGCCCAGGTTTGTTCCTTCTCTCTCTCTTTTATTTAGTTTCTGTTTTCTATTTTTCTGTAATTGTTTTGACTTAATTAAAATGCTAAGGCATTTTCTAAAACCCTGAAAATAATTGTGGGCTCTGTATGGAATATTTCCAACAGCCCTCACTTAAGTTCAGAATTATTTGGACATTTAATATATTATATAGCATTTAATTGTCCAAATGCAAATACATATGAATTAACTCCAAAATCCAAAAATGTCCTAGAAATGTGTGCATCATTTTTGGAAGAAGTTTTCACCCATTCCAAAATTGATGAACTTTTCTAAAAGCCATTTTGGGTAGATGGAAAAGATTTAATTTGACCCTAGTTGTATTTCACTTGCTGCTAGGGTTTATCAGTCCCCATTTCAAAATTAATAGAATTTAGACATGATGCATGGATGCTAATGCAAAGGCAGGCAAGGCCTGAACTGGGGCTGTGACAGTGGGCCTAAGCCGTCGGGGATGGAACAGCGCCAGCGAGTGCCCGCCGCGAGGAGCTGCATGTCTGCCACAACCATAGATGCGTCGTCACGTCCTCGCAAGAGCAGTCACCGTGGCTCAGGGAGGAGGAGGGCCATCGGAGAAGAACGCCAGGAGCGCTGGAACCGCTGCCGTACGGCAAGCTTGTGCAGCAGCTAGTGGAGGGCGCGTCAGGTGGGGTACCAGGAAGGAGGGGCGAGACAAGGGGGGCGTGCCTGCCATGAAGGACCGGTCGGGGAGCAACACAACCGGCTGGGGAGGGCCCAGATCCAATCGGAGGCAGACCGGGACGACGAGCCACGAGCCGAAGAGAGGCCACCCGCGGCAGCAGCAGGCCGGGGAAGAGCCGCCGGGAGCCGCCTCCGCCAGTGGGGGCCACCGGCGCCGCCAGGGATAGATCTGGAGGCTTGGCGGGTCAGGAGGCCAGCTAAGCAGGGGCGGCCCTGCTGCCGCCATCCCAGGGCCCGGTGCGGCTTCGACTGCCGGCCCTCCAGCGACGGCGGCGCGAGGTAGGCGGGAGGAGGGGTGGCGGGCCGGCGGCGGCTGGGATTCCTCCGTGTCGCCCTGGCCGGGCGAAGTGAGGGTTGGGCGAGGGTTACAAGTATTCCTTTTCTTGAGATAAAATATGATGATGCAGAGCATGAAGCCATTACAGTCACCAAAGGCGTCATCTTACTCCAGTTCTTCACATACCAAACTCTCCACATGGAAAACCTGGTGTTCCCCATGTATGTGAGGGTGGCATCGACTGCTCGAGGAAAAGTTTCTCCTTGCCCATCTTCCAATCCGGCTGCATGGTACCTGTGTTGGTGCAGGAAGCGGCTTGGCAGGAACAAATGTACCCATCCTTGTGAAGGCCAACCCATGCATCCAACTCACTGTCAAAGTAGCCTTGTCCTTGGAAAGGCAATGCCCGTTCCCCAAGACACCACCACTCTTGGCACCTAGTGTTAACGGAGAAGGTGCGACATAGATTGCGCCTGCTGCTAGAAGACATGGAGATAGTGTGTCCATCAGGGTGCATGGCGTAGGAGGTGATTATGTCATGCTTGGTGAATGCCAGTGGAGAGGGCACGCTTGTCCAGTACCAGTCCGTGCTTGGATTTGAAGAATGGGGATCCTCGACGCCGACCGCGGACATCACCTGAAATGACTGTCGCATTTCCTATTGGGAAACGTAGCATGCAATTTAAAAAATCCTACGCTCACGCAAGATCTATCTAGGAGATGCATAGCAACGAGAGGGGGAGAGTGTGTCCACGTACCCTCGTAGACCGAAAGCGGAAGCGTTTGACAACGCGATTGATGTAGTTGAACTTCTTCTAGATCCGACCGATCAAGCACCGAACGTACGGCACCTCTGAGTTCTACACACGTTCAGCTCGATGACGTCCCTCGTCCTGTTGATACAACAAAGGTGTCGAGGAAGATGAATTCCGCCAGCACGACGGTGTGGTGACGGTGATGGCGAAGTGATCCACGCAGGGCTTCGCCTAAGCACTACGAAGATATGACCGGAGGCGTAAACTGTGGAGCGGGGCGCCGCACACGGCTAATAATTGTTGGTGTGTGTTCTAGCGGTGCC